>NC_046184.1:17595691-17898721 GCF_011004875.1 Balearica regulorum gibbericeps
TGGTATTCATTCTAGTTTCATTTGGGAAAATACTTCTGACCTGTTGTCCATGGTAGACATGCATTGCCTTCACAATAGCTTTAAAATACAGTATTAAGCTTACGTTTTGAGTGGTTCTTAACTTCCACTCAGTGAGCCACAAAATGTAGATCCCTGTTGTCCAGGGGTGCCTGACAATCACCCAGAGCTCTCAAGACCCTTGGTTGTTTTCAAGACCCTTGTTGCCAGCAGTTTCCAGGTGTTGACCTTCCCTGCAGGTTTGGTGTAGGATGGTGGAGCAGTGCTCGAGTCCATGACCTCCTCCAGTGCCTCAAGCATGCCTTTTCGCTTACTTCATCTGCTGCTTTGGTTGTGCTGCTGATGCTCAAGGAAATCCAGTCCTAGTTGTTTAATTACTTCCCATAGGGAATGTATCAAGGATAGCTGAATTTCAAGGCAAACTAACTAGAACAGCAAGTTGCTTTCCTCTCTTGAGGAAAGCCTTTGAAAGTTGTGAGCTGTACCGCAAACAAGGGTGGATGCTTCTGGGGCCCCCTGCGCAAGAGGAGTCGTCCCTCTTCTCAGCAGGGAAGGCGAAACCCATGTGTTCCAACAGAGAAAGCAAAGGTCTTCTTGCAGTAGCCCTCTCCTGTTTGCTTGTGTCCCCCTAGCTAGTTTGTCCAAGTGGTAAAAGAGCTTAGAGGAATAGGAAGGGTAAAGGACAAGTCTTTTAGGGAGCAGAGGAAGAGCTCCTCTTGTTGTGGCTGGCTGCTGTGGGCATCTGTGCGTGGGAGTGACAGGTTTGTCTCCAGTGTAGTGACTGAGAGAGCAAAGGTCTGCAGAGGTGGGAGACAAACTTCTTCAGGCAGCAAGGTCCTGTGTCTCTTGGCTTAAGAAGAGTAAGCAGCAAAATGCTACCAATGGATAGAATCCTGCAGAAACCTAGCCAAGAGAGATCTAGCTTGGTCAAGTAGCAGCAAGATGTTCCTCAGTGGCTTGGAGTGCAGTCAGGCTAATTCACCTTGTTTTACAGTGGGATGAACTGACCTGTGCGGAGGTCTTCAGGGTAGTATGAACAGGGCTCAGAACGGCCTGCTGTCAGCAACCTTGTAGGGGGTATCGATTATTTTTGTCTACACTTCAGAGCATAGACATAACCTTTGTCTTGAATAACACTTTAGTTTTTTGGAAATGTGTTACTTAACTAGTGCTCAGTTACATTGATGGGTTTCATTTTTCTTAATTTGGATAAGCCTTTTCATCTTTACATGTCTTGAATATTCTTATTAATTTTCCAATTTGATTGTTTGTCATTTACAAGCAATTTAACCACTGCCAGCTAATTCTAACAGTTGTATTTTTTCTCCATTTCTGTGTAGAGAGAGGTGCCAAACCTGTTACTAATTTTGTGAAGAATCTTTCTGCCTTATCAGACTGGTATTCTATCTACACTTCTGCTATTGCCTTTATTGTAAGTTATCCTATTCCTCCAGGAGTAGCAGTAAGAACTTTTTAAATGTATTATTTACTGAAATTCATTGAAACTGCCATATCTGAGTAGGGGTTATGCTGCACTTCAAATCAAATAGCCCCCTGCAAGGGGCTAATTGTTCTAACTCTTCTACTATACGATTGCTTCAGCTGATCTAGGTGAGGTCAGACCACATCATGGTCTTGTAGCAGACTCACAGACTTTAAGGTTTACTATGTTTTTCCTATACCTTCACGTAATTGCAGTGTTGGAAATATTCATTCTCTCAAGCAGCTGAGCACTATTTGTCATCTCTGGAGATTAGGTTCAATCTTAGAGTTTCAACTTTACATTCATGAATGCACTGCTATTGTCTGTCATGGGGTGGCTAAAATTTATTAACTTTTATGGTCTGAGTTGTGTGATTCTGAACCCAACAGTACAGTGGGAAGCAGTATTTCATACAACTCACTGTACCCCAGTTTGTAATCCACATGTCTTTTTTTTTTTTTCTTCTTAATCTGCAGATTTACATGAATGCTGTATGGCATGGCTGGGCCATTCCTATGTTCTTATTTTTAGCAATTTTGAGGTTGTCCCTAAATTACCTCATAGCCAGGTATTTACTTAAATCCTAGATTATTCTCTTGTAATGCTTTGCTTGAAAGATGTTTTATTATTCTTGCACTGAGTTTTAAACTGTTACCTTTTCTAACGTTGTGAGTTAAGTTTAACAAAGTGAAATTCAAACTCTAATATCCTTAATTTTGTTGTTCAATTTGTGTAATTTTTGACTATTCTAAGGAATTATCTTCTTTTCCTGTGACTTGGGTCATGATAAATGATGCTGCGTGTTCTCAGAGGAATCCTTCAACACTTTAAAATTCTAAAATAAAAATATTCTGCAGTATTTAGAGTAGTTGGAGAACATCGCCTTAAACCTGCTGCTTTTCCGTGGAGAGAATTTTCACCTAGGGCTAAAATTGCAGTTTTGCCTTTTTCAGTGGCCCTTGGCATACTTTATCCAAAGTATCTTCCATTTGTATATTCGGTCTCTATTAAAAATAAAGAATTTCTTTTTCTTTTTTTTTTTTTTTTAAAGTACATTTTCTCTACTGAGAGGATCTTTTAAAAATGCTGTTTTAGGCTGATGGTGTTTTCCTCTCAAAATGGGGGGGAGGATCTTAATGTGCATATTTTAAAATAATTTTCTGATTTCTTAATTAATACTTACTATCACTCTATTTGAAAATTACCAGTAGTGTATAGGCTCCAGAATAAGTTGATATAATTTTGTTCACATAAAAGACAAGAAGAAAATATTCCTAATTATTTACTCTGTGCACACAGTTCACTTTTGTTGTAAAACCTAGAAGCAGTGATTCTGTGTAGTATCTACTGAGCTCATACAATTTTTTTGAGGTATATACCTTTAAAGCTGTATGTGGTTGGCCACTTATGTTAGTTTGTGGGTTCTTTGTTGATTTGGGGATTTTTATTTCTTTTTCTTAAGCCATAAATGCTCTTTGCAGAAAACTGCTTTGTAACCTCTTACAAATAATCCATGTTGGCAGGTGGAGAAGAAGTACTTGCTCTCTTTAACTATTTCCGTAACTTCTAGGGGTTGGAGAATACAGTGGAGCATTGTGCCTGAAGTTTCTGAACCCATGGTAGGTCTTTGATTGGTTTGACCTGTACGCCGATGTTAAAAGTTGCACCTTCAAAACCTTCCTCTGGGTTTATGTGGGTTGCTGTAAAAGGAAAGAAGAATGAGGTGCAAATAAGGACACAACAGCTTTTTTCTTTCTCTTTAAATTTAGAAATCTTATAGGTTTGGGTGTTTCACCATGAAATACTCCAAATTTGAATGACATTTCTGGAATAAATGTTAATATGCTAGCTTGGGACAAGTTAGATCCTGTGGGATCTTCAAGAAGCCTTGCATTCTGTTTTCTCTATAAAATTTTTGAAATAAATATTTGCATATCCTGCTTTAAGCAGGAAGTGTATTTTAAGTATTAATGTAAAGATGGATTTCTTTGAATTTCATACTTTTTACTAAGACTTAGTGAGGCCTTGCTTCCAGGATAATTTTGTTATTCTTAAAAGACCAAAAATATATTTAAATAAATAAAGTTATAGATGTAAAACTTAAAAAATTAAAAAAAAAAAAAAAAGAAAGAAACGAAACAAAACCACATTTCTGTGCTATACTAGAAGTAGGTCAATTTAAATGTGTGGTCATAGACTGAAAGCCATTGTAACCATGCTGCTTCAAAGACTTACTCTGTCTTTTTCACAGCCTCATATTACTGTGTTTGCATATACTATGGAGGAAAAGCATCGATAACTGAAGATAACCAGCAATGAAAGATGCAAACAGTAGATCCTAAACAAGGGAGCAACTTGGCAAATTTAGAGACTATTTAAAGTGAGAGGACTACTGCCAAGAAAGTTGAGGGATCATGTTGTCATGAGGAATTTTGTAAAATATCAGTTTTAACTGTGCTGAAAATTAATGGATTGTCTCTTTCTCGCCCAAGGAACCCCCAAAAGAGGACCTGACGGTGTCCGAAAAGTTTCAGCTTGTTCTAGACGTGGCTCAGAAGGCGCAGGTACTGTGCTGCTCTTGGACATCTTGGCTGCTTCCTTAGAACAAGGAGCTTCATAGTCCAAGTGGTCAAAGTACTTTGTTACGCAGCATGTGAAAACAAACACTTAAACAAGCAATACTTTCCTTGCATAGGGATCTTTACTTATGAGCACAGAGATCTCAGTAAGATGCCTGGAGCTGCTGGACTGGCACAATGCTTCAGAGAACTGGTCGAGGTTCTTCAGTCACGGCTCTGAGGTCTGAAGGGGAAGAGAAGAAGCTTCTGACAGTTTTTCCCTAATATATGCAAATGAGCTTCTAATAATGTAGATCAGGTGGCAAATCTTACCAGTGTACTGGAGTATGGATGTATATCCCAAATCTGCTAGTGGCAAAACTGGTGTAAGAGACCCTATTCCTTCAACTGTCTGTTTAGCTGTGTTAATTCAACAGTTTGTACAGTATCTCCAAAACAGTCTGTTTAAACACCGCCCCCCCGCCTCCCTGGTCCTGAAGTCTGCTGCTTGTGTGGGAGAGGGTGAGGGAAGGTTTTCTCCCAGCTCCGTCAGTTTGATGGAACTGCAGCCTTGTGCCATGTCTAAGCTGCTGAAAGTAGCTTACCTTTCTCTTCCCAACTGGGTATGCTCATCTCCTTCCTTCTGATGGTGGTGGTGCATATGTTTATATGAGCACTTTTGGAAATTTGTTGGAAAGATGAAGTTTACAGGTGCTGTGACAGCAAGAATTGGTTAGAGAAGATGGCTGAGTAACCCTCTTAGTTCTGAGCTGTTTGCGTCAACAGTTGTTGGAATTACGTGGAATCTAGTAACTCAAAGAGTATATCATAAACACCTGCTGGTGGTATGTTTCTAAAGAAGCTAAGAGTCCAACATCTGATGAACTCAGTAACCACTTCCTGAGATTTCAGTGCTCAAAATGTGTGAAGAAACTTCCCATTTTGTTACCTACCAACAGAATCTCTTAACTCTTAGATTGACGGCATAATTAAAAATATTTGCAGGGATGTAAACACTTTCCAGTTGTGACAGTGGGGTCAAATAGCTTTTAACAATCAATCATAAGTTACAGAACAAGGTGTTAAATGAGGTGGAAGTCATTGAATATTGCTGTTCTGTTCTGTATTTACTCAATTGTGAAGTACATATATGGCTAAAAATTAGTTAAAATAAACACTTCTGGGAATTGCTTATTACCAACAGAGTGAGATAACTCTGGTTTCTATTGTGTGGACAAAAAAACCAAAATAATGCAGGACTTGGTTTTAATTCTCTTGCTTCTTATGCAGAACCTTTTTGGCAAGATGGCAGACATACTGGAAAAAATTAAAAAGTAAGTTACCTGACCCGAGTCTTCCCCTCCCTGCCCCAGTAAAACAAGACTTGACCAATGTCTGGAACCCTAGTAATAAAATTTTGTTTCTTTTTTTTGTTTTCAGCTTGTTCATGTGGGTCCAGCCAGAAATAACACAGAAGCTCTACATTACTCTATGGGCAGCTTTTATTGCATCCTGCTTTTTGCCCTACAGGATTATTGGGCTTGCAATGGGTAAAAGCCATAAATAATTGACCTGTTACAGTCTAGACTTAATGCGTTAAAACTTAACGTCATCTTTAGAGGGAGAATTTTAGCATTTAAGAAAGAAAACCCTGCATTAATAAATAATGCAGGTTTTTAAAGTATTTTCATTGTGCTTGGCATCGTTTGTCATGTGCATTTTGAAAACCATCTCTGGATACATAATATAATAGAAAAAGACTGGATAATGCATTTGCTCCTTGAAGAGGGGAAGTCTATGATGAGCTATTAGCAGAGGTCTCCAGACTGTCAGTTATAATAAGGCTTCCAGGAAGTCCTCTATTTTGGGGTTTTTTCACTCATATTTTTTCCCTGCAAATTAAATATGTGGGGTCACGTAGAAGGCACAAAGATGACAGGGTTGGAAAAAAATGAAAGGGTTAATGGGACTACTTGTAAAACTTGGAGGATAGGCTGGACAAAATGAACAGATTACTGTGGGGGAAGTTGCAGATACTTAAGCTTTCAACTGAGAATTGGGAAAAGAGTGTTTTCACTGCAGCACGAGACTGTCTTTTTTCTCAGATATGAAGCCACATCATATGAACCAAGAATTCTCTTTTTTTTTTTAATTAATTAATGACATGATGACAATGAGTATTACTTTTTGTGGCACTGAACTTCAAACTGTGTTAGCTTGAACATAAACGTAGGTTTGCTTGACGTGGCAATTGAATTAGATGTGCGAGGAATTATTTTTTTACCCTGACTTTTAGAGAGAGATCTGAATTACACTCAGTAAAGTTTTGAGAGAGTATTTCAAGCCCGTTTTAATCTAGCAGTATGCAAGGAAATATCTTGTATAAGATAAGAGGAGGTACTGGACTGGAAGATAGAGTTTAATGTAGTACGTGAGAGCCCTCTGTTGCCATTTAAATTCTTGCAAGGAGCTGCAGAGTTGAATGCTCTGGCATGTTTTCTGTTTTGGAAGTATATCATGTTTTCAGAATGCTTCTGGTAATAAGGAATGTATGTTTGCATTATTTGAATGTTCTTCTGCATAATAAGAAGCTACATAAGTGGTTTAAAAGAACTGGGGATGGAGAGGAAAGAAATCTGGGCCGCAGAGGAAAAGAAAGATAAATTCCTGTCTTTGGAAGAAGAATCAAGATACTAAAACCAAGAAAATGGTTTAGCACTATGACTGAAAATACAGAATTTGTTTTTATTCATGAACTTGTTAAAACATGATCAAAACAGTGATGTTCTTAATGCCCCTGCAACATGCCTATTAAAGTGACTTTTTTTCAGGACTCTATGCTGGAATCAAGTTTTTCCTTATTGATTTTATCTTCAAACGATGCCCCAGACTAAGAGCTAAGTATGATACTCCTTATATCATCTGGACAAGTCTCCCAACAGATCCTCAGCTCAAAGAAAGATCTAATGCTACAGTGTCGAGACGGGTAAGGGTAATAAATCTTTTTGTCCCTCTGTTCCCAACATCTGAAAATCAGATTCCTTTCTTCCTTTCCTTTTCCCCCAGTGACTAGAGCACATTAAAAGGATTAAAAGGAAGGTTAATTAAATCCTAACAGTCAATGTTAGTTCTTTTTTTTTAATTATTATTTTCACCAAGTTTTTATATGGATTCTGTTTCTTGTAAGAAAGGAATCTATTATCTAAATGTGTATATATAGAGAGAGATATATGTATACTGGAAATCGTATGAAGCTAAATGCAAAAAAAATAACACCATCCATATTCATATAAATTTCTGTAACATACATTCTGTGTGATTCTATTGTCAGTTTTTTCTCTTTTTATATTCCCCTTCTCTGTTCTCAGACATTCTTTTTCAGTGGAAATCCAGCTGCTTGTATAGATTGAAGAACAGTTAGTTAAAAAAAAAATAAATTAAAAAAGGCTTGAGTGTAATATGCAGCTTACTAGTGGGATTAGCATTAACAGAGGTAGTAAAGTAGTTTACAGATTTAGGCATTATATCTTATGGTTATTTGTATTAGATGACCTTTTAACAGTGCTGATAAATGACTTTTCACCGTGTTGGTACTCCAACAGTAAATTTTTCTTTTGCTAAAATCTCATAGTTAAATCTTTAAGCGTTGTGTTTGGTGCATCTTTGCAAATTGTTTTGGGGTCTGACATGATAACTGAAGAGCAAATCATACTTTCCCATATCCCTGAATTTGTTAATGTTTATTAGTTTAAGAAGAATAATAGTTGTAATAAAACTTCAGTCTAATCCCCTTTTAGGATTTGCTTCATGACTCTTATCATAATATTTGATTGCATTCATGGAGTACCTGAGTACTGTCATAAGCTCCCTGACTAAAATGTGCAGCACTCAGCAGTAATTCAGCCTGGGTACACAACTGGAGAGTAAAAGGGATAAACACATGAACCTTTGGTTGTTAAGCTGTGAAGAAGAAGAAGAAATGTGGTTTTCTGGGGGTGATGGAGCAGTTCGTGGTAAAATAACTGCAGCATCATCTGAGTATTTCAGAAGGAGGTAGAAGAGAAGGAGAGTCTCTGACAGAAAGTGAGTCATTTGCTCCTGTTTTTCAAGGGAGGAGAGGTGAATGCGCACTTGGACAGAGCCATCCATAGCTTGTATTTCTCTTGCTTGCACAAGATGGGCTTAAAGTTTCTGTGCCTCTCGAGCTTACAGGTTATCATTCACATACTGTGGTGGTTGTGGTGGCTTCTTGCTGGGTTTCTCTAATCTGCCTTAGAGGTGGAGAGGCTCTGAATTGCTGAACTTGAATCCATAAACTTAGAGAGTAATTATCCCTTCTGGCTTTTCCTTATGGGCTTAAATTTTGACAAGTAGACCAGGGTTTTAGTACTACTGTGTCTGACTTGCCGGGCTTGGCTTGTCTGCCTGGAACAGATGTGCAGGACTGCATTATCTGTTTCCAGATGTCTTTGAAAACATCAGCTTGGTCTCAGTAATTTTAGACAAACTTTCTTAGCCCTTGAGAGATTTTTGGGAACCTTGTGGTATAAAAAATAAATTATTTTTTTACAAAAAGGTAAAAAACAAATAAGTTTTTCATAGAAAAGGCAGAGCCCAGAAGCATGTAGTGCCAGCATACGTGCATTTGCTTTGGCTTCTTATCATTAAAGAGCATAGAAGACACTGTAAACCTGAACGGAATGCAATATTCATTACCTGTACCACCACTCTGACCCCGTGTCCTTAGAGAACAATCCTGACAACAGTATGTGATGGGTAAAGGTTATATGTCAAAAGCTGATGACAGATCAAGTGAAAAGGAATACCTCCAGGTATTCCTACCTCCAGGTTGCTGGTGACGTTTTTTTAGACAGTCAGGACTCTTCCAGCATTACAAATCCAATCACTTCCAGTTAGATTTAAGGCCTGTCAAAATTGGATGCAATGCTTTTCTTTTAGTGATCGACCATAAGTTGTCTCAAGCCTGGGTGGTTATGGATAAATTAGCTGCTTGTTTTAAGGGTAGAGGAAACATTTGGCTGTGTTAGGAAGAACTAGAAGTAAGGGCAGAACTTCCTCACATCTTCAGCCACCGGATGGGATGTCATACTGAAGTTTAAACACCTTTGTTTAGTCTTTTTATATAATGGGTAGGTAGGAAGCAGTGTAGCAGAGAGCAGGAATAATCCTCATTCCAGTGCAAAAAGCATTAGACCTCTCGCCATGACCTTTTCCATGGTTTGAGCCATGGAGCTTTGCCTGGTTACGTGCATGTAGAGCCAAATAACTTGTCCAAGAAAGCCTTCAAAGAATTTATCTGATCTTTACTTGCATACAAATTGTTGGAGAAGCTGTTATTTTCCTTGGTTCCAGGGGCTCAATCATTGCTAAGGGCAGTGCAGAGGGGCAGTAACTGAAGCAATAGTACAGTTATCATCAACCATTTGCTTTCCATGTCAACTTTCTTTATTCTTTTCCCCCGAGGCATCGTTGTATTACAGTTACCCTAAAAGCTGGATGGTAAATACCCTCTGCTTTGCCTGTTTTGTCAGTCTGGTTTCTATTCAGCAATTGCAGTGTGCATTTTTTCGTTTGCTTTGGATTTCTTTTGTTAGTGCTAAATCCCGCGAAGTGTCGAGTGCTGCCAACTTACGTGCAAAGAAAAAAGCAGCGGAGGCTGGTTGGCCTGCGACAGCATTGGGCCTTTACAGAAGAAGGGCTTAGTCCTGAGCTTGCATGTTGTCAGTTTGCCAGTTGTTTAACTGCATGTGTATGGTAGGGCTAAGATCGGAGCTGTTAATGCTGCAAAGACAAAAGCTAGGCTTTGGAATTGTGTGGTGCCCCACCAAAATGAAAAATGCAGACAAGCTTTCCAAAAGAAACTGCCTGTCATCCTTCCAGAAGCAAGGCTTCTTTGCTGGGGCAGTCTCCAGTGATTCAGGAGCTCTGTTTAAAAGTAGATTTTACTAAAGTACTTTGGTTTTGAGAACTCCGTTCAACCTCCCCCCCTGACAAAGGATGCTGACAACCATTCTGATTTTATTTCACTCTCAAAATTTAGTGCAACTTCAAAGTGAAGCAAAGATCAATGGCTCTAACACAACTTGAATAAATTGAACTGGTGTGCTCTAACCACTGATAGCTCTTCTTTTTTTCTAATTGCATTCATTGTGTGTAGTCCCTTTATTTGTGAGCAAGATCTTGTAGTGTCGCTCAGTTCATGTTTTATTCTATGTATTATACTGTTAAATAGACTTCACTTTTTTTCTTTTGTCACTGTCACATTTGTGTTGTTTGTTTCTTTTCCTGCTAGCTGTCAGGGCATGAAAAGGTATGGTTCGTAGCGTGGAAAACTTCCTTTCAATTTCAGCATTTGTATTCATAATGTGCATATGCAGTTTTGTGTGGCTTTTTCTTTGTTTGCTCTTTTTTTCTTTCTAATCTTATTTTGTGCAATAATATTTTGCGTTTGGTCTGTCTCTTAAAGACAAGCCAACTACTGATAATATATTAACTATTAGTAGTCCCACTAGTATATTAATTGGAGCTGTGTGCAGTGACTTAGCTGTATCTAATTAGATATACCCTTTACTGTAGAAAAGTGGTATTTTAAGATAGGTGCATTTAGTACCATGTGCTTTCACCCCTGCAAAGGGCATCCATCAAAGGGCAGCACTTGGAAAGGTGATCTTCACATAGCACATGACAGCTTTGTGCTATAGCAATAGTATAGTGCAGTAGTCCAATGTTAACTGTATTGAAGTAGTTAAAATTGTTGCATTACAGATTTTTTTTAGGAAGAACAGTTAGCCAAGTTATTTTTAAAAGCGCAGCTTAAATGTTGCTGTTCAAATTTTGGAATTGTGTTTATTTTTCTGCAGCTTCAAACAGCAGCATCCAGAAGTTATGTGGGCTCAAGCACCCCGACTGGAATAAGCAAAGATGAAGACACAAGTCGTTTTCATACCACGAAGAGGGGGAATTTCCATGAAGTTTTTAACCTGTCGGAAAATGAGCGTCCTTTGGCAGGTATTACGCAACAGGAAGACTACATTAGCAGAGTAGTTTCTGAAAAAGCACAGGACAGGTTAAAGTTGGATTCCCTTTTGGTGCAATGTACAGGTATAAGCTTTTGAGTCAAAAGACTTGCTTGGAGATGGTCTCTTGTGTTCCACGTCCTTGCCGTTCTTTGAAAGAACGCACTGCCAGGTGTGCCATTTGTGGGAATCCAGATGGAAGAGTCAAGTTTGGTAATGCAAATGGAAGTTAAAGGGAATAGTTGTAATAATTGTGTGGGTAGTTTTTGTTTTGGGATTTTTTTAAAACCAGTGTTAAAACAGATGTCTAACAATACTTCATTTAGGCTTTTCTTTGTAAACACTTCTAGTTTTAGGTATCTAAGTTCAATTTTAAGTGTTTTTGCTATTTTATAAGGAAACTGTTGGGGGTAATGCCTATCTGTCTTACAGTTTGATTTCTTGTTATGACTTTTTCAGTGTGTGAAAATGGCTGGCGCTGTTGCTTGATTAACAGAGATAGGAAGATGCCGACAGACTACATCAGGAATGGAGTTCTTTATGTCACAGAAAAGTGAGTCATGGCACTCCACACATTTCTAGAGAGGGAAATCACCAGATGTTAAAAAATTTGAATCTAAAAGTAGTCCTTTAATAATGTTTTGAAACAAAAACGCATTTTCATGGTGCTTTAAAACCTCAAGAAAGCACCATGGGAGAGGGCGAGCTGAATCTGGGGTGTGGTAGCACTTAACAAGTGTGATTTTGCCTTGGAAAGGCTTGCATAGGCATGGAGAGTAGCTCTGCATAGTTAGTTGTTAGTAGCTGCAGTTCTTGATGCGGATAACATATTAAAAAAGAATCCTAGAAGTTAAGTGTATTTGGAGAGTTGTGATCAATGGTTATTTGGCAAATACTCTGTTTCTTTTTTTAAAGCAAATCGAATGTATAGATTCCTTGAAACAATGTGCAACAAAAAGAAAATAGAAATTCAAGCCTTGGTTTCAAAACTAGTACTTGATTTTTATTTTTTTTTTGTAATCCTTACTTATCCCCCAGCCTTCCAAGAGTGAATAACTGTAGTCACTACTGTTTGGGTCTTGCACTGACATTCCTTTGGAGTGTAGTGAATGGAAGTAAAGCTCATCTGTATGCAATGTCACCTAGTGATGGAGAGCACTCTCCAACGTTTAGAAATCTGAGCTTTTGTCTGCATCACAATAACATGAAACTAACACAGTGTTTTCCATTAATCTTCTTTTAGGATGGTAAAAGATTTATAAGCCTGTCGAGATTTAGTATTTCAATTGTTAAAGGATATACGTGCTTCCTGTGTCTTTAAAATGCTTGTCAGGTTTAACCATTCTGTGCAGTAATATAAATACAAGATTTTTTTGTGTGTGTGTGCACACACTGTATGTTCTGGGCTTTCAGATACATTAGCCAGTTGCTAGAATTTACAAATGCTTGCTCTAAATTAGATGCCATAATTGAATTGTATGTTGTGTGCTCCCCCTCACCCTTTTTTTTTAAGCTGATTTTAACCTGTGAGATTTCAAACTTCAGAAGTGACAGGAGGGATATTGAGAGCTTTGTTTTAGAATACTGTATCAATATGAGCATTTTCTTTCCTTGTCTTTAGTTACTTGTGCTTTGAAAGCTCCAAGTCCGGCTCATCTAAAAGAAATAAAGTTATAAAGCTAACGGATATAACAGATATTCAGAAGGTATGTCTGGTTTGTCTTGCAAATAGGGGAGAAAGCTGGTTTTCTGTTCAGCTAGTCGTGTTTTACTTTTCTGCTTATGTTATTTTGAAAAAAAGCATACAATTGATGATTTTTATAAGTAAAATGTAATTCTTTGATCAAGAATATTTCCCAGTACTGCTTGTTTAGCCATTTGGACTCAGCACAAGCAAACTCACTATGAGCATAAAACCAAAGAAGTTTACTAAGCTGTTACACTCCTGAATTAAAGTTGTGTAGTTTCTTAACTCCTGCATTGACTGGAAGATAAGGAGGTGACTGGTGACAGGCAGCACAGCTTCACTAAGGGCAAATCGTGCCTGACAAACTTGGTGGCCTTCTATGATGGGGTTGCAGCGTCGGTGGATAAGGGAAGGGCAACTGACGTCATCTACCTGGACTTGTGCAAGGCATTTGACACTGTCCCGCATGACATCCTTGCCTCTGAATTGGAGAGACATGGATTCGATGGATGGACCACTCGGTGGATAAGGAATTGGCTGGGTGGTCGCACTCAAAGGGTTGTGATCAACGGCTCAATGTCCAAGTGGAGAACAGTGATGAGTGGTGTTCCTCAGGGGTCGGTACTGGGACTGGTGCTGTTCAACATCTTTGTCGGCGACATGGACAGTGGGATCGAGTGCACCCTCAGCAAGTTTGCCGACGACACCAAGCTGTGTGGTGTGGTCGACACACTGGAGGGAAGGGATGCCATCCAGAGGGACCTGGACAGGCTGGAGAGGTGGGTCCGTGTGAACCGTATGAAGTTCAACAAGGCCAAGGGCAAGGTCCTGCACGTGGGTCGGCGCAATCCCAAGCACAAGTACAGGCCGGGCGAGGAATGGATTGAAAGCAGCCCTGAGGAGAAGGACTTTGGGGTATTGATTGATGAGAAGCTCAACATGAGCTGGCGGTGTGCACTTGCAGCCCAGAAAGCCAACCATGTCCTGGGCTGCACCAAGAGAGGCGTGACCAGCAGGTCGAGGGAGGTGATCCTGCCCCTCTACTCCGCTCTGGTGAGACCCCACCTGGAGTACTGTGTCCAGCTCTGGGGGCCCCAGTACAGGAGAGACATGGAGCTGTTGGAGAGAGTCCAGAGGAGGCAACAAAGCTGATCAGAGGGCTGGAGCACCTCTCCTATGAGGACAGGCTGAGAGAGTTGGGGTTGTTCAGCCTGGAGAAAAGAAGGCTCCGTGGAGATCTAATTGTAGCTTACCAGTACCTGAAGGGGCCTCCAGGAAAGATGGTGAGGGACTGTTTATCAGGGAGTGTAGTGACAGGACAAGGGGTAATGGCTTTAAGCTGAAGGAGGGTCGATTTAGATTAGATGTTAGGAAGAAATTCTTTACTGTTAGAGTGGTGAGGCACTGGAACAGGTTGCCCAGAGAGGTTGTGGATGCCCCCTCCCTGGAAGTGTTTAAGGCCAGGTTGGATGAGGCTTTGGGCAACGTGGTCTAGTGGAGAGTGTCCCTGCCTGCAGCAGGGGGGCTGGAACTAGATGATCTTTAAGGTCCCTTCCAACCCAAACCATTCTATGATTCTATGACTGGAGCTGTGTAGGCTTTAAGAAGATTTATTGTTAGCAGGAACTATGTAATACTAACTTCAGTTTGGGTGTTGATGTCAGTAGATGCACCATTTAAAAGTAGGTACTTCAGAAGGTGAGGGATTATTGTCAGTGGAGAAAGGTAACACAGAATAGCCAGACTGGATCAGACTGGAGTTTTGTCTGCTTGGGATCCCATCACTAACAGATGCAAGAAGTGGATGGTTGGAAGCACGGCAAGTATGGTGTGATCCTTCCTCTGGTCAAGTTCTATCAGGCTGCACTCACCAATGGCTTTATTGGTCCCTTGTGTCACTATATGGCGTTTAATGTCATTTTTTTGTTCCCCTCTCTGGACTTGTCCTACTCTTAGACACTTTCTCCTACATCTTGTAGCCATGAGCACCACAGTTTCAATCATGCTGTGCAAAGAAACACCTCAGCCCAGTGTCTACTGCTTAAGTACCTCCAGATTTTCAAATGAGTTCCTTCTATTTATATCACATGTCTATAAAGCAGAGAATTTATGCATAACTTAAACATTCCCGTTGGAATTAATAATTCATGTTGATGGATTTTAAACATCATACTTGAAGCAATGCTGGCTCGTTGTTTAGTAGATCTGTACTGCCATAAAGGTCCTTTTGCATCTGTGTAGTTTTTTTTTTAATGAAGATGAGACAAGGATCATGCAGCCAAGCATAAAAACCTACTGTGCCTGGTTTTATTTCTGGGTGGGAAACACAGGCCAGATTCAGAGTCTCTTCCCCCTTGGGGATATTCCCCAGTTCAGTCCTCGTGGTCCCTGGTGTTGTGGCTGGCCCATCTCCCACCACTGTAGGGGCACCGGGGTGCTCAGTTTGGGGCCAGTTTCGGCAGGCTGGCTAGGTGCTGCTGTGGCCCGTGGGAGGAAGAGGAGAGGCAGGTTCTCACTGTACGGGCGATGCTGTACCCATTGACTCTGGGGTCAAGGAGCAGCGTCTAGCCTCTTCTTGTTTTTAATAGAGGTCTGTTAGTTGTGGCTGGGAAGATATGTCAGTGATGAGTTGTGTAACCTTCTCGGCACCTTTGCGATTGTTCAGTACATAAGATATCTTTGGTCTGATTTTTTTCTTTTTAGTATAAAGTGCTCTCTGTTCTCCCGGGATCAGGGATGGGTATTGCTGTATCAACACCATCTACACAAAAAGTAAGTAGCTGGCTGTATCTGTACTGCTGTGCTTGACTTCATGCCCTTTTTCTCTTCCTTCTCTGGCTAGCACCAACATAAAGGCTTTTATTTCTCCTTATGCCCAGTGGGGTTTTGGTGGGGATTTTGTTTGTTTTTATTTTATTCACTTGTCTATTATTCAGTATATTTGGCTTCAGATTTTTAATTTAAACATTTAGCTTGTTCTACTGGACTATTATACTGTAACACTTCAGAAAGATTTGCTCTTCATTATTTCACTACCTCCATTGACCGTTCCCCAGCATCCTTCATCAGGAGCACGGGGCTGCTGTGCAGTCTGGAACGAAAAGCTGATGAGTTGAGAGTATCTGTGGGTGAGGAGGCTTTGGGGTGGAAGGGTCTGACACACAGATGCAGTTTTCCTGTTTCAGTCTTATGATGATAAAGATTTAAGTTTCTCTAAGCCACAAATACCCTTTGGACAACTGAAGGTTTTCTTAACATATGACTGAACCTTATTTTAAACTAATCACCTGTAAATAACTTTTCTCCAAGTCACATGACCGTTGTACCAGTCTTTCTACTTGTTTGATTTTGAGAAGTACTTCTAAATTACGAAGTTGAAAATGATCATCTATCTATCTCTGAGTTGAAATGAAGAGGCACTGATGAAGATTTTTGGAAATCTTTAATGGAGGCAAAAGTCAATCAGGAAAAAATCATGCACTGAGTGGGTGGAGGGGAAAGAGAGTTGAAGTGTTCTCCATGGTTAATACTTTGTGCAGATGCTTTTTGTGCCATGGCTGTTCTAAAAAGAAGGTGGAGAAGTGAAAAAAAATCTTAGAAACTGCCATATATCCAAGGATTTAGTAGAGAAAAAGGTTCTTATGTCTTTATTAATGCACTTTGAGTACAGTTCATCTCCTGGTCCTATTATTTTTGCCAAATCTATACCTAGAGGAAAATTTTTCATTTCCAGACTGACATGATCTTTTTTTTTTTGTTATTTAGCCTTTGGTGTTTGGTGCCATGGTACACAGAGATGAAGCTTTTGAGACAATTTTCAACCAATACGTGAAAATAACTTCTGCATCATCAAGCAGTGAGAGCTAGTATCTTAGAAGATCTAAAGGAAACTTTCTTATTTTACAACTTGGTAGTGAAAAAAAATGAACATCCTCATCTATTTTGCAATAATTTTTCTTGTCTGGTGGTTTATATTCTATCTGTTACATAAATCAAGTGTATTTTATATATGCCTTCATGTTTGTTTTTAAGGTTTTTGTAAAAAAAAGAAAACAAAAAACAAAATGAAACAAAACAGTGAAAGTGCTATCATCACTATTAGCCTTGCACATTAAGCACTTTTAATGTTTATTTACTGACATTAAAAGCTGGGAAGATACTTGGAGATCTGACTAAATAACAAGGTGAAAGAGATTGATCCCTTTAACTCCACTGATATCACTAGGGATACATTTGTCCCTTTATCTTAGTTATTTTTCCCCAAGATGTGAGAATGATGACTGCAGCAGCCTGAAGTCTCTTTCTTCAGCTCACTGTTTTTAATTGTGTTCTTTATTAAAACTGATAGCAACACCAAGGAAGTATTATCATCTTTTTTCATATTTATAACTGCACTTAAAATAACTCCTCCTTGCGAATTCTTTCATTGCAGAAGGATATATTACCGGTTTGGTTAGGTTCAGTTTTTCCTGCATAGACGTTTAAATTGCTTGTACAGTAAATTGGAGGAGAAAGTTTGTAACTATATCTTCCTTTCCTAATTAACCAAAGTAAGAGGAAGGAAGGCAGGCAGATACTTTTTATAAAAGAGGGCACCAAAATGTTGTTCCTAAAATGTTAGGCATCGTATATTTGTATTTCTGTAGATACTTGTCATAGAAGGGCTCAACTGTTGTACATGTTTATGTACAAGTTGTTTGTATGTTAATGCAAATTAAAGACTTGCAGGCTTTTTGTGTTGGGGGAGGTGGGAATAATTAAACTAAATTGAGACATGACCTTTATTATTATTATTTTTAATTTGGCTTTTCTCTTGAGTTACCTTGTAATAAAATAACACTATAATATAGCAGTTGAAAGCACTAGTTCGTTTTCAAAGCATAATTTGAGAGGTATTGTTATGTTGCTGTGTTTCCCCTTGCAAAATTAAATTTTAGTAACAATTAAACCCCAACTGCCAGGTAAAACAGGAAGGCTGCATTCCTTCTCTAAACTCTCTCAGGCCTTTCTAGCAGCAAAGCACATATTGACCTTTGTCTTTAATATTAGAAAGCTTTTATACTCTATATAATAGCACCCATCTGAGAGGTTTAGAATTTTATTTGCATTTTCATGAAAGCACAGTCGGAGTTATGCCAAGCCTTCCAGTACGTCTTTTCCTTTGCTGTGTCTTTTGAGTTGGAGTAGTATTGATGTCTCCAGACGTTATATGAATGTTCCCTAAAAAAAAAAATCAATGGAGATGCAAATTCTTATGTCAAAATGGGACTTAAATTTCATGGATTTTTCTTTTCTTTTTTTTAAACAGGAATTTTCTTTAATTATAGAGAAAGGGGTAAAATGAAGGAGGGAGAGGGGAGACAAACACTGAAGGGTGTTTAACTCTTAGCACAGTTTTTAATTAAAGTCTCTCAACAAATGCAGCAGTAATGAAGAAGGTGGCAGTCAAACTGTACAAACTTTCAGTCTGGCCGTGAAGAGGTATGATATGAAGAAATTAACATGACCTTGATATGAAGAAATACTGTTGAAATACTGTGATTTGGTTGGATACTGTAGAGTGAAAAACTGACGGGGTAAAACTCTGTGCCCTGGGTAGAAATGTGAACAAGAATGGGGGAAAATCCACTATAATGGCTAAAATGCTATTTTTGAGTTCTCCCTTTAGAGTACCACTTGAACGTGTCTTTACGTGACTGGAAAGGGGTGCATTTCTAACCCCCCCTTAGGTATGGTGTAACTCAGGGCCTGAAAACTTAAAATGTGAGTGAGGCTGGTGGGAAATCCATTTTGCCACCGTCTAATACGGATGTAGCTTGACAGTTTATGGTTTCTTCACTTTACACATGCAGGTTTTATGTTTAAGTAAAAATCCTTGATCTTAAATTTTTCTCATCAAACCTACTTCAAAATCAATTAATCTCTTTTTGTAGTTGCTCTGTATTATCATTTGGCTTTCCTTTCTAGAAGCTTCCTTAAATAGTAAGCGTGGCTAACAAATAGGCATTAAAATCGCTTAATGTTATATAAATCCTAATCAGATTCATTCATTTTGTCTTAAGAAAAAAATCCCTTGGATGTATTTAAAGTTATCCTTTTTTTTGAAGAAACAGAAAACTATATTTTTTACAGAGAGCATGCTCTTTTTCTTATTTTTGTATCATTTTTCAGGTGTAATTTTTACCTTCACTCTGATCATAACAGCAGTTTCAGTAGGAAATCAGTTGACTTGCACTTCTTACCTCCTCCCCCTCCCACCCTTCCCTGGTTGACCCTAGGCTATAGGGTTGTCCTGGACTCTGGTTTCTGGAGGAGCTGTAGGTCCTGCTGATGCTGCCAGGACAGTTAACCATACCTAGGCTTTGGAGAGGGAGAAAAGAAATCATCATCCTTTTCCCAGACTGAAATGCCTCATGCATACAATATGCTCTTAAATTTTTTTTTCTGGACAAAGAAATTAGAAACTTCTTATAAAATCTAATGTGTTGATGTTTGAAATTAATCCGCACTTTAACAGTGTGAACTTAAAAGTTAGTGATTCTTAAAGCAGTAAACCTAGTGCAAACTGCAATGCAACATTGTTTCATTCTAATATATAGAAAACAGACTGGATTTTTTTAACAAAATAGAGTTGTAATATAACTGACAAACATCTATGTACATATTTTGCAAAGTTCACTTTACATTGGGTTGTCCAGGTTCCTGCTACATGACTGCTCCTGTGGCGTAGGTACGTCAGAGACACTAAAAGGTAACCTCGGTGGTGTTTACTCATGCTTTTCCTCCTGCTGCACCCTCCCAGGTCTGGAGGGCAGGAGGAGATGGGCAGTGAGTAAATACATACTTAACTTGTATAACTGCATTGAAGCTCTCACCTTAAATTCTATTCTTCCTACATAGTTTTGCAGTATAGCCTGTTGTACTTCAGTAGCAGGCTGGGTACTACCACTTAATGTAAAGTGCTACTTTCTACTAGCAGAAAGTGATGTTCTTGTCATTGTCTGTCTGTCTGTTTGCTGTTTATATTTGCAATTCTGTTGATGTCTGTGGTTTATTGCTGGATCATTCATGCGTAATTGGATTTATCTTCTTTAGAAGTGCATTGGTTAGTTTGAGTCCCTTTTAAAGAGAGACAAAAAAAAAGGGAGATGAAAACTGACTGTTTTAATTCGTTATCGGTGAGCATTTAAATTAAAAAGACAAAAAAGCCAAAATATGAAATCATGCCTTTCCGTGCACTGTAGCTTTTGTGAGGCAAGATTGAATGAAACAAGCTATTTATTAGTAGCAATGTCACACAGGACGCCAGCAGCAAAACCCCACCCTTGTTCCTGCAGACAAAGAGAAAAGGGATTTTACTCAGTCGTGAAGAGATGAAAGGATGTACTTTTTTTTGGCTACTTAAACTTGTATTAAAAACATTGGTAGTTTTTATTGAATTCTGTACATTTTGGCAGATGTTTAATTTCTACTAATCGTTGAAATATAATGGATGTTAAAATTTTTATGTCTGAAGTTTGAGTCTATATTTTGAAGTTGTAAATAATTCATTATCAGTGTAACTTTTGTTTGACAAAAGACTTATACTGTATGAAGAATTGAAATAATGAAATGATTTGCCCTGTACATTTTTTAAGAAAATCTTGTTTGTTTAAAAAGTCTTGTATAAATTATAATTTTTATTTAAATAAAAATGCTTTGTGCTAACACTTCTTACAAACTTTAATAACTTACCTATCAAAACTATGCCTGATTTCTTGGAAGGAGGTGAGTTAGTGCTTTTGGGCAGATACCCCAGAGGTGTGCAGGAGGTGTGCTCAGCAGAGACGTTTCGCATCTGGATACGGCTGTTCTTCTGCAGCATCTGCGGTCACTTCAGCTCATCGGTCACACTGACACGTACCGAATTGCCTAGCCGTGTAACCTGCAAGGCGGTCAGGGATAAACGGCGGGGTTGCTTTGTCCGTGGCGTGTTCCAGGGATGCTCGCTGCACAGCGCTGGCTGGCGCTGGGTACGCGGCCCTTTCTCCGCAGTTAGGAATGTAACACCAGGAGTGAGCTGCCTGGTCATCTGTTCCAGACCTGTTTGTTTGCCACTACAATACTCCTTTCTGGGTCTTGCTCAGCTGAAACGGAGCAGTCTGGGACAGATTCTCCAGTCTTGAATGCATGCTGCTCTATTTATTTCAATATTTAGTTTTCTCGTGATGCAGCAAGGCATCTGGCAATGCAGTGGTGCTTTGAAGCTGGTATTTTATGTGTTCTGACAATACTTAAATTCACACTTGTACTACTTTAATGAATATTTCATTAAATATTTGTACAAGATGAGTTGCCGTCTGCAGCAGTACTCACAGAAATTGGATTCAGCCCTGCCTGCCCGCAGCCGCCTGGAAGGACAGTGTGGAGCCTGGAAGTCTCATTTCAGCTGTAGGCTGCGTGGCGCTCGGGAGGAGGGGACAGTTGTCCTGAAAGTGTCACTTGTTTCTCAAGTTTGCTTTAGCAGCCCACGGAAATGATAGAATCGAATTGAATGAGCCGTTACCTGCTCTCCGCGTAACTAACACCTGTGCATGGAAAGGAGGTGTGCTGGGGCTCTGCGGGCTGTCACCAGCACATCCTGGCTTAATGCAGACAAGCAGACAAGTCTGAGTTCCTGTGCTGAATCCCTGGATTCACTAAATTTAGGATAAGCTAAATGTTTTACCCAGGAATCATCTCAGGCCTTCAAATATTTTTCCTACATCATGAGTAAAAAGTACTGAAGATGTGAGGCGTTCCTTTTCTGCGTTGGAGAAGTCAGGGCATTGCAAAAGGAACAGCCCCATGTCCTCACTGGGCTGTGGGTGCTCTACAAGTGAAGTTGGCTTAGTGCAGTGCCTCAAGGATGTAGTTGTTTTGAACATGTCTTTGATGTATTTAGCCTGAACTGATGCTGTATTTGGCCAGGTTGGATTTGGTTGGAGACAGAGGGAAGATGAGGGCAAGGTTTCTGTGTTTGAATAGCTGGCTCTTCTCTGTACCTTGTGAGCTTCACAGCCTACTTGAGATGTAAATTAGCCAAAATCTCTGCTTTGGCATCCTCTACTGAAGCTCCATCTTTACCAATTTCCATGGAAAATAGTTGTATGTGGAGAATTATTTCCTTCAGTCTTCCTTTTTCACTCTGCTTTTCTATTAAATACCAAATTTGTTTATTCTGTAGCTTCTGCCTTATGCTGTACCCTCCCCTAATTCTCTAGAGTTGTTTTCCTTTATGTTTTTTTCTTGCTTCTCCTCATGTGCATATAGAAACTTTCCTCCAAAACCACTTGGCCCATTTGCCCTACTGTATCCCTTTTCTTTATCTCCTGCTCTTTATTTCATCTGTGGATGATCTCTTGTAAATGGATAAAATCCTACTAGCACATGTGTACGTAGACCAGAAATTTCTCTTCATCCTCACTTCATTTAATAATTTGTGGCTGGCTTTTATCTTATAGTCTAGCTGAAAGTTGAAGCTGAATTTTGTCTGAAGAGAAGTTGCTTTTTTTTTTCATTCCTAAATTGCCCAAATTTCTGGTTTGCTGTTTTGAATTGAGAGCTTTCCTCTCTTTCCTCCCACCTGGGTTTTTCTGCTTCGGTGGTGTTCCAGTTTTCTTCCTCTGACAAAAATACCCTCAATACTTTCAGTCCTGATTATTTACAAATACTGACTGACCATGTCCTGATGAACATGTCACAAGCTCACTAAAGCTGTCTCACACCTGTTACATCTTCCATTTTGTGTAAATTTGAGCTAAATTACTATCTCTGCTGGTTTGGATTGCTCAGTGGCTTCTGTTTTCTCACTTGGATGTGCCATGTCTTTGCTCCTGATGACCTGCCCAACTGAAGGGAGAGGATGCCGCTTGAAACCGTTGAGCAAGCTCTTCAAAGCAGACAATCTTTTCTTGACAAAGCCACTTTTCTCACTGGAGCAAGCCTGTGTCAAACGAAACGTGTTTGTAGAGGAATAAATATAGAAGTGGCTGCCTGCTGCAAAATGGTATTTGGGAAGGACTGAACCTAAGCCAGTGTTTGCTCAGGTATCTCCATGCTACTCTTGAGCACAGGGGTGAGGTTTTAACCTCTCGCAGCTAAGTCAGTAAGAAGTTCTGAAAATCCTCTCTCTAGTTTTTTAGGTCAGACAAGTATTTGGGAAGGAGTGCTCCTGGTATAAAGTCTGTAAATCAAACAGCTATACTCTGTTATTTTTGCTTTTTGAAAAATCATCTTCTCTGACCAGAAACATCACTAGCCACTGACAAATGTTAACCAGCCACACAACAGGAATAAGGAATGACTCACATGAGGTGTTTCTAAACCAAATAATCCCTAAAAATATCGTGCAAGTCTATAACTTTGCAGAGATGCTGCCTGAGAAGCATTTGGGAACAAAAGAAGCTCTCTGCAAAAAAGGTTGGGGGGGGGGGGAATGATCAAATGGACATTTCCTTGTGGAGTATATATCTCTCTCTCTCTGAATTCTAGCATTTACCTTTCTTTACATTCAGGGTAGGGTTTAGTATATTAACGCAGGGCTTTCCTGTATTCAGCTGGGTTTTTCTTGCAATACCCCGTGTTTTGGATGCCTGCAGGAAACATGAGAATGGTGTTGGCTAGTGGAAGTGCTCTAGGAAAGTTTCCAAAGCTACACAGGGCATCGTCATTGCTGACAGTGCTCACCTGGCAGGGGAGGTGCCTCAAAGCCATCTTCCTGCTCGTAGATGGAGCTTCACATTGTTTCGCATGGTGCATTGACTTCCCAAAATAACAAATGTGATTGCATAGCTTGTGGAGCGGTGGTGACTGTGCTCAAATCCTTCTGCAAGATGAGTGGCTCTGGGTGCTTTCCAAGGAAAGCAAAGCACAGCGGAGAGGAGCTAAGCCCTGGACTTGGTCTGGGTGATGCAGGACTGAAATGGTGTCTGCTGGAAGGGAGGACAGATGGGATGTGGGGGACAGGCAGCTTTGAGTCCAAAACTGGACTTGTGATGGCTGTGGGTGCTCCCACCACCATCTGTGACTGAGCAGAGTTCAGAAGGGGGTTTGGAAAAGCGGGGGGGGGAGATGCTGTCTTCAAAGATGTGTAAATTTGTTGAGACTCTGCTTTTAAATACACCAAAAAGTGTATAAAGAACATTTGTGTGAAAAATGTGGATTTATTGGATTGCCCAAACAGCTATTTTCAAATAGGAGCACCGTGGCCTTCATGTGAGATCACTGTATGGCAAATATCAGTTGCATTTGGTGACTTTTGGGGAAAATAAACACATGCAGAAAAATCATATATGGCCTCAGCAAACGACCTGGACTTACTGCTCTACTAACTCATATTTAAAATTTATTCCTACTATTTGAGTAGGTTTATTGTTTTATATTCCTGACAAGCTGAACTGCTTAGTGAAGACTTACTGTGCACCGTACAGCTTTCTCCTCACTTGTAGATGACAGGAGCCCTTTAATGCCTACTTCTACAGGTGTGCCAGGCTCCAGGTCCAACTGGGTAAACACCTTCTTGAAAAGCCCGAACTCTGGCCTCTGCTCAAGCAAACATTTTAAGCTGACAATGGTTTCATGCCAAACTAAGAACTCTCTGCCTCTGCCACCCGCCTTATGCCAGCATTAGGGCTCACCAGACCTTCCTAAAGTGGCAGGAGCCCAGCAGAGGACCCGAGAGCAATGAGGAGAACAGCGCACGTCTCCCTTCCCAGCACAGCAAGCTGTGACAGGCTGGCTTAGCTGCCCTGGGATCTGCACAGCATAACTTTCCAGTTATGCAATGTCCAAGATTTCAGAGGTAACTTTTGAATATAAGTTGGATAAACATTAAAGGCTGGTCCTGAGTTTATAATATTAAAGAATAGTGCAAAGAAACTGAGCTAAAACTAGTGTCCGTGTGTGCAAGTTAACTGTGCACAAAGCCTGATTGTGCAAATATTTAGAGTCGCTGTGCTATTGTTAGAGCTGCATAATCTGCATAATCTGATTCCTTCAGGCACTGACTTTCCCCCCTGCTCCTTCTCTCAAAATTTCAACCAGAGCTTTCAGAAAGAAGGTGAGGAGGGGGTGGTAGTTGCTCGTCTAGTTTTTTGGACCATTGCAACCAAGAACAGGTATGGCTGTGGAGGAGCTAGGAGAGGTCGTGGGCTTTCCGTTGGGGCACGTTGTCTTGGGGGCTGCGGCTCTGCCAGCAGTGCGGGGAAGTGCTGGGCTGCGACCGGCTGGTCCCTCTGGGCACGGCGGGCAGCTGTCTTGGAGCACACGTGCGGGAGGAGCAGAAGGCTTGTCATCGGCGGGGCAGTGCATTCTTCTCCAAAAAATCACAAGTAAGGGTCTTGGATGTTGTAAAGTTGAAGTAAAAATTGATTTATTTGTTCGAGGGTTTTTTTAACATATTTGCTAACTCCTTTCTGCATTTGTGGCTGTGGGTGTGTAGCTGTGTGCACTGGCAGACAGGCCAAACCGTTCCCTTTCAGCGCACAGCAGATGTGTTCGCATGAAGGCAGGCTGCCTGCTTCCAGCCCCATGGCCCCCGTGCCCAGCCATTGTGCTCCTCCAGCTCTCCCCACTCCCGTTCCCAAAGCTGCCTCCGGCTGCCCCGCGCTCCCGCGGGGGCCAAGGGCCACCCTGTGCCTCGGGAGCGGTGGCACCGCTCGGCTGCTCCTGTCGCTGGGAGACTTCTCTGGCATCCCCTTGAATCTGCAAGGCTGGGGGTGCTCCTGCCTGCTTTAGCTGGTTCATCACTCTTCTGTTAAATCTGCTGGGAAACTCGGCTTTTAGAGGGTTGTTGGGTCTGGAATGAGTTTTTGCCAGAAGGAAGCTGTGATGCCTCCTTTAGCAAAAGGGGGGTGGGGAGAATAGCTACCAGAAATTATTTTATCTCATTTCTTGCAGCCCGCAGAACGCTCTCCCTGGTTTTCCCCTATGCCTGGTGCTCATCATCTCTTTAAAGTGCATCTTGGGCAGACCCACACTTCACCCAGCTTCAGAAGATCAGACGTGGGTAGCTATAAAATCCAAGTAGGTGCAGGATCAGGTTGTCAGCCTGCGTGAAAAGGAAGTTGTTGGTGTCCTGAATCTTCATAAAAAACCCATCCTGGACTTGTAAGCTGCCTGCAGAGGTGACGCAGGAGCAGTGGCGCTGCCGGGGGGGAAGGCTCTGCCTTCCCAGATCCCTGCCTGCGTGTGCCTGTATGAGAATTTTTCTCGGGCAAATACAGTTTCTGACACTTTTGAAACCCAGATAAGAGTAACTTGCATTCTCAGTTGGGGTACATCCTGCTCGTGTTATGCCCTTAGTCTGCAAAGAAAACGCTATCTATCTCACTGTTAAAACACACCTAAATCCGTGTCCTTGCACTGGTGCTGGCGAGTTCAACGTTCGCTGTATTTACCTCTTTTTCTGGTTTTTCTCCTTTGCTTTTTGAAAGCATCAGCTGTCCGAGTCGTGGAGGCATTGCTGATGTTGAGAGGTTCCTGTGACAGCACTGGGAGCCTGGCCTGTAAGCTCCATGTGAATATAGATCACACAAGTTCCTTTATAAGCTATTTGTTATTCTATGGCTGAGATAATTTATAACTCTGCCTTATAATCCTCCTTGCTGGTAACATTTTTGCTGGAGAACATAAAATCAAAATATAAGTGCCTGGTTTCAGTTACTTCTAAGTCTTTGTTCTCATTTTTAGGAATTAGCTTCTTTTTTCTAAAACTGTCAAGAAAGCCCTGATGAGAGACACTTTTCCTCTGCTTTCAGCAGTGTCATTTTGGCAATCACATTAGATTACTGAGAAAGAGAGGAGCTGATGAGAGGACACCTGAGCATCCGGCACAAGATGCCACAACGGGACACTGATGGGGGGGCACAGTGGTGACAACCTCGTTCAAACTTCTGTTTTCTGGCAAGGCTGGATCTGCAAGAGGGATTAAATCCCAAGTGTAGGTGCTTTAAAGCTCCTTTGGTGGGCACGCAGACCTGCAGTTGTCCAAAGGGACAGAGCTAGGTGAAGCTTTTCAGCCTGGAGAACACCCACAGGTTTGATGACTCCTCTAAGCCCAGCTCGTGCTGCTCTGTTGGCTTTAGGAACTGGTTGGACGTGCCTGCTCTGAGCTCCAGGCTCCTGTGGAGTCCCACAGCTCTGTGGGAAGGTGGAGGGGAGCAGCTCATGTTCCCCCAGCACAAAGAACGGTTGGTGGTGCTGTCCCTCTGCAGCTCCTGGCTGGGTACAAGTCACTGCTTCATTCTTTTGGCCAGGAGGGTCATCACCCCCCCCCACACTCAAGCTTGTTCCAGTTGGAGCAAGTGACAGAAGCACCCGGGCTTGTGCCAAGGTAATGAGAACAGACATAACCATGAAATCACAGGATGGTTTGGGTTGGAAGGGACCTTAAAGATCATCTAGTTCCAACCCCCCTGCCATGGGCAGGGACACCCTACACTAGACCAGGTTGACCAAAGCCCCATCCAACCTGCCCTTCAACACTTCCAGGGATGGGGCATCCACAACTTCTCTGGGCAACCTGTTCCAGTGCCTCACCACCCTCACAGGGAAGAATTTCTTCCCGATACCCAATCTAAATCTCCCCTCCTTCAGCTCAAGGCCATTATCCCTTTTCCTATCACCACATGCCCTTGTAAACAGTCCCTCTCCAGCTTTCCTGTAGGCCCCCTTCAGAAACTGGAAGGCTGCTCTAAGGTCTCCCCAGAGCCTTCTCTTCTCCAGGCTGAACAACCCCCACTGTCTCAGCCTGTCTTCATAGGAGAGGTGCTCTAGCCCTTTCATCATCTTCATGGCCTCCTCTGGACTCTCTCCAACAGCTCCATGTCCTTCTTGTACTGGGGACCCCAGAGCTGGACGCAGTACTCAAGTAGGATCTCACCAGAATGGAGCAGAGAGGCAGAATCTGGTCACGCTTCTTTTGATGCAGCCCAGGGTACGGTTGGCTTTCTGGGCTGCAAGCGCATGTTACCAGATCATGTTGAGCTTCTTGTCCACCCAAGTCCTTCTCCTCAGGGCTGCTCTCAATCCATTCTCCATCTAGCCTGTAGTTGTGTTTGGGATTGCCCCGACCCATGTGCAGGACCTTGCACTTGGCCTTGTTGAACTTCATGAGGTTCTCATTGGCCCATTGCCCAAGTCTGTCAAGGTCCCTCTGCATGGTATCCCTTCCCTCCAGTGTGTCAACTGGACCACACAGCTTTTCATAATGACTTTTTCTGCTTCTGCCTCCTCCTTCCATTAGTAAACATTCATAGACCCTTAAAATGACCTTAAAAAAAGGGGGAATGGCCTTGAGCTGAAGGAGGGGAGATTTAGATTGGGTATCGGGAAGAAATTCTTCCCTGTGAGGGTGGTGAGGCACTGGAACAGGTTGCCCAGAGAAGCTGTGGATGCCCCCTCCCTGGAAGTGTTGAAGGGCAGGTTGGATGGGGCTTTGGTCAACCTGGTGTAGTGGAGGGTGTCCCTGCCCATGGCAGGGGGGTTGGAACTAGATGATCTTTAAGGTCCCTTCCAAACCAAACCATTCTGTGATTCTATGGAAAAACTAACCCTGAAGCCAGAGGTACAGCAAGATACTGTGGTCTTCTTCCAGACCTCAGTTATGTGCTTTCCCAGGAGTAACGTTGCCTTTTTGCTACTGGAATGAGTTATTTACCCTAATGCATACTTAGATCCTTCCTGGTGTACTAATTCCTACTTGCTTCTCTATTTATGCCCCTTAAACTTTGCCTCAGTAAACAAGAAGTGTAGATTTGGGGATATTCAGTGCTATCATGACAATGTTCATATTCTCTTCCTATTTCTTCTGGTCTGTTGACAGGTTCAAAATTGGAAGAAACCCAGGTTTCATTGAAAAGATGTGAAAAAACACATTCCCTTTTAAGACACCAAATTCTCTTGATAGTAGTCCTCCTGGCTGCTGCTTTGTTGCTATGGTGATTACTAGTCCATTTAAGCCACTTTAAAATGGTAATGACGAGCAAGAAAACCAGATTCATAACAATGTCATTAGCATAGCTATTTTTGTGTGTTTCCTGAGATTAGCAAATGGCCAAAGTCTGGTGAATAGTAGCCTGATTTATTTTCAATTTTTATGGACTGCTAATGATTTAATGGCAAACTGATCTGATGCAGGCTGCTCAGAACTCTGTGACGATAAAGCTACAGGACCTTTGTGATCCCCTACAGTAGAATGAGCTAGTTTGAACTAATTAAAATACCTTCAGGGACATCCTCTATCACTTGTGTGACATCAAACATGTGCTCTGTGAGGAATCTGGCCCTGCTGTGGCAGTACCAGGGAAGGAAAACTTCTGAAGATATTAACCTGGTTCCCAAACCTTTTGGCCCCTCAAGCCCTGTGGTGGGTTGGCCCTGGCTGGGGGCCAGGTGCCCACCAGAGCCGCTCTATCACTCCCCTCGTTCACCAGACAGGGGAGAAAAAGTACAACGAAAAGCTTATGGGTCGAGATAAGGACAGGGAGAGATCACTCACTAATTATTGTCACAAGCAAAACAGACTGAACTGAGAGAGGGAATTCATCTTATTTATTACTAGGCAAAACAGAGTAGAGCAATGAGAAATAAAACCAAATCTTAAAACACCTCCCCCCACCCCTCCCATCTTCCCGGGCTCAACTTCACTCCCGGCTTCAACCTCCGCCCCCCTCAGCGGCACAGGGGGACGGGGAATGGGGGTTACAGTCAGTTCGTCACACGGTGTTTCTGCCACTTCTTCATCCTCAGGGGGAGGACTCCTCTCATCGTTCCCCTGCTCCAGCGTGGGGTCCCTCTCACGGGAGACAGTCCTTCACGACCTTCTCCAACGTGAGTCTCTCCCACGGGCTACAGTCCTTCACGAACTGCTCCAGCATGGTCTCTTCCATGGGGTGCAGACCTTCAGGAGCAAACTGCTCCAGCGTGGCGTCCCCCACGGGGTCACAAGTCCTGTCAGCAAACCTGCTCTGGCGTGGGCTCCTCTCTCCATGGGTCCACAGGTCCTGCCAGGAGCTTGCACCAGCGTGGGCTTCCCACGGGGTCACAGCCTCCTTCAGGTGTCTCCACCTGCTCCGGCGTGGGGTCCCCCATGGGCTGCAGGTGGAATCTCTACACCCCCTCATCCTTCCTCCATGGGCTGCAGGGGGACAGCCTGCTTCACCATGGTCTTCACCACGGGCTGCAGGGGGATCTCTGCTCTGGCACCTGGAGCAGCTCCTCCCCCTCCTTCTTCACTGACCTTGGTGTCTGCAGAGTTTCTTACATCTTCTCACTCCTCTCTCCGGCTGCAAAAGCTCTCTCTAGCTGTTTTTTTCCTTCTTAAATACGTTATCACAGAGGCGCTGATTGGCTCGGCCTTGGCCAGCAGTAGGTCCGTCTTGGAGCCGGCTGGCATTGGCTCTATCATCAGACACAGGGGAAGCTTCTAGCAGCTTCTCACAGAAGCCACCCCTGTAGCCCCCGCCCCCCCGCTACCAAAACCTTGCCACACAAACCCAACACAGCCCTCACAGCCATAAAGCTGAGTGGTGGGACTCCATGTGCCACCACCCTCAGCACTTCAACTGAAGAACTGCACAGGTGATGCTGCGCTTGTGGGCCAGTAGCTTTGAATTAGGAAGCCAATTGGGAATCTGAAGGGAGGCAGAAGGAGACCTCAGCTGCAGGGCTTGAAAGGGGAATGGACAGGGAGAGAACCCCAGCATTCACCATAGGACACCTCTCTGCCTGTCCGGACATACGCCTTTGCTAGGATCTTTAAATGAATGAAAGGCATCACTAATGCTGGCGTGGGAAGTACCCAGTGAGCTCCACAGGGCCGATGGCTGCAGAGGTGGGCATGGAGGATGACCCACTGGGCAGGCGACTGGGGCAGAAAGAGGACAGGAGCCTTTGAGCAGCACCAGTGAGGGAAGCTGGCACTGTCCTGCCTTTCTTTTTTAGTCTTTTGGGGACTGTTTCAAGATACAATAATGTATTTATCCCTTTAGTAAATGAAGTAAATATCTTTCTCATCTGTAAGAATCATTGCACAGAGCGGTTCTGGTTACGATGCCAGCAGGATCTGTGGTGCCCTCCAGCTTTTGGAAGGGTGCTCCCACCCTGCTGACAGGCCTTGTATGGGGACAGATGATACTGGATGCTGTACCAGCGAGATGTGGATGGCACAGGCAGGTGACAGCCATTGTCCCTTGGCCAACAGCAAGTGGGATGTGAAAACAGGTCTGACGCTGGGATGGGCGCACCCTGCAGTGCCATTTCCCTACAAATTGGGTCCATTACAAATTTATCCTTACTAAGCTCATACACCAAGGGTGTGGCTCCAAAAGCTCTTGTTTAATGGATATAGAAAAGAGATTTTAGTGACCAAAAATCATAAAAGTATTGACCAACTGAAGGGAGGAAAGAAGAAGGGGAAGAGCTAAGGTAACAAAATAAAATAAAAAAGATGAAGTGGCAGTCTGTTCTGCTGGTGTCGCTGATGTTACTTTGGCTTAAGACTTGTATGAGGCAAGAGGAGTCTGAAGTCCCAGATATGGCAGACGGGTGGTATTAAGGTAAAGTTACTATGAGTATTTTTAGGGCACCTGAAATCCAAAACCACTCTCATTTGCCTTCTAAGGAAAAAAGTTTGAACTGAAATATAAAAATATCACCTGTTCTCCAAGGCCAAATTCTTTTTTACTTCTGAAGTAGGCAAAATGGGGATCTTGTAATATCCTGGGTGAGTCAACAAGTGAGGAAACTCTATTTTCAGAGGCAGGAGGCTGCTGCTTAGAGCTGCTGCAGCAGCCTTTGTACAGCAGGAGGCACGACTGGAAATACTACTGTCCCAGCACTTGGCTTTAGTTCTGTCTGCCACTGTTCCAGCTGTAATAAATGGTGTGAAAAAGAAAAAAAAGCTAGCTATTGATTTTATGGTGGTTTTTTCCCTGACCTTCCTCCCTTTACCTGTGCGTAAATGTGTTAGCTGTTCATGAACACATAGTGCTGACAGCCTGGTTGGCAGCATGTGATGTGTATTGAGATGTCCCTCTCCAGAAAACAGGCTCTGCTAAGCTGGCAGTCAGGCAGCACGTTCCTGAAAACCCCTCTGCTGTCGCTCATGGCCCAGCAATGCCTCGCTAATGCAAGACTTGCTCTTGGCTCCATCTTCCATAGCAGACATGCTTGAACTGATTTTAGTAAATCCAGAATTGAGACTGCCACCCTTTCCTTACTTTGCCCCAGAATATATATATATATATATAAAATATATATACTCTGTCATATATGAAATGAATGGATCTTGTCAAAAAAGCCCCTATGGATTTCAGGTTCGCTTTCCACAACCCTAAGAGCACTGGTGTCCTTTCCCCAGTGCCACAGAAAGAAGTTAATGCCTTTGAAAGCCTTGAAGACTAGTTTGAAGAAGGGAAGCCAAGATACAGTAAAAATGCTTGACCTAATAAATCCTTAGCAATAATTAAATCCTTAAATTAATAGCAATATTTGCCTACCCCAGCAGATTGCTGATCACCCTAACAGGAACTGGTACGTTGTCTTCTGAACTGGCTGCAGGTGCTGGGTCAGCCCAGAGATGTTGCCGTTTGTGGGGGTCACAAAGATGCCAGTTGCTGCGGTTCGTGCTGGAGGAGCTGGAGCTGCCGTTCGGAGAGCACGATGACTGGGGACACGGTGGCAGGCTTGTGGGGAGGAGGTATATTTGGATGAGAAGTTTGCTCTGCAGTCAACAACAGATACTAAAATTATCCCACCTGTTGCAGTCTGAAATTGTTGCTGCTTTCACTGGCAAAGACAAAATCACCCAGTGATTCCTCTTGGAAGAGCGGAAGACATGCAGGATCTTTCATGTGTTTTCTTACATTAAAAAACTGGGATGCAGGAAGTTTATTTTAATTCAAATGCTGTACAATGTGACATTTTCCTTTATCTCTACTATCCACATGTGGCTTCTACATGAATAGCAACATAAGAAAAACAACATCAAAATTAAAAAGAAAGCAGTAATATTTTTGGCCTGCAGAATTTTCATCAAACACTTCATCACAGAAGTGACTGAGCAAAGACAGACTCAGCTTGTCATTTTGGATGCAGGCAAAGGGAAAGGTAAATGAAAGACGAAGAATGAAGGTGTTGGGTCACTGTCTGTAATAACACATCTAATTCTGTTGTTATTCCATCTCCAGGCTGATCTGGGAAATTTGTTGAACTGTGAATTTCTGTACACATATAAAGTTCATGCTTCAGTGCACAGTGCTGATTGCTCATCAGAGGCCTGTGAGCGAAGGCAGCTACTGCAGAGATTCAGTTCTCCTTCTGTAATGAGCTTGTCTAAAAGAAAGAAGAAAAAGGATTAAAGTCAGTAATAAATTGTGTGTATTTTATTTTCCATTATAATCTTTCTTTGCAAACATCTTAAATTTCCCCTATGTGACTTTGGTACAAATGAATATATATATATATATATTTTCTTCATTTAAACATAACACCAGACGAGTTCTTTGTTACAGACATGGAATATTCATGGGAACAAACGAAAACCCACTGAATGGTTATTTATTGCCTGTGATGTTTCAATGAGGAAAGCCTTCCTGTAACCAAATTAACCAGCTTCCCCCCGCTCTGTTTATTTGACTAACAGATGAACACGTCAGCAAGACTGAAAGAATTTCCTATTGCACCTTCTCCCTCGTAATGAATCAATGGGAATAACTTCATTGCAAGGCAGCGAACGCAGCAGCGATGAGCGCTATGCTTGCAGGGGGTCTACTAGCTGCGGCATTACTATTAATGTGAAATGTGGCGCTCTTACTAAGGAGGGAGATTCAGCACAGCAAAAAGGGACTTTTTAGCAAATGGGCCATTTAGAAACCATTCACACAAATGGGATGAGTCTTAGAGTGTGTTTTAGAGCAGTGGCAAGGATGAGAGTTTGATAGGAGCTGCATTCTGTTCATCCGCTATTCTGTTCAAGGCTATTAATTATTTGTTCTTATTGGAATACATACTATGGACAGCCGAATCCTGCTCAGCTCTGCTGTGATGGCTTTCTATTTACTTGTGAGCCAGCCCTTAGAGCAAGTGAGGGTCTTTCTTAGACGGTTCACAGTAAACAATCCTTTAAAATAAAATTAAACTCTGGAGATTTTAGTGTCATTTCTTTAAAATCCTGCCCATGTAATCTCTGCTGAGTATTACTGCGTTTTCCACAAGGTGGCCAGCTGCATCGCTTCACAGCGGCTCCCTGTCTGCACAGCAAGTGCTGGGAAACCAGCTTAGATCTCTTTGCCGTTCAACCAGTGGTGGTAATAAATTTTGTTTCCACCATCTCAGAAGCACTTCTGTTTCTGCTTTTCATTAGGTCTTAATCGTGGCCTGGTAGTAAAAGCACACAGCTCTATAAAATACATCTCGTTAAGGTAATATTTTCTATCTTGTGCATCACTTAAGTGCTTGCCTTAGTCTTGTTTATCTCCAAGGGTACCATCAGCAAAGGTCAGGGTCCCAAAGCCTGGCTGCTCTTCAGAATTGCATTTCTCCTTACACTGCAAAGTCAAGTAGGTTTGGTTTTTTTTTTTCAATTGCTCACAGAAGCCATTAAAAAGTCGATGTTTGCCAGTTCTTACCACAGGTATAGTCTGCTTTTAATTAAGCCTCTAAGCTACTGTGGATTGTTTGTTTTCTACAGCCAAGTAGAAATTAGGTTTTTCACCCCAGGGGAAAAATGAGTTCTTCAACATTTGTTGTTTTGTCCTGATGCAGACTGGAATATTCACGTGAGCGCACATAAAAATCTGAACAAATTGTTCAAAAAACACCATCTAATTCAGAAACATCTAGACATTTTTGCTTCAAGCTGCAATCTATAGCATGTGCCTGTCCCTGAAGCTGCAGTCTGTGGGGATACAAGCTTAAGTCCTCTTTGCTCCCATTTTCCCCTGTGGCATTAGTCTTCAGGCTTTGCTACCTCATAGCCAGAAATCCTGGGGAAGGAATGCCAATTAGGCATAACCTACTTTGCTTTCCCTCACTTACCTCTGTGGGTCCTCGTCAGCCTCCTGATAACACATGAAGGGCTGAGGGCCTGGGGATCCTCTCTTTGGTGGAACTATCTCCCATCGGTTACCCACAGTCATGCTAAATCAACCTCCCTTTTGATAGCAAGGCCCTGATGAGCTTTATAAACTTGTTTGGTAATGGCATCAAATTCCTAACTGGAAAAGGGAGATTCATGCAATCCACCACTTTTCTATGTGATGAATTTACCTGTGCTACATTTTCTCAGTTACCTTCAGAAGCTGTGCTGACTCCCAGATTGCTCTCACAGTAGACAGGGCCTAATTAATATTTTTAGTTTTGGTGGGATTTATGTCTCATCAGGCACCGTGAAATGACTAAAGAGATTTCTGAGTGCAATCACACAGGAAGCAAGCATTAGAGATAACGTTCTTCATGGCTAAAGTCAGAGCAAGGTTTTTTTTCCTTTCCTTCGCTTGTTTTAATGCCCAGGTCTGCCAAGGCTGTGGAGCATCCATGTTTACCTGCCAATGCTCATTTCAGATCCAGAAAAAAAAATAAAAATGCAGAGAGAGGGATCAATGTGATTCACAGAGTTTCTAAATGCGTAGGAAAAGCACAAACCAAGGAGAATTTAAAATCTGGGTGACATGAGGAGGAGCTCCTGAAGGAACTCGGTGTGATGCAGTACAGAAAGGGACGTCACTGGGATAGTGTCATAGTCTGTAAATACTTTCATGTCAGCAAATTTCAGGAGTTCTTCAGAGACTGTAGGAGAAGAAACTAAGCATGAGAATAGGTAGGTCAGATACTGTGACAAACCTAACAGTATGAATAGCAGACTAGGCCATGGTACAATAGGACCTGAGATACCAACAGTGTAGGCACCTGGGAACAGGTCAGATGAAACTTTGGAAGTATAATGTATCAAACAGTCTTGTAAAGATGTGTTCAGGAAAGTCAAAGGGGTCTCTCTTTGCCCAATTTCCCAGACGTTTGTGGAAAAGCCAAACCCAGTTTTCTCCTGCCTCTTCAAAAGCAAACATTTTCTGTGATTCGACTGTGATTTCAGTATTCAGCATGTTACATATTCTTTTTAGTATTTTTAAATAGGCTTAGATGATCAGTTTTCCATTTAGAGCTGTGGGCAGAGCAATATCAAAGCTCATTTGGATCTCAGCATTCCATTCAGGACAATCTGGGACCAGGCTAGAATTAAGAGCATCATTGAGATGTACATGAGCCCACGTGGATGGAAGAGCTGCTGGTGGATCCAACAGTAGGATCAGACTCTACCTTTTGTTTAAAAAAAGCCAGACCAACAAACAATCTATCTCCCTCCTGCCCTGAGGAATCCCAAAACTGAAGCCATTTCTCTTATGCGTCTGTTATATTTTTTAAGCTGTAGCCAGTAATAAGTTATTTTGTTTTCTGCTGAGGATTAAAAACCTACAGTTTTCTCCCCAGGGTTCAGGTTTCTTTTGCAAAGAAGTTTTTTCTCTGCAAAGTCTTGTCTGAGATATTTGTGCTTTTGGTGTTTTGCTTTAGATGCGGGTGGAAGTCTTCAAGAGAGTTTTAGTTACTACAATGGATCTGCATTTCCCTGCCATCACTAAGGCATTTGAAAGATGTAAAACTGTCTAGAATTGGAATCAATTAAAACCCAAAGTGAATCAGATTAAACCTCTTTGAATCACCACTCTGAAAGGAACACAAATTTAGAAAAAATGATGAAGGGGAAAAGAATTTTTATAAAAGTTCAGTTGAAATTCTCTGAGCCATGGAGATTAATCGAGGCAAAGCTTTTTTAATTAACATGATTTTAGAAGTAAAATATAACACTGTAGCACAAAATCAACATTACATGCAGCAGTTCCTCATGGTCTCCTGCCGCTGCGGGACAGAAACTAAGGCAAGAGCATTCAGCGGCAGTACGGCACTGCTGCTCCGGTGCGTACAGTGGTGTGGGTATTCACATCACGCAGGTCAGACCTCCGGAGGCTTTTTTCCTTGTGCTCAAGGAGAAAGGGAAGGCTGGAGGGTGGATTCATGGTAAGGGGAGACGAAGGCTTTGGTGCTCGTGGAGCACCGTGCCCGCTGGGAGGTGTGCTCCTGGGGAGGGGGTGACCTCTGGGGTGCTGTGCCAGGCAAGGACCAGGTGATCAGGAGAACTGGATCAGGATAGCTGAATGCCAGCCTTCCTGGTTAAATACAGCTGTAGAAGCACGAATCCCCTGTATTTCCAGTCTGAGGCCAAATTTACCTGCTATATGAGGACTATGCTGAGGCCCTTTTTTAGCCAGCTCTGTGGTCTGGAATACAGATACCAGAACAGTGGATGCGTTAAAAGAGGTAAAGCTTATGTGTTCATCTAACACGTGCTTAGCCTAAATCTGAGTATCAATCACAGGAGGATTATTCTGATACTTAAGCATGGGCTTGAACATTTTAGTATATTGGAAATTAAATTATGCGATATTTATGAATGTTATTATGAGTTGCTATGTCATTAAAGGTTCATTATCTTAACAGAAAGTGAAAAGTGGTTAGCTCATGATCATAATTAAACTGTTTGGCTATGATTTTGACTAGGGTTGATGTACAATATTTTCCTGCATCTATATAACATTTTGTTTCAGGACAAATCTATAGTACCACACAAGCACAAATTGCTGAGGCTGGAAGCACCTCTGGAGTCTATCCAGTCCATCCCATGCTCAGAGCAAGGTCAGTCACAACAGGTTACTCAGGACCATGTCCAGTCAAGTTTTGAATATCTCCAAGGATGGAGACCCTACAACCTCTCTGGGCAGCCTGTTCTAGTGTTTGACCTTCCACACATTAAAAAAAAAGTGGTTAAGTGCTGTTATACTACAAGTTCCGGCTTCCTTAAATACAATGCCAGAATAGACATCAGTTTAAATACACAAATATACATTTCTCCTTAAGTAAGTTTTCACCACAATGTATTTTACGGTTGCAATAAGGAAAATGCTACTAGCTGGTAAACCCTGAAAATACAAAGAAGATGGCTGGATACATAAAGGTATTTAGGTATATCTCATACCCACCCAAATCAAGGAGTACATAGAGAGCTTCAAAAACGTGGTCTGAATGACTTGGCCAGGATAAGGGTTGAGCCTGACTCCTCAGTTCACAGCCCAAAATTTCTCATTTTAGCTGGTCCATCTTCTGCCTATCTCCTCGTGAGATCCAAAGTAACAGTTTTGGTCTTTCCAAAGCCCCAAATGGTTTATTCCTCACAGAATTAAGATGTTCAGACTTAGTAAAATGTGGGAGTACCAGAGGGGGTTTTTTGCCACATGGACCATTCATTATGAACCCCACCCAACATTTCATGAAAATATGAAAAATTTGGATCTTTAAAAATTGAAATCTTTACTACTTTAACTTTCTTAGATATTGTATAAATCTGTGCAGACCTTATGAAGTGTGATTTTTGTCCAAAAAGAAAAAAAAAGAAATCATCCTGATAAGATGGATGCTTTTCAAACAGGAGCTTTATCTTTCCGGGAAGCAGAAGTAGCACACGCCCCGAATACTTGCAGACTACAAAATGCAAAAGCAAATTCTGTGCAGAGAATTTAAAAAAAAAACAAAAACAACAAAACAAACCTAAAACCCAACCAAAAGATTAACATCTCAAAACCAAAGCAAACCATTATTTAAAGTACTCGTCATGAAACCTCTTCTCTTTGACACCTGCAAAACAGCAGCTCAAATCAGCCCCCTCCAACGCTGGGCAGACAGAGCTGTACCCACAGGGTCTGAAAATTGGAGTCCCATCATTCTGAAGCTGTCAGCACAGTCAGATACCACATCTTTTCAAAACACTGCTACAGCAGAGCGATGCGCTGGCTTATTGCTGTAAAATACCTGTAGCACTTCTTCTGCAAATGAGGTCAGCGTATTCGTTGAGAACCAAATATTCTTGCTTTGGGTTAGCTCTTAATAGCAGATGGTGGAGTCCTATCTCGCACAAGCACTGGATGGCAGTAAATGCACAACAAACCCGAGGCAGACAAAGGCATTTAAATAGAGCAAGGCAGAGAGAAACTGAAAACTTCAACTGCTTCAATGATCAGTTCTTTACAAATGGCTATTATATAATATAATAAGTAACTGTAGTTTTACTTATTCATTAGAGAGTTTTGTGCATGACTACAATCCATCTGCTTTAAATGGCTTGAGAGTGAAATTAGCTGTCTCAGATGTTATAGGAGTTGCTGAATATCAGGAAGGAGTAAAAACCTTTCTGTTTTCAGGAATATTGCAAAGTGGATGAACTAAAGATTTTTTTCTTTGAAAATTTAAATAACTGATATATTTTCTTATTTGCTGAGGTTTTGCAGATTGATTGCTTTTTTGTATGCATAGGCAAATGAGTGCAGAGCGGTATTTCTGTTGAACTTGATATTGCTTTTTCTCTGAGATGCAGTTTGACTGATAAGAGTAACAGCATTGCCAAACTTGAGACTGTAAGGCATTTTGTTTCACAACACATGACATTCCGTTAAAAAAAACCCCACATTTCTGTACACAAGGCAATACAAACCCCTATCAAAAGGCTCAGAAATCGGCTAATGGACAGATCTCAGAAAGTAATTATATCTGAGAAACCAGTCTCCCAGTGGAGCTCAAAGTGCCTGCTCATGGTCCTGTTCTCATCAACGTCCTCTGCAGCCGGGGTGCAAATACACCCTAGGGGACCTGGCTGCAAAAAGCAGGGGGGCAGCTGATAAAGGGCAGCCCTTCAGAGCTATCTGATGGCACAGCAGTCTGCGCTTCCTTGAATAACGTACCTTTTAACATTGGGCTGAAATGCTGGAGACGGAACTGCGTACGCTGGAATATTTTTATGCAGGTACCAATGATAGGACTCGGGACTGTATTTCAGCAAGCAATGGCCAAGAAATGGTTTCACGGTGGATAGCTGACTGCTGATGGGCTCCCAGTCTACCCAAGTGGCTAAAATGCTAAAGCAATCCTTGGTTGCATGGGAAGAAAATACTGATGAGAGGCAGGAAGAGAAATTATCACTCTGTGAGGCATTAGCAAGAGCATTACTGGAACAAACTGACCACTTCTTGGATCCCCAGTTTAAAGAGTATGCTGATAAATTGGAAAGGATTCAGAAAAGTACTGCAAGAATGATTTGAAGTCTGGAAAAGCTTAGAGAGTGCCAAGAGCTTGATATAATTTATCCAGAAGAAGCTTAAGTGCCTTGGTCATGGCCTGTAACTCCCTACCCAGGGAAAAGGTTTCTGAAGTTTCTGAGACTCTGTAACGCAGCAGAGAAAGGCTGGAGCTAGGGGCAGAGGGAGACTGAAGATCTAGGCTGGAGGACAATGACTTTTTCAAAGTCTTTGTACATTATCCATCAGGACCCTGGGCTCAGCCATGCAGGGACAGCCATGATGGAAAAAAATGAGCATTCTGCGGATGAGTTTCTCCTCCAGTACAGCAGTGGGTATCTAGATGAGCAACTTAAGTCAACAGTTGTTTTAGATTTATTCAAGCATAAATAAGAGCAGATTTTTGTCTGCCCTTCACCAGACAAACTGCAATGTTCCTAATTTTTCACAGCAATATTAAAACAGAGAGAACTATGTTGCCATAAAATAAATTGTATAGTGCTCAGAAACAACATACTGTAGACAACAAGGTCCTTAGGATAAACAGATATTTTTGTTGCAAATACAACAGAGTTCATTTTATAAAAGAAAAGCAGAGTTATATCAGATAAAAGCCTTGGTACATAGCTAGATAACAGACCATATTCAATAAGTTTTCTAAACATCTTGTTCTGTCTGTCAGATCTAATGATGACTGGTGACTAGACACTTCAGCGAAATGCTGCTTTGCTATTTATTTCTCATTTATTCTCCTGAGAAATCTCAAAACATTTCCAATTTGATTTAAGGAAGTTTCCCGAAGTCAATTGAACATGCTACAGAAAACAGTTCACTTTCATGGTCAATATGCAGTCTATAAAGAACAATAAGGAGAAAGTAATTTCATTTTGATGATGCTAACCTTGTGTGTTTATGCTCTGCTTGGATTTTAATCCCCCGTCACTTGCTCTGAAACTTGTTTTATGTTGAATTCTTTTGTCACATGCAAATCTTCACTGAGACAGATTACAAGGATGCATCTAAACTTTGCTCACATGAAGGCCAACTTAATCAGTGGCCTGGGAGGTGTGAAATGGAAGAGCCCACAGCCATGGACTGTGGTAGAGAGCTGTGTGCCGGGACTTGTGCTTTCAGCCCACCCTGTCCCATGCTCACAATGATGGCTGTCCTATTTAAAGATTCCCTTGGCTGCATTTGCAAATGCCACCAGGGAATTTTTGCCAAAAAGAATGGAATGGTAAGTCGCTGTCTACCTCAAGTCTCAAAGTACCTCAAGCCGGTAAGGCTACTTTTACACTGACAGCATTGACCTTCTAGACCACCTTCAAATCCATACCCATCCTATGGACGGCAGGTGTGTAGGTCTGATCACCTGTGTCTGGGATACATGCCTGCTAACCCCAGTCATTTTTATGGCTGGCTGTGGAAAGGAGAAGCTGCCAGTCAAGAAGACAGCAAAGGGTCTGTGTGTAGCCTGATAAAACATGGACTGAGAGGGGATATGCTCACTGCAAATACAATATTCAGGGAATGGTCCTCAGGAGACTTGATCTGAAGGATGACTTATGTATGGGATATAAACAGGTCTTGAATAAACACAGGCTGGAAATTACCAGAAGGATCCCAACTTATCAGAAGAATAAGTTCTGAGAATAGTGTCCTAGCTGAGGAAATGTAATTATCTAAATTACGTTAAAGTGGACCTAGACCAGCTTATGAAGGTCATACTACCTAACTGCTGAGATGGCAATGGCTAATGCCACAAGCAGGGAGGTCCCTGCAGCCTTGAGCTTCTAGCTGGCATGACCCGCTTGTCTGGATTGATCCCTGCCCCCCAAAAAGTCTCGTATCGAATGGTAGCCCTGGTGCTTTTCTGTTCTCTCCTTCCCAGACACTGTGTTTATTCACAACGGCAATAATAAATCTTTAGTCTGTGGTTTCCAGACATTGTGGGTAGAGTTAAAAATAAATCCCAACAACCAAGCAATAGTTTTACAATGAATTTCAGGCCTGCAGTACTTGTCTGACGGTTTGTTGCCAGACTAAGTTTTTTGTTTCTAACATCATTAAGTGTTATAATTCCATGATTTAACACTGAGAAATTTGTATGTGCGGACAAGCCAGCTCTGTTTTAATGATACTTATGTATATGGAATTTTAATGAAGATTGCCTTTGGTGGGCCATTAATCTAATCAAGAACATGTAAAAAGCTTCTTTTTCTGTGGAGTCTGAAGAGCATTTGTCCTGTCATCACACAGCTAATGCTGTGACATCTTCCATCTGCAACTGGACAGGCAAAACATGCTATGCTGGTTTTGGCTGGGATAGAGTTAATTTTCTTCGCAGTAGCTAGTGTGGGGCTGTGGTTTGGATTTGTGCTGGAAACAGTGCTGGTAACACAGGGATGGTTTCGTTACTGCCGAGCAGTGCTGACACAGAGCCAAGGCCTCTTCTGCCTCTCACACCACCCCACCAGCGAGGAGGCTGGGGGGGCACAAGGAGTCGGGAGGGGACACAGCTGGGACAGCTGACCCCAACTGTCCCAAGGGATATCCCATACCGTATGACGTCATGCTCGGCATATAAACCTGGGGGAAGAAGAAGGAAAAGGGGGACGTTTGGAGTGATGGCGTTTGTCTTCCCAAGTCGCCGTTACACGTGATGGAGCCCTGCTGTCCTGGAGATGGCTGAACACCTGCCTGCCCATGGGAAGTGGGGAATGAATTCCTTGTCTTGTTTTGCTTTTGTGCGCAGTTTTTGCTTTACCTATTAAACTGTCTTTATCCCAACCCACCAGTTTTCTCACTTTCACTCTTCTGATTCTCTCCCCCATCCCAATATGGGGGCAGTGAATGAGCAGCTGCGTGGGGCTGAGCTGCTGGCTGGGGTTAAGCCATGACATGTGGACAGACCCATGCAGCTGGGGAAGCCTGGAGAGCAGGAGGCAGTGCATTGGGAAAGCTGTTGTGATCTGAAGGTCAGAAGGGGCTGGTAGAGCTTCAGACATGCTGCTCTGAGAGGACCAAAGGACACTGAGCCCCAAAGATCTCTGACCTAGAGCTTCTCTACTCGTCATATACAGAAATGCAGCCCACTGGGATATGTTGCTAATTGCCCCTTCCACTCCCTTCACCTGTAGTCCTAAATAAAAGAAAGTAATTTCATAATGATATTCACAGGGTCCTCAGCTCTTTGCAAATAAATCAAAGACTCTATAGCCTTTCCTGGTGCTGGCAGTAGCCTGTTCATGGCAGAGCCCCTGGCTTGGGAACCCTGTCCTGGGTGGCAGCAAGAGCTGTGTGGCTGGAGGATGCTGGCAGCAGAGAGTCCTTTCCCCAACCATCCCTCCAGAGAAGCAGAGAGCCCATTTTCCCTGGACAGGGAGCAGGGGCTGCTTCCTGCCTCCCACCAAGCTGAATTTCTTGTGACAGGTTTAGCAACCACATTAGCTCCCTGCTGAATCAGAAACCCTCAGTGGCTTCTTGCAAGGAGTCTTCTGTCTTATTTCTGTAGAGATGACCCTCTTTGCCTCCACATCTCTCTCCCAAGCATCACACCTACGTGCCCTCCTAGCTAAGCATCCTTGCACATTCGTGTGAGGGCTGATGCAAGGCTGACTGCACCTCTGCACTGATATACCAAGGTTTTTTCTGCAGATGCACAATTCACCTTGTTTTTAATATTTCTGAGGTTGCCCAATCCTAAGAGAGTTTAAAAGACCTTCATCTGAGGAGACACCTTCTTCAGCTAGAAGTAACTGAAACCACCTGCCAAGTCACCTTCCTATCTCCTTCTGCTTTCTCCTGGTTTCAAGTTCAGTTTAAGTGTTGAGTTGCAGGTGGGGGGTGTAAAAGGAGAAAATATTGGCACCAAATACTTATTTGGCTTGAATAATATGTTTTCCTTGCATTTTCTGGCAGTTAATGGAAGGCTGACATATAAAAAAATATTTCTTATTTTTGTTAACTCCTCATGTTAATTTCTTCTGCAGATCCAAACCCCAATGGTGTTATCCGTCAGGATGCTGAGCTTCCCCTCTCACTTCCCGGGGGAACTGAAGCTTCCCAGTACCTTGTAGTGGAGCACTTATGGCCACACTGCTATGGAAATGATCATATTGCAGGAAAGCTGGAGCTGAGGGATCAGGCAGACAGGTACCTTGCTACCTCTGAATAGTTTTTAAGCTATGGCAGGCTGTTCACTGTCAAGGTGCCTATTGGGTTTGGAACTGAAGGAGTTAACAGTGGCAGTCCTCCATGGCTCTGGCAGAGGGCTGGAAAACATACTTTTTAGCATAACAGTGCCTTGCCCCCTGAGCAGCATTTCGAGATCAATCATATTTCTGTTTTAAATTCACATCCTTGCCTCAACAATATGCAATGCCTCCATCTCCATGGAAATCCTGGTGTTGTACAGCGTTCGCAGCGCACAAGAACGCAAAGCAGAAGGTGCATTTTTCCCCTGTAAAGAACAGGCCCAGATCCTCCTGCAGCTGCCAGGGGCTCCCTGCTGCTGTTTGCTCAGTCAGTACCGCAGCTCGGCTGAAAATGTTTTTAAACATCAGCACCCCAGCCTTTCGCTGTCTTGAAACTCCTTTAAGGAATCTGACCTTGCAGCAGATTCCGGGTCCATGTGAAAGACCTGCAGGCAGGTACAAAACTCATACAACGTGACCGGCCCTCTCCTAGCAGCATTTGCACACCCCGCAAGTGTACGTGGTTGCTGAAGGGATGAATGAAGGAGGGCTCTGAGAGCATCCCTTGCTCCTCACATAGAAAAGAGCAACTAGGTTACTCTTTTTCCCCTATGTACAGGTCTTTTTATTATGTATGTGCATTGTCCATTAATTTTAAAAAAACAAACAAATCTGGAGGTCTGTTTTATTAGCATGGTGCCAATTGACTGTTTCCTTTTTTACCAGTAGGAGGTAGAGAAACAGGTCTTCAGGCTGCCCGTCTGGGGAAGCTGGTTTAGCACTGGGAAGATGCCCTTGCCCGAGGAGAGCCCTTTCTCTGCACCACCCAGCACTGGGTCCCCCAGCAGCATCTCCTACCTGGAGACTGCTCCCACCCGCTTAGTGCTGGTCCCTGTCCCGGTAGGCACCTGGGGAAGGGAGGTGGTGAGAAGAAACCCAGCACAGCCCATGCACACCAGGACAAGTGGTGGGGAGGCTAGCGTGAGAGCTGGCAGCTGTGGGAGGCTGGTGGGATGTGCTGGTGAGCTTGGTCATGTCCCTTCTCCTTTCAGGAGAACACGGAGAATGACAGTAATGTCCTTTTGTAAGAGTGCTTTGAAATCTACAGATGAAAAGCCACTACATAAAAGCTAAGTACTATTATTGCTACTTCTATTCACACGGTATATGCTTGAAGCACTCTCCTGCTTCTGCTCTCATTTTTAGCACAAATGGGAAGTAAAAAATACATCTAGGAGGATGGCCAGCCTATGGTGAGCTATCTTATATGAAATTACGGGTGTTTGAATGAGGTGATGTTTTCCTGGGACCTGCTCAAGTTCCCACTGGCATCAGCCGCCGTTTGCTCCCATCTGACGACTCCTCACTTGCATCCCCGGGGCAGCGGCCGGGGGGGCTGCGGGCGATGGATGCCAGCCCCTTCTCCCCAGGCAGGCTGGGGAGGAGACAGAGCTTTTCCCTTTCATTAAGCTATTGGTTTGAGAGGGAATTTCTACTAAAGTGTAGTTTGTGATGGGTAAGACTGAATAAGACTTTGGACCAGACATAGATGTTAGTTATATCAGAGTAAATCTAAATAAATAGCTTGGAGCTTAGTGGTGGTGCAGCATCTGACCGAGACATCAAACAGGCAAGAAACCCCCCATTGCTGGGTTTTGTTGCAGCAGTTGACACTGCTCATAGCAACATAGATTTGCACAGTTTTGATGTAAATTTGAATAATTTTTAGTAAAAAGCCTGGATCGCACATTTGCGGCCAACCCCAGGGCTACCACGTGCTGCTTCTGGAGTAGCATCACGTACTGTGAGCAACACCCGCACAGCATCCTTTCGCCCCCTGAAAGGAAGCATTTTTAAACAGCTGCACTGTGCCGTGCTGCTGTGAGGAATGATGGCAGTTCCCAGAAAAGGCCAGGCCTCCAGAACAAGCAGGGGAGAAAAACAGGCCAGAGCCGGGTAATCAGTGGTAACGAGCCAGGAGTATGCTTGCCTTGCATTTACCTGACTGTCCAGCAAATGCTGCAGAGGAAAAGGCTTTAAAGGCTGCTAGGTGGAAAGAAACCAGGCTTTCTAAAATTGATAGGCAAATACAAGCTAATGCTTGCTGAGAAAAGCTGCTTATATGAGGATGAATATGGTATCACGTATAACAAGGAATTATGGGGTTTATTTTAAGCTGATTTATTTTAAAATAATTTCTGAGCTCCTGAGAAACTACATAAACATTTTTCACAGTATTTTACAGCAATAGCACAACATCAGGGTTTTTAATATAGCTTAAAAGTTGTTTCCAGACCCCGCTGGTTTTGTATATCTGCTGGGCAGCTAACACACTTCAGCTTTTTCACAATCTCAGCCCAAATGGGAGCTGCTAATAACAAAGTTACTCTTAAAATAAATGACTGTGGAATATTTTAACTGTGTTCAATTGGATTCACCTGATAACACTGACAGCCTTGGTTCTCCCTACTGAGAGAGGAGAGACACAAGAACAGGTTCCTCCTACCCTTCTCAGGTTGTTCACCATGCCGAGTGGCTGTATTTGAGCCAGCCCCAGTGGTTCCCCCTGTCGCAGAGGACACAAACTGAGTCATCCCTGCTCACAGAAGACATTGAGGTTGCTTTGGATGTCTGATGTGCCTTGAAGCATCTCCCACAGGTGGCACTGTCAGGTCAGGTGAAACAGGGAGATTGTCTCTGTGACCCTGCAAAGAGCATCTCCAGGTGATGGAGAACATGGCTTCTCTGAAATGGCCCATCCTGCGAACAGGGACAATCCCGCTGGGAGATTCAGGCTCTGTGGTCATGCTGGGGGAGAAGTTCATGTGCTGAGCCTCGTAGAAGAGGGTGAGCTCCAAAAGCCACCGTGAGGCGGCCAAGGATGTCTCTTTGTCTCCCAAGTTGCTTCCCTGGCTGTGAAGTAGAAAATGCCACAGTGACACTGTGCTGCAAAGCCTGTGGGCTAGCTACAGATTTTGAAAAGTTTGGGGCAGCTGGTTCCCAAAGAGGGGCTACTCCTGTGACTCCTACCACCGGCAGTCCCAAGGTTATTACAAATGCAGAAATTAACACCTTTGTCTTTATAGTCGGTGAAAACCCTGATGGAGTTATTTTTATAAATGAGTTGCATATTTTTATGGGCTTAACCTTTTATCCTGAAACTTCTCATAACTGTTTTATTAATGCTCAAGAGATCTGAAGTACAGATTGCTCAGCTTAAATAGTGTAGGAAATTTAAATTACAGTTAAGACTTGGCAGGAAAATTAACCTGAGCCACAGCTGCAGCTTGGAACAAGTGGCTGGTGGGTTAGGTTCCTTCCACTGACCATCCGCCTGGACAACTTAGATCTTGTACATTCAGGTGTAAATGAGGGATGATGCTGCAGAGGGTGAAGGACCTGAACTGCTGTGACCAACATGCATTTGGGATCCCCCTATCCCACGTGCTGCTTTGCAATGGGGTGTGCCCTGCGACACACCAGGGCTGTGGGAGCTCCGAACCCTTCCTGGGCTTTCCCATGTGCTGCGCCCCTGGGTCCTCATCAAGGGCACTGTGCAAGTCCTCCTTCCCCTGGAGCTGAGAAGGGTGCAGTGACCCAGCACTGTTTCAGGCTGAATTTTGGCAGATGCAGAAGCTGGGTTTGCTCTGAAGGGAAATTCTTCCTCCACTAAAAGGTGCAGCACCAAGAGAACAAATTAAATCAGAGACATCCCAGTCTCACTTGATTATTAAATTAGAGGTGACCTCTAACTTCCAAGTTTTCCACCTGGTTCTTCAAATGCCATGTTAATGTTATAATTGATATTTGTTTTTAGAAAGTCACAAAGGTTCACCTTACTCTCATTCTCAAGAAAAGAAGATGAGGACTTTGGGAAAAAAATTAAAGCCTTGATTTTCTCAAAAAGGATAGGCACAAGGCTAAAGCCAGCAGTATATGCTTCTGTATCTTGGGTGAAGGAGAAGAGGCAGAGAGCAGCAGCATGGCTCAGAGGAACATGGCATGTACAGTGGCCGGGGACAGGGAGCCATCACACACAAGCCAGCACACAGAGGAGAGCGGTCAGCACCTCTCCCTCTGTGAGTAGTGGAAAAGTATATGGGGGATAGATTGAGCCCAGGAGGAAAGGTTGAACAGACATAGTCAAAGAACCCCTTATGAAGACAGAAGCATACGGGCAAGGCTTTCAAAAAACTAGAAAAAGTAAATGAGAGGGTTATGACATGAAAGCAAAAGATGGCTTCTCTTTCCTTCTTCATGTAGATATAGAAATTTACTAAGCATCTTTTGAACCCTGGGGAAATAGTATGGGTTAATTCTATGTCAGACCTGAACCAGACAGTGCTCTCTAAGACTTGCATTGGCATTATGATCAGCTAGCGAAAGGACCACATAAATTGATTTCTTGGCTTATATTACAAACCTCAGGTGAGAGGCTTGTGCCAGCTGAGTTCACGTGCAGGCTCATAGAATTAAGGATGGTAGGATTGTCTGAGGGCATCTGGCTCAACCCTGTGATCAAAGCACGGCCAGCTTTGAAGTTAGCTTCAACTTCAAAGCTAGACCACATTACTCAAGGTCATACCCTGATGTACCTATCATATACCACATAGTTCACCTAGCTACATGGTTCAGTGAGGCATGGGAAACCAGGTGTTGAAAAATTAGGGATTCTTTATGCCATCAGGGTCTCTGAGGAGGACTGAGGACTGGTGCCAACAGACCGAGTGACTTGCAGTTCATTGAACTAGAGATGCTGCTACCTAGTTCACAGTTAGATTTGCTTTAGGACCTGTGAAATCCAGGGCTGGAAAATGAGTAGGTAATGAGTTTGCAAAAAAAATGCAGCCTTTGCTTGAGTTTGGTGCCACTGGCATTATGCACATTATAGTGAGTCATGTAACAAACATGGGCTTCCTGTGAGTGAAATGCCTGTGCCATTGCTGTGTCCTGCAAGGCCTGTTTGCTGAGATGAGGAGCAGTGTTCACTGGGATGACTGATTTGCTTTAGGGCTGGTTGTGTTTCTTTGTTTGTTAGGGGATGAGATAGAGATATGGGGTAGGGTTTAGAAATCAGGAGCTGAAATATAATTTGGTTTATTTTATGATCACTGCACAACATGCTGTGCTACTACTAAGCTTAGAAATAGCTCTGATCTATTGGCCTCATTCCATACCAACCTTCATCCCTGCCTGCAGTCACTGCAGGCTTTCAGTCAAGCTAAGGGAACCACTTCTCCCTTAGCCTTAAACAGACACCATCTGTCCCACCACTGTTAGCTCCCACATCAATCTGACATGTTTAGTTGTTTCCTTCTGCCTTCAGAGGAGACTTTTTCCTCTAAGGAAAATCTAACACAAAGTTTAACCACTTGGTGGAGTTAAGCCCATAAACAAATAAAACACTGAATAGTCCACGGGAGCCTATCCCAGCCCAAATCCAGCATGTGTTGTGAGAGGCAGGGGAGGAAAAACTCAATTCATCAACTCATGAGGTTCCCACCCCTAACCTGAACCAAAAGCCTAGTCCTCATCCTACTCTAACAACTAGCACTTAATTGTACCCCCACCAACCCATAGCTGCACAACGCTGCTAATTCTAACTCTTGACATGTTACGAGAAGTGTGGTTATTGCCTCAAAAAAAATTCCAGTATATGTTAATTCCAGCACTTAGCAGCCTCCCCCTTTGCCCTGATAGCCACCCCACAAGCCATCAGCAATCCTACTTGTTCATGTCCTGGGGCCCTCAGCCCTAGATTTAGCTGGTGCATTAGCCCTTGCTCTAAAGCTATGACTGGAGCAAACCTGAGAGACCTGTGCCCAGGACACATCAAGGGCCGCAGGGTAGGTAGCGGGCAGGGGCCCAGGTTCGAGGCAGGCATCTGGCCTTTTTGACCATGGAAGGGACTGACCATAAAGTGGGTGAATGTGCTGGTTTTGGCTGGGATAGAGTTAATTTTCTTCACAGTAGCTAGTGTGGGGCTGTGGTTTGGATTTGTGCTGGAAACAGTGCTGGTAACACAGGGATGGTTTCGTTACTGCCGAGCAGTGCTGACACAGAGCCAAGGCCTTTTCTGCCTCTCACACCACCCCACCAGTGAGGAGGCTGGGGGGGCACAAGGAGTCGGGAGGGCACACAGCTGGGACAGCTGACCCCAACTGACCCAAGGGATATTCCATACCATAAGACGTCATGTTCCATATGTAACTGGGGAAGCTAGCCAGGAGGCGGGATCGCTGCTCAGAAACAGACTGGGCATTGGGTTTTGGTGGTTTTTTTTTGCTTCTGCAGGTGGTGAGCAATTGCATTTGTGCATCACTTGTTACATATATATATATATATAAAATTATAAAAATGTCTCATCTTGATCAAGGCCCTGAGCAACCTGCTCTGCTTTGAGCAGAAGGTAGGACCACAGACCTCTGGCTGGACATCCTTTCTCATCTAAACTGTTCTGCAATTATTTTTTCAGTCCTATAACTTAATTTCCAGCAATAATATTTAGCAAATGGACCTGAGAAATGAATAATTTATTGTTTATCTGCATTGTACTCTGCCAAATCCTCCATACTAGAATCAAGACTGGTGCCTGAGGGTAGAATGATTTGCATTTTATCAAGCAAAGTTATTGTTTATGGCATTACGTTTAAGACAGAGATAGAGCAGGATAAAGAACATTCTTTCTGATCTTGGGGGCTGCAGGGTCGTATTTATTACTGTATCTCTGGCTATGTCTTACTACTAAACTAAACAGAGCCAGGATATGTGAATGACCGTGTTAATTGTTAGCACAGTTCCTGGCTGGGCATGGATGGAGTCCGCTGGCTCAGACACCACCTGCACAGCTTGGGGCACAGCACCAGAGAGCTGGAGGGGACAGCTGGAGGTCCTGAGGGGTCAGAGTGATGGCTGGTTCCCTTGGGATGCACCTTCTTGCAAGTTGTGTGTCTGGATTAAAACTGAGGTCAGCTTAAAAACCAGGAATTAAGGGCTTGAGGAGAGTTGTGCACTGGCATCCCTGTGAGGCTCCTGTGGGCTGGCATGGGCCATTGTGTGTTTATTTCTGGTGCAAATGGTATTGCTAGACAGGAAACCAGCAGTCCTGTGGGCACAAGTCTATACCCCAAGCCCTTGAATGTGTGAAACATAAATCTAGCTCTTCAGTCACTTCCTTATGCTAGCATATTAATTCTGACCAAACCACAAGACCTTTAGGATTAAAGACATGGTTTGGGTTAGCATCATGGGAAGAAGCATGAAATACTAAAATAAGAGACGAAACCTGGGCAAATGTCTTCTGGTTAGTGATAAGGTATGTTTATTTCTAGATCCTGTAAGAGTCATCATGCTAGGAACAAGGTCAGTGCCAGTGTGAAGGAATCCCTCATGTTTAACCCTGTGGGCACAGAGGTATTGCTGGGCTGGGTTTAAAGCTAGAATTGGGGTTGAGGGCTAGAGGTAGAAAAGTGCAATCTTGACAGGTTATTTACAGGATCCTGCAAGAGCCATATAGTTAGAATGAAGCTTGATTCTCACATGGATGTGTGGATTATAGTTAGGTAATAATCAATTATTGTTCAGATAAGTTTAGGGTTAGTGCTAGGCTTGGGGTTTGTGAGAGCAAGGGCTATGCACCTGCTCTTGGATCCTGGCAGATCCCAAGGAAGAAAATGAGGCTGGCATGGGTATGGGTGAATGAATGGTGCCTCTCTCTGGGATGGGTGAGGATTTGGATTTGTACAGCAGACCAGACATGTAAGAGCATTATTGGATTTTGCAAGCTCTGCCAATGTAGGATAAACATAAATAAAAGCAAAAATAGATAAATAAGCAAAGCGGGGAGTCGCATAGGACAACATGCTTCAGAATATAAAGTAGCCAGGGGAGTGAGGCATGGGCTGCAAAGAGCAGAGCAGAGGGGAGCCAGTCCGGGTCCCTCTCTGTGTCCAGGACTGACTTCTTCCTTAGGTCTGTCTGCTGCCAGAATATAAAATGCAACTTTGAAGGTGATGTCCTTTTCTAGCTGAAATTTCCAGTTCCAAAAGAAATGGTATGCTTTTGAAAAGGGACCAAATATAAAGGGACTGACCTTTTTTCTCTGAACATTGGGCATTATATTCATGTTGCAGGGAAGCGTCCGTATACAACCTTGATAAAAGGATGAAATGGAAGCCTTCATATGGCACCCACTGTAATTTTCCTGACCACAGAGGGCAATGTTTAATATTCATGCTTTGGATGTATTAAAAGATAAAATATGAATCAAATAGCATGACTGCAAGCTGATTTGTTTCAGAAGAAAGTAGAAGTTAAAACTTTTATGCATCTGCACATCAAAGTGTTATTACTAGCTAAGGTTTCTTTTTATAATTTAAGCCCATATCTGAATTGAATTTCAATGGACTGGTTGTTCAGTGTACTCCAATCTCCATATCAGTCAAATTTGATGAACACCCCAAAGCTCAGTGGCTGAGAAAGAAAGAAAAAGCATGCCTAGGAACATCAAATGGGAGTGCAGGCCTGATATCTTTTGTCAGTAGAAAGATTGTTTTAATACCCTGTCGGTCACAGTAATAACCTTAAACAAATAGATCACTTGTATTTACTTTGTAATATCAGTGCTTTTACAAGATTGACTACCTAGTGGGATTGTCTGTACAAATTCCACAGTTGTCCCCAGGCAGCTCTGTGAAGAGGACACTTTAACTCCATATGCCACAGAAAGATGCCTTCGGTGATGCTCCATGAATTAATCATATCCCTGGGGGCTGTGGGAGGATAATGGTAGAAAAACCCTGCCGGAGTGACTTGGAGAGCTCCAATGAGCTGTCTCAGCACCTGGCCACTTTGTGCAGTGGGGAGCAGTTATATCAAATAGGCTGCTACCTGCACGAGCAGATAGCGATGAACCTCACTGAGCTGCCGGGGGGGAGCGAGAGACCGCGCGATTTACATTACAGATCTGTATGGGTTCCCCATCGCCTGGGGCCACAGGGGTTAGAAGAGAGAAAAGGTAGTAAACATTTATCTAGTGGATTACTCTTTTTTTTCCCCTAATCCCCACCATTGCTCTTGAGTTACAGAGGCACCGTAAGGACGTGCTGTGTGTAGTCTTATTGCTGATAAAATTGCTAAGCGGTGAGCTGAAGGTTTTGATGAACGAGTGGTTTTTTTCTTTATTGGTTATCCTTTGCTTCTTCCCAGCTTCTAGGACCCTACCTTCAAACCTGTGGCCATGCCCAGCCATTCCCAGAAAACACGACGCGTATGCAGCATGTGCATCCAAGGAAGGTGGGGATAAATGCTTGTAATGAAAAGATAAAATTATCACCGAGACCGCCTTATGTTTTTTATTCTTGTTATTTCCAGCAGGCTGTGTCAGATCTGGTTTAATTTTCTTTCATCTTTTCTGGGCAACAGAAGTTTTCCTTTTATATGAACATAAATAAAACCCTTTCAGAGTAATGATGTTTGCGTGGAGAGTGTGTTAACCTACAGGAGTGTGAAGTAGGTTTATATTCAGAGAACAACATGTGCATCAGGATTATTCCCTCCACACACCCCCTCCCCCTGTGTGAGACCTTTTCCTCTTTTGTTTCCATTTGAACGAGGTGCCAGTTCATTACTCTTAGACATTTAAAATACATCAAGTGCAAGTAATGCATCGGGGTTTTTTCCTAGATGTTTTTCAGTTGGTCTGTTTCTACTGTATTTTAAATCTGTTTTTCCCTGTCGAGACCAATCTTGCCTAGACAAATATGAGTATAGCTCTGGTTTTGTATTTCCTTGCACCTTGTTCTGAATTTAGCAAGAACCTGGGTACAGGGTCTGATTAACCTCTCTGACCATGCCAAGGGACTCCCAGGAGACCATTGGAGAAACTCCTGATTCACAGCCATAGGAGAAAGCAGGAAAACAGACCACTGCTTAAAGCTTTAGACATGCAAGGCATGAATCATCTGACCACACAGACGCTTGAATGGCCAGAAACATAAGGTAGATCTGGAAAGATCTAAATGCCAATCTGCCCTAAATCTGCCTCTTTTTCCCGGTTGATATAAAGGGCCCCTTGGTGTGACTAGCAGGCATCTCCAGTGCAATGAATGAGTTTCCTATCTTCCTTTTTCTTGGATTGTCACTGTTGCCATTTACCTTCCTGCAGGAAATTGCTATCTTTTAAAGACCTCAAGGCTGAAAACCAGACTCCATCATGTCCAAGGTGCAGCCTGTAACCTTAGAGATAAGTTCATCAAATGCTGTTGGCTGCTTATCTGGCTGATAGCTCCAGACAATAGATTCTGGCTTGAACAGGCAGGGAAGACCTCCTTATTTCCCCGTGTCAAGCTCCCTGGGTCAGGGTTTGGCCTGTCCGGACAATTAGGAAGGAGCTAGACTGCTCAGGGATTTCAGAGAAGATTTCAGGAACCATTACTGCTGGTCAACCTCATCTCATAGTTCTTGTTTTCATACAGCTACCGAGCAGCATGCCCACCTTCCAGGCAGAGCTGATGGCAGGGCCAGATCCATCCTCTTAGGTGCTGCAGGGGTCTAAGCCCTAACTGAAGTTATTCTGCATTTTCCACCTGCTTTGACAGAAGAACCAGGGAAATCTTTTCTCCTAGTTGCACTGTAGGAATCTGTCTTCTACAGGATTTCACAGCAGCTTTGATGCCCTAAGCTTTTGGTGGGTCTGACCTTTTACCTCTCATGGGTTTCGTGAGATTTCTGTCTGTTCCTTTTTGCACAGGGCAGTGGTTTTGTATTTCTGTTGAACTGGAGCAGGCTTTGGACTGGGGAGGTACACACAATCCATTTTACTTCTACTGTGAATAAAAATCTTAAACTGTTTAGCCAACACATGTCTTCTCCAGAGAAACACCTCATTGTTTGGTTGTTTCATTTTGAAGCCTTGTAGCCATGAAATCTGTTGGGTGAGCACAAACAGTTGTGATCACCTGACAGCTCTAGAAAATGGCACAGAGACAAGATCTGTCTTTGAGATAAAAGTGCTGATTGCAGGTGGAGGCTGCAGGCAGATCTTTGAAACTTCTCCATAACGTTTGGGCTCTCAGGAGCACCGAAGGAGGGGATGCGCTGTCAGTGTGCCTCCATGAGCAACAGCAATATGATACTGCTCTTTTGCCCAACTGAGAGTCATTGGTTTTGTTAAGCTAAATAGGACTGGAGGTGTCTGTAAGTGCGATACCATTATTCTTCCTTAATGCAACCACACTATTACACAGAGGTTCCTAATAATACCGACAGCCCTTGGTATTGGATGTGCTGTACATGCCTCTTCTGAGAAGCAGGTCCTGACCTGTAGTCTAAATACTCTACAGGAGGAACACGGAGAGGTGCACATGGGGAATTTTGCACCGTGCCAAGCAGAACGTCTGTCTGAAGGAGTCAGATTTTGGACTGCTAAACCACAAATTCCTCCTTGTAGCTGCAGCTAGGACAAGCTGCATTTGTGCCTGGTTATTTTGCAGCGCAGCTCCCTGGGATTACAGGAGGCCCTTTCAGATGCTGTTTTAGCAGTGTGAGACCCAGAGAAGTGTTACTTCTCAGGGGTCTGCTCTTTGTCTCATCAAGTTCTCCTTAGAGTAGTTTTGGAAGACAAAATTTATAAAATCCACTGTTTTCTTCTTTCTGTCTCATCACCGTCTCTTGATTGTGAATATATTAGTCCACCTTGCAAGGACTTCCACAGGCACCGAGCCTGGACAGGCCGGGTTTCTCAGCCACAGACCACTCATCTTCAAATCTGCTCTCCTTTTCTCCTGCTGCCTGTCCCTTTTCCTCTCTTGTGCTTTCCTACACCCTAGTCTTCCACTTCCAATTCTTTTTTCCCAAGACACTTTACCCATGGCAGTCTCCAAGCTATTTGTTACTGCCCTTTTTCTTTTTTGTCTCTCTCTCTCTCCTCTTTTCTTCTTATTTTCCCCCCAAAATAACTTTCATCGTTACAGCCAATATGCACCATCAGCTACAGATTCTGCCTATACATCTTTGTGTGTGTGACCGTGCCCCGGCACCCTTTGTGCCACAGGCAGGTGAGGGAGATGATCCAATCCTGCAGGAAACTCCCACACTGCAAACTCTATGGGAATATAAGCAAATCCCAGTGTCTTACTCCTGCCATGTAGTGGTGGTGAATCTAGTGGTGGGATAACTTATAACACCTGGTGGTCATGCTTTTGTTGGTTTTGCTTTTGAAGAATGGCACGTTCGAGCTGCAGTGAGACCCAGACAGAAAGCCAAGGCCAGAGGCGTGTGTCCATCAGGCAGAGCCTGGCCAAAGAGGTCACAGATGACCTCTGTGCACTCCTGCCCGCTGCAGAGCTGTGCTGGGCCAGCATGCTGCTTTTTTACCCATTGCGTATAATCACGGCGAGACTGTGGAGCTGTGCGAAAACAGGACTGAAGAAAGGAAGCCAAGTGCTGAACTGCCCCTACCCCACCGCATGCCACTGGGGTGTCAGCCCTATGCTGTGGTTACCCTGTGGCTGGTTTGATTTCATTTCTGCCTAAATCTCCTGATAGCACAGCGCCAAGCAATGATGCTACAGAAGGGAGCACTGCTCTCTGTCAGTAGCCCAAGTCATTATTAAAAAGGGGGGGGGGGGGGGAAATTATGTGAACTCACTTGGATTTGAGACCTAACCTAGGGAGCACTCAGCTTTAAATTCAACTGCCCTGGAAAAAATCCTCACGAGATTTTTGAACAGGAAAGTCAGAGATATTACAAAACAGATTGTTTGCTTGAGATTTCTACCACTTCTGGGCAAAAATCTCATGAGAATAGTTGTTCTTGTGAATTTTCATCTGCATCTGAACAAAAAAGAAAATATGTTTGTGTAGCATTAAACCTCTCAGTCGGATCCACAGCAGCGTGGTGTATCTGGAAATTCAATTCTGACACTTCACAAAGACTGAAAAATGAAGTGGGTTGAATGGCATGAGACTTTTTTTACCCCTTGTCACATCCACAATATATCCTACGTGTGGGACAGGCAGTGCTCAGCTCTGCTGCCTGGCTCAGGGAGGCACCTCAGCCTGGAGGTGGTGTGGTGGGACATGATTATCACATGAGATGACAAGCCCTTTGCAGCCCCACACCCAGTATGACTCTGCAAGGGATGGCATCGCCTCTGCATGTGCTGCAGTGCCCCACAAACAAGCAAGAGATTGGACCAAGCAGTCCACTGGCAGTGGAGATGGCTGAGGTGGCCACAGTCCAACATACTGTGACAACCTAAGAGGAAAAACAGTATTTTCACCTGGTTTTGTAGAAAGAAGGGGGGGGGGGGGGAAATGCAGTCTTGTAGCTGCTGTGTGTGCTGCGTTCAGGTGCATTGGGTTCTGAGGATGACAGGCCTTTGGGTACCACCACCATCTCCAGCCTCTAGGGAGTCAGAGGGCTGGTCTGCAAGGAGTCGAGCTATGGAAGACCCTGGCATGGGCCTGCCCTCACCACTGGGCACTATCCCACAGCCCCTGAGCAGGTGAGCAGAGCCAGGGGGTGGCAGCAGCGGGTACCATCCATGAGCCAGGGACAGGGCTGGAGCCAGACACACCTACGGGGGCCCAAGGATGAGCCAAAGTGGGCTTGAGGTGGTGCAAGCATCTTCCTGAGAGACGTAACAACCTACATCAATAGGATGATGTGCAAGACCTCCCCCATGACAACAGGGGAGGAAATTCTGATATCAGAAGATCCTGCCTGGGTTTCTCTGATGGTAAGACCGTGCAAAGAGTGCTAGCATTGGAAGATCTTAGGCTGCGGGCAGAACCCCAGCATTACACTGTGGCATCCAAGCAATGTCTCCAGCTCCCATCCCATGCCCCTGCCACCCTCTGCCTGCGTCTCCCGGCAGTGGATATCGCCTGGCAAATAATTTCTGCACGTTTGTGCTCCCTGGCCAGCCCATTGAAGTGACACCTTTCACCAAACCCATTGTTAAGATGTGGTCAGACCAAAGCAAGGACTCCTAGGAACATTTTACTGCCCGTGAAGCTTAAACACATGATTATGGTATAGCATAAGGAGCAGGCAGCTTCAATGTGTCCAGGAATGGGGTCCACACCTCTAAATGCCAGATGGGTGGGGATTTATGCACAGCCCCACTCGTCAACCAAAGGCTAGGAGCAGCTGCTCTCCTCCAACCTAGCTCAGTCATCTTGCCAGCAGCATCATGCACAAAGCAGCAGCCACCACTTTGGGTTGCTGTTGCTGGGGATGGAGGGATTGTGGTGCTGTGCCCCGTGGACCTCTACTTGGAGCTGAGCATCTACATCTGACATCTGAACACATGGCATTTGCTGGGCACTTTCTCCCAGGGCAAATTCCAAAATTTCTCACTGGCTTTTCCCAGCAGGGCTGGGGGGGAATGATGCTTCTGGCAGAGCCACCATCCAAGGCACTTCAACAGGGTCCGTGGTTAGGAGGGTTGTTTGCAACCAGCTCAGATAACAGAAATTTCAGACTGCTGATACATTAAGAAACAAACAGGCATAGTTTGCATTTGGTTTTCATAAGGAGGCTAGATATGACCTGAGGTATGCAAATACCTTCTGATGCACAGAAAAAGATTTCAGGACTGTGGAGGTGTAAGAGTCGGCAAATTATGCGGCATTATGGAATAATACTCCATTTTTGTGCAAATTGAGGAACAACAGCTGTTAAGCATGTCAGTATTTGGGGAGGCTAATTTTCAGAGCAAAAGAATACAAAGCATCGCTGTCACATACATAGAGAGGAAGAGAAGTGAATGCAGCAAGGAACAGGTGAAAGAGCCTCACGTTGTTATCCATACGAGGATAAAAGCACTAAATCCTTATTTAATCCTTGCAGAGTTATTTAAAATATTAAAAATAGTGGATCTCAGAGGGGATTTAGAATGGTTGCAGAGGGTGAGTTGAATTACAAAGCGAACATTTGAGGGTTTTGGACTTATTTGCAGGAATAAAGCAAGTAATTTTTCACAATCCTTTCTCTTTTTTTATTGGCAAAAAAGTGCACACCACATACTCTTTTTTCCAGTATTGGTGTCCTTTAAATCCAGAGGGTGAATGGCAACCTCATCCCTGCCCCAGGGTGTTTACCCTGCAGAAGCCCCCAGCCCCACTTACCTGACCCCTGGCTCAGCTGCTGCTGAGGACTCACACGTCTCACAAACTCTCCCTCTGCCTTAATCGCCTGCCCTCCCTGCCTCTTTCCTCCTAAAGTGTAAGCAATGATCTGATTTTTCATAAAGCTGATGCTTGTCTCTCCTGCTTCTTGACCCCACTTTCTTATACCCCATTCTCTAGACTCAATGTAGGAGTTGAGTCTTCTCCTCTAACTGTACCCTTATTCCTCCCAGTCCTTCCTTCACCTTCTGGGACTGGTGTCCCTCAGGTTGCTAATGATCCCTGAAAGATTCCACTTGTCCAATTTCATTTACTCATGTTCATGCTGACAAATCTCAGGCCTATCCATTATAATCTTACAATAATGTCATATTAAGGAGGACCTTGGGCAACTGGCTCTAGGTGGCCTGCTTGAGCAGGACATGGGATGCTAAAGCACTTCAGCTTTAGAGTGACACTTCAGCAGCTGAAATATTTGACTTCGACACCAGGATAGAGTCAGTTTTCCTGCATAAGCTGGTCCAGGACGATAGGGTCTTCTGCAGGCCCTGGAGGATTGATACCCTGGAGAGTGTGACTCCAGTACTCTAAGCTTAGGGAGCTCTCTGAGACACCTATCCATAGCTAAGGGTTAGGGAGGCCCACCCCCAGGACAGGCAGTTGAAGGTGGGATTTATGTGCCTGTGTTAAAAGAGGGCAATTCAAGATGCTCTGCATGTATCAGAGACAACTTCACCAGGCTGGCAGATACCACACAGGGTGGCCGTACCTTTCTGTTGTGGCCACTGTATTTGAGAAAGCAGATTCTTGAACATCTCAAAAATAACCAGAAGCCTCTGTTTAGGCAACTGAATACGGTCAGTTGAGCCCTGTAAGCAAATTGTCCTCTCAGCTATTAAGGGTGCCCAAACACAGCCATAGCTGCTTGTGTTATTCTAGGTGTCCCAAGATACTTGAGACACTTGCTTAGGCTGGCAGATATGTCAGTAAGCCTGTGAGATCACTGCTGGGATGACAGCAAGATGCCTACAGCATCTCAAATGTCTATGGGCAACTGAATCACTCCAGAGGTGACTTTGCTAGAGTGAGCTGAATCACTCTGTGCTCCACTCGCTCTATTAACTAGGCTTCCCTTGAGTGTAATACGAGCTTAAACATGCAGCTTAAATGGTGGCACCTTGATTTAGTCTGGAGCTGAATCCTATCCTTAGAGTTGACAGTCTGCATGTAGCTCTGTGGTTTTCTGTAGAGCATTTAGAACACTTCAGGAGTTAAAAGTCTTAATAATGGTGACGGTGTAATAATGAGTATAATAATGTCATTATTCTTATTCTAATGTGCTAATGAAGTCCTATTTGTTCTTCTATTTCTATGGCTCTGTAGTAAACAAAAGGTGGAGTTCATTTGCCCACCAGAGCTTATCTGTAATTACATTATATATATTTAAATGCCATTTACATTATATATATATATAATTGACATATTGCTCACATTAAGAAATAAAAAATACCCACTAGCAGAGGTAGCGACTAGAAGATGCTGGCTACAACCCCTCTGGAACAGCAAAAGTTCAGAGTCTTATTTGGAACAAAACCAATTTGTTTTCTCTCTTCCACTTGGGGCCTTCAGATGCACAGAGGAATCCTGCCTAATGCCCCGTTACCCAGCCTTGGCTGTCTCAGCCTCCCTGCTCTTGGCTGCTCGGTGCTTTGCTGGCTTTGCTTTTGACAAGCCTTGGCCAACAGTAGTCCTTGGCCAGGATTTACTAGCAGAGCTGCCTCTGAAAGCCAAGGAGGGTGGAGAGCCTGGCTCTGCCCGTCCCCATGGTTAGTCCGACAAGAGTCACTCCTGTAGGAGGACCAACTGAAATATTGTTTCTCCAATTTAGTCTCTGCCAGCTCTTATTTTTCATGTTGTATCTGTGCTATAACTTAGTTGATGCAGCAGATGCTTTTTAAATAAAGGGAGAGAGATATTGCTTTCCTGTTTATTTCATGTTTGATAACTTCTAGGTGGATAGATTCTGCCTGTGCCATCCCTAATAGAAACTGGATTTGAGAGATCTGTTGTAATATCAGAGTATCAGGTGTTAAAGAAGGGCTAGTCTTCCAGGCAACCTTAATCCTTTGCTCATCAGGCAGGACCAGTCATGGCATACATGGTCACTCAAAGGTTCCCACTTCAAACCCAAGCAACTGATCAAATGGCAAGAATTTAGTTCTTCCTTCAAAATCAGGGGATGGGGCGGGGGGGAAGGGTGATTTATTTTTTAAAGGAACACTGACACCACCCAAAAAATGGCAATAATTTGCATCTGGATGAGTTACAGCCAGTGCAATTACCTATTCATGTTCCTCACTGTTTTGCTTGTGGTTGTGGATTGGCAAGTGGGTTATTTTTACACGGCTGTGTAATGGCAGAGTTTGTTGCTGTACAGCAAACCCCTGTGACCTTGGACACGAGAGTAGAAAGAGGACAAAGTAATTTTTGTCTGTTTCAAAGAGCAAAACTTTTGCACAAACAAAGAGCAACCTTCAGCAGGGGCTAGCAATTTGGAGCTATATGTACCCAAGTAGCTCTGAGTCTGTTCATTCAGTTCGGCCAAAGACCTCAAGCAACCGATATTCCCCTACAGCTGTCCAAGGCCAGAGTTTGAGCTTCTTGGCAAATTTTGATTTTTAATGAGATTTTAGGGGTCCTGTTGCAGCAGCCTGCTGTGGTTGCAGAGCTGATGGAGATGGCAGGGCAGTGCACTGGGCTCTGGCTCAGATTTGGAAAAGTGGACTTGAGCATGCAATGGGTGGCAGGAGGCTTCCAGATATGTTGGAAATGTGTGAGCAGATTTTACTCTTCTCTGCTGTAGTGGGAGGCTTCTCCTGCTCTTCTTTCTCCTCTGCCCTTACCAGGTGGTGGGACAGAGGGAGAGCTGGCTGGGTGGCGAAAGGGCTGCAGAAGGTGAGAAGGTGGCAGTGGGGTGGTGGAGACAAGTCACGGCTCAGGTAGGGACCGACTGCCAGGGAAGAGGGGGTGTAGGAGGAGGTGAGGACGTGCAGGGCTGTGAAGATGCAGAAGTGTTTCAGTTGGCGGGGGTAGAGAGAATTGTTAAACTGGTTGCAGAAAGGGCAGTTGCATTGGCAGAATGATTGGATGGGGCAGACCTGATTCAGAAGGATGGCAGATATGGATAGCAGTGAACAAATGGACCAGGTGGAGAATGAACCACAGAGGAAAGACAACAGGAGATGGGGAGACAAAAGTGGGGGAGGCTGAAGTGGCATGTGTGAAGCAGGAAACAATTTGGACATGAGAAGAAGGAAAGCAAGGAATTGATAGGGAAAGATGGAAAGAAGAAAGATGAAACTGTAGCTACATTTCACAATGTTTCTCAATGGCTCCAGGAGGATTATGGTGTGTCTCATCCTACATCCAGTACTGGCCGCGCTTCCAAGCTAGCAGACACACTGGGGACAAATGACAGCCTGCCAGTGGGATGCATCTCTGCTCAGTGCAACATCTTCCAGGGTGTTTGTCCAGGCACCAGTAATTCGATCGCCACCAACGTCCTACACTGCAGTCTCATCAGTCTCCCTGTCAGGTTTATGCTCATGCAGTATACAACACCCCCAAAACATCAACATCTCCATTTCAACCACGCAGTGGCAGAAACATGGATCTAGTCAAGAGACAAGTGGAGTGTTTGATTTACTAAAAAGGCCTAACAACTCTTAGTGTTTCAGAGAGAGGTAGAGAGATGGCTGTCTGGTTTATTTTATTTCACCCGTTAGCTTTCTCCAACATTGATATGCTGCAAATTGTTTTCCATCTTTCCCTCATAGACTGGGGAGTACGGAGGTGTTGTTTCCTTTTCCTCAAAACCACATTTTCATATTGAGCTTCAAGGGCTGTATTTTAAACTAAAGAGGAACACCAGTACAGATTTCATTAATAAAATATCAGTGTGCATGGTATATAGGTTGCTACTGGCAAGGAGAGAAATGACTAAGCAGGAGATACGCTTTTATTTTTTTATATACTTATTCTAAAATTGACCTGATAGTTTCTAGCTATTCCTTGGTGACGAATTTCAAACTATTCAAACACATAATTTTCAGCTCTTGCATTTCTCTTTGGAACTTTATGCAAAAATTCTTCCACAATATTTAGCATGTCAAAGGCTGTCTAACAGCTCTGAGTCTTGCTTGTAAAACATGCGCACACAAAAATCTAACAAGATTGTGTTTTGGCAATAAGCTTAAATCTCAAAGAAATGTTCCAGTACCCTGATTAATTAAAGACAACCCAAGTGTTACCTCCAGCCTGCACTAGTACATCGTTAAGCAGCCTAATTAATACTAGGATATACTGAAACAAGAGAGGTATTTTGGATTTTCAGTTACTAAGGGAAACCTAAGTGCTGTCTGTTAAATGCTTTGGCCTCCTTTTCTTGTAGAAAATGTGCTTTGTAACTTCCCCACGTGCTCCTGCTGTTCTCTTCCTGATGGATGTTGCTATGGAAGCAAACAGGGGAAAAAAAATCAAACAGCTAATAATGTTTCTGCAAATGATTGCACAGGTGGAGCTGAAAAGTACGGATGACACAAGTTAGTTAAGGAGGGGATTTGAGCCACAGCAACAATTTGAGGCCAAGCATCAAAACACTCACACTTCTCTTTCTTTCCTCTTTACATCTGTTTAGTGAAATTCCAGATCCCTGCAGGCCATTGAGGTTTATTTTGCCCTTTATTGAATAAATTTATTCAGAAAGTTTCAGAGATGCCCTAAACTACTGGATAAAATAGATGGAGGGTTAGAATAAGGAGGAGAGCAGGGCTGGGTACACTGTTATGTGGGTGGGATCATTGCGGAGAACGTAGGTCCCTTGAGGCTACAGGATAATGAACTTCTGTCTTTCACTCAAAATAAAAGTGGTCCTCCAGTTTGTGTCGTATTTGAATACCATTACAGCAACAGGGGAGGATGCACATACTGGATGTTGGAGGGACAAACATGTAACATGACTTTCTTATACTCCTTCACAGGACTATAAGCTTTTTGATATAAAGCACACCCGAGAAGTGTATGTGGGTGAGGAGGTGCACCACCATGTCGATACAGAGTATGTAGTTAAGTACTGAAAGTGAGACTACAGTGAGCCAAGGAGTGAGAGTGATACAGCTTGCACCTGGCATCTCTGCAGGCTCCTGGCCAAGGCCAGCCGGGCTGGCAGTGTCTCCAGGGCACGGAATAGGTAGCTACTCTATTTATTGCTTGCTTGCTTTTCAATCATGTTGGCTGCTGCTCTCCCTGACTCTGTGACACTGAACTTTTCTTTAGCTTTTCTGAGTCTTAGATAAACTCATACATATGGATTCACTTCAAGCTGGTTCGTGCTGCTTAGCCCTGTGTCCAGACATCCATCCCTCTCTGCTAACAGCTTACAGCCTGTGGCTTCTTCCCCAGACCCCTTCAGACATGCTTTTACGTGTAACTGGACCATCTGAATGGTCTGGGATGGGTCAGATGATGGCTGCAGACCTTCTTCGGTCTGGAGTTTGGACTGATAGGACCGGGGTCCCCACCAGACCTCCTGAGCCCATCCTGCAACATGAGGAAGGGCAGAGAGTTCACTGTGAGGGCACATTTAACCAGAGGCTGTTAGTCCCTTTTTAACCATCTTGTTAAGGTTTTTTTGGGTTCTGCTGCACACCAAAATTTGGGGTCTATTAGTGACAGTAACATGGTGCTGGTGTGTGCTGGGCACTGGAGTTCTCCCTCCTGGAAGACGTCCGTGCTGAGCACCCTGCTCTGCACATAGCTTTTCACTGCACATGCTGACAAGCAGAAGCTTGAGCCTGGGCGTCTCACGTACCAAATCTAAGCCCCACACCTGCCTAATTTTAAGAAATGCTCCCTTCCTGCCAAATCTCCTTGTGAAACTTTTAAGGAAAATGATACATCCTGCCAAAATATTATGGTGCAAACTTTTTAACCACTTGTAATCAGGATATAGATTTCAAGAGAGGGAAGGGTCAACTCCTCCACTCAGTCCCCAGCTATGTGTGGGCAAAGTGCCTAAGTGTCCGGCTGACTCCCTCATACCCATGTGTGCTACCAAATGGCATAAGGATGAAGCAAAACAGGGATCAAAAGACGCAGGGATGCATTAAAACCACCTGTAGCGCATAAGTACCTGGAAGATACTGGAACACAAGCACAGGTGAAGGTGCACAAGTGTGGTCCGTAACTCCAATAATATAAGTCTTGGCACAAAATTTGGCCAGCCATTTGGGGAGTGGGTCATGAATGACCTAAGCCAGGAAGCTTTACTTGTGTTACCAGTCCAGCAAGTGACAAAGTTATGGGGGGAGTCTGCACCCAAACTGAGAAGTTCATGCAGCTGGTATCCAGTCACCATGCTCTTGCTCAGTGACGGAGCATGCCCAGATCCACGTACAAGATTTTCTGTTGGTGTGTCTCATTTCTATAAATTGTATGTGTACACAGACAGATACATAGTTATCTATTTCTAGTGTTGGATTAAAACCAAACTTCCCAGATACTGCAGGGTTACAAACTGGTCTGTCCTGGTCCTTGATACGCGACAGCCCTCACCTGACTACAGAAGAGACCTGATCTAGGCTATTCCATCCTCACTCATTGCTCTTGTGGGAGAAGAATAGCTTACCCCTCTTTTTCTCCAAAAGGAAAAACCTTCCAACTGCTTCCTTTCATTATTTTATCTTTTTCTGCTATGTGTGTGTTCTTGAGAGGAGGGACAGTGCATTGCATGTAGCCATAGTCACTTGGTATTCAGGGGAAGTTCAGAGTTAGTGAGGCGCCTCTAGAGCAGCTGCAAAGGGCCTAATATAAATATGAAGAGCTGCTGAGATTCATGATTGCACCTGGCTGTCCTGCTGCTTTACAGCCACTGCAAATTAATTCTTTCTGCATGCAAGCAACTAAGTCAAGTCACTTAAACTAGTGGCCTCATGCTGCTCTCTTAGGAAAAGAAATGGATGATCTGCACTGTAGAGACCTAGCCCTGTGCCGAGGGAGTCACCAGCTACTCTGCTGTGACCTTCCATGGGTGTTGGAGCAAGCCAGGGGAGAAATTTCAGTCTGAAGTTCAGCTCCTGTATGACCCTTGATAAGGTCCTCTGGACAGGCTTTGCCTGGAGATGTGAAGGGAGCGCATGGATCTGCTTCCCTGTCCGGGCAGAGCTCCAGGCACAGGAAAGCAGAGGAAACACTTCTATATTTTCCCATTGGCTTCATTGGAGCATGCTGTCTGCAGCTGGAACGGCAGAGGAAAAAGGACATATAGCCTATTTGAGGAGGGACAGAGTTCAAAATGGCAAAAGCTGCTTAAGAAGCTGCTGCTGAATGTCTGGTGACAGCTACAACCTTGAGGCCCCATTGCAGTAGGTGCTGTGCAAGCTCTTGCTCCCACAAGGAGCTCTCAGCCATACAGCCACGCTGCCACCACTCAATGAGCTGTGCCTCCCACGCCGCGTAGTATTAATGGAGAGATCACCCTCTTTTCCTTTCTGGAATGTCTGATTTATAGACACATACATTCAAAGCACTGCAGAGGCCCTGTGCAGCACTACAGTGTGGTGTACTATATCCTGTAATGTATGCAAAGCTCTCAAAATGCTAACTTTTTATTTCACTCTGAGAAAGAGAAATATATTCTCTCTGGACTGGAGACATCATTATCAGAGTTAATACTGTCAGAGAGAAATGTCTCAGGTGTGTTTCTGTCCTGTGCTGTACTCCCAGGTATTCCTGCTGTGGGGATGATCCTCCAGCCTCTCTGAGGCCCAAGCGGGCTCTATTGCTTGTGTGAGCATCACCGAAAAATTAGCACCTCTGCGAAGCATGCCAAGTGTGATGTCTTCTAGGTCACTTTGCAGCAACTCACTATACATTGCTACTCCTTCAAACACATCTTTAGAGAAGATCAGTGGCAGGCAGCCAAGGGGAGTTAGGAAGTACAGGGTTAGATGGCTCCACTGAGGTCCAGGGTGCGGGGTCAGGACTCAGTTGCTCACCTGACATGATCTCTGAACTGACTCCCGCACTTAGAAACAGGGGCAGAGCCCAGGCTGATGCTTGAGGCATTGCCCAGTCTTTCTCTCTTGCCAAGGCAGAATCAGGCCCACCTGAGACATTCCTGGCTGATATTTTTAAGACTTTTCTAATGTGTCATAATGCCTCATTAAATGACTCTCTAATATCCCTGGATGATCTAAGTCCCTATAACAGGTATTTGCTATTTCGGACATATTATTGAACGGTTTAATCCTTGTCAATATGGTAGAGCCAAGAAGCCAGAAACTCTCACTTCCCAGGGAACAGGGCTAGTACACCAAATAGGACCATCCCCTGTGCTTTGTGTCCTATTGAGAAGAGGACTGGAGGGATGGGTGAAAGTCCCTCAGACCTCACATTGGTTCCCTACATCCTTGGTAGAAGGGGTAGTGTTAGGGGTCCTGCATCTCTCTCTGGAGTTGCTTTGTTCCCTGCAGAAACCAAGGGGAGACAGAGGAGTGTCTACGTCAAACCATCTGTGTCTTAAATGGCCTCAAATGGCTGGCAACCTTTCCCACTCAGTGTTTGGGTCTAACCACCCAGGGTGGCAGTGCCTTCACCAGCTTCTTGGGTCCAGAGAGTGGATCTCATCTGAAGGAAATGAAAGTGAAATTGAATATTAGCAGAAAATTTGATGATACATTAATCCAAGCATTATGAACCTGGTTGAGCACACAATGGTGCTCAATACATGCGTGCGCTTGTTTCTTTTTAATGCCTGTAGCAATCATCTTTCCGCTTGACACAAGCTTCCTTTATTTGCAAAAGTAAAAATGCTGTTATTGCTGGCCATAAAATTATTCAGCCCTTTTATACATATCTATAGTAGTTGAAGTGCTCCACTGATTTTCAAGAATGCAATCAAGGATTTGTGTGCAAACAGTGCGTAAATATGTATTTGCGTTATTCAGATGTAGTTTGTCTGTCAAATCTGTGGCCAACACGAATTTGCTGTTTCTGCAGAAGTGGCCTCAGCAAAAGCTTTCCCAAGACTCTCTGGCAGTAACAAATTCCACATTCTGTCTTCTGTCTGAATGAGCAATTTCTTCATCATCTCTTAATCTTCTGGAATGGAATTGTGTAAAAACCAGGCCCTAGTGAATTTTGCTGCAACATTAAGAAATCTGAAAATCTTTAAAGAAATCCCCTATAATTTTCAAAGAGGAATCATCCTTACTTTTCAACTACTTCACCAAACTAAGACCAGACTCTGCCATCTGCCTAACAAGAGTTTCTGTGTGTTGATTTAATAAACATGTTATGGTACAAAACTGAAGAGAGTTAGGATAAATACTAGGATCTGTATATATTGGTACTAGGATCAATATATTAAAAGAATACTCCAATTCCACACGTTTAGTTTTCTTCGGTTTTCCTGGCACCAGTTTAGCTGTGGGGAAAAATTTAAACTGGACCTCATGCTCCTGGCGAGGATGGAGCATTGTATGTAGCATTGCAGACAGCATAGCATAAAAATGTATCCTGTTAAGGGTCTGCACTTTTATTGCCACATGCATTAGTGGAATTATAACAATAAAGGGCTGAGAAACTAGACGTTGCTGGAATTTTTGAGTTACAACATTTCACTTAGGACAAATCTTTTTTCTCTTCTCTGTTATTTATTAATAGGAAAATTCCTGATATTAACATGACGCAGCTATTTCTACATCATGGAGATAAGCAGTTGGAGTTTTTTGCTTACTTCCAGCTAGGATGACAATGTTACTGCTCAATTTAAATTTGATGTTCAATTTGTATAACTGTAGAGGGATAAAAAAAGTCCTGTTAAGAAATGATAAATGGTCATGTCATAGAGATGAAATATAAACTTCTAAAACTAATTAATTCATTATCTATCTCATCCCAATTCCCCAGATGACCGTATTAATTGCAGCCTAATTCCTAAGGACTGGGACAAAGAGATGACATGTATCCTTGGAAGAGCTGAGTGACAAAACTTCTTGTGTTTGGCTAGCTGTCCCTGAATATTCTTGCTCAGCAGTAAAAACCAACATAGTGCTTTTGAGCTGCAGCAATAAGATTTTTTCTTGAGTTAGCTGATGACCTTTACCTGTTCACTCTGGGTCCTCTCAGCCTTCAAAGCACTAAAATTGAGTTCAACACATATGGCATTTTTGTAATACTTCTCACTGAATAACTGTGCTGTCAAGCATGTTGTTCAAGTTTCCGTGTCTCTTTACAAAGCCTGTGAAAAGCAGGCTGCGTTCACCCAGATGTGCAAGTCATGCCTTGCAAACGTCACTCCTTTCTGCCAGCGCTGCTTGTTTGACGCTACGAACACCCAGGCACCAAGGAGCTGCTGTGTGCTGGGTGACCTCCCGCACCCCAGCCCGTCCCTCCCTCTCCTCCCCAGCTCAGAGGAACACGTTTTGGGACCTTGGGCTTATTTGATGCCTCCGAAGAGTGAGGAAGAAAAGTCTGACATTTTGCTGGAAGAAACCCAGTGCGGAAATGCTCCAATCACGCTAACTGAAATTTGCAGCTAAGCAGGCAGAAGTAGGTCAGGCCTGATGCTATTTGCAGACTGCTCTTCCAGGGAGGGAGGTGAAGGCTAATCAGCACCAGGGTTAAGGTTAACATAGACGGCTATGGTGGGTGCCAGCTCGCCCGTTCCCAAGTAGAGGTTTGTATTTGACCTCTCCGGGCAATGCCTGCATGGTCTCAGACCTTATTCTAGCATAAAGTGCTACTAAGCCATTCTTTCCCCATGTATTTAACCCAGGTAGCTGTTGCTAAGCCTTAGTCCTTGCATTACTCCTTTCTGCCCCTCTACATCCAGGGGAGCCCTTCATAGTCGGTATCTCTCTATTAGGAAACTAAAGTCCTGTTTTATACTTTACATGGGTGAATATTCAGCAGCCATGCAGAAGTCATGTTTGGGCTCAAGTCCGATTTGATTTAAGACTCAATTTATCTTCACAAAAGAAAGTTTACAGTCGTGCTTTTCTATTTGGCATATAATTGAAAGAGAGGTGTTAAAGCCTTTCAGGAAGAGCCATGCCCAAAGACACTAACCTTAGAAAATGGGGAACCTTAAAACATAGTGTGGATATTTACCCCCAGCAACCTTAAGCATCCAGCCTTTGAAGCTCATCTGTGTAGGCTTATATAATACATGTATTAACAAAGAACTATATTCAAGCTGCCTTCCCGAGGAGCTCAGTGTGAGGACTGCAATGTATTTTAATTTGAGAGAGCACTGATTCAGACAGCTGCCCCATTGCGACTCCCTGCATGTGAGATCGGTCCAAGCAGGCACCCTGCCTGGCAGTCTCGGGGCAGCGCATATTTTCTGGGATTGCGATGGCGATGCATCATTGCTGTGGATATAGCCATAGCTTCCTGAAACACAGCTCACCCCGAACCAGAGACCACTCCTGTTTTCACCAGGAGGCTCTTGTTGCCCTCAGAAGACAGGCTTTTGATGAACCTGCACTACATTTTGGGCTGAAAGTATTCAAAATAGGTGAAGTGCAAATAGATAGGTGTTGATGCAGGTGTTACAAGGAGTTGAGGTTTTGTGAAGAAGTAGATGCAAAATAAGAAAGCCGTAACTCCCAAGCACAGTTGGCAGATGGGCCATTACCCTTCACGAATTGCTGTGGTGCCAGCGTCGATACCAACTTTGTTCTCCGCTTTGATTCGTTATGTCTTTCTCAGATGTCACTATGGTGTGTGCTTAAATACTATCCCCATTCCAGAAAGTTCATTTGTACGGTATTTATATGGTGGAGACATCTGTCTCTTTCTTTCGTGAGCCTGTGTTCTGGTTTTGATTTAGTGTATTGGGTCCCTTTAGTGCCAAGAAAACACTCTGCTCCTCTCTGGCTGATAAATTCTGATGATTGCTCTCGTTCTGTTTTCTTATGTGAGGAGACATTTTAATACTGCCTTCTCATCCATCAAACCTCTTCTTCATCTCAGGGACTCAGGCAACTATCTGTTTGGGAAGTGATTTCTTGTAAGTGTCATTTTCTAAAGGTGAACTCCTCCTGGCCACAGCTTTTAATCATATTTTAATGGCAAAGGGCTTGCAGAGACATTATGTAATCAAAAAGATGGCTTTGCACTTCCTCCCAAGGGTTTTGCCACAGTTGGGACTCAGCCTGCTTTCCCCCTCCCTTGCCCAGCAATCATGGAGAGGAAGGGAAGGGTGCTCTTCACTTCAAGCTGTACATTTTTTCAAGCTCGGAGTTGGCTACTCACCCAAAATGTAAAGCAGGAAACAATTCCTGGAATCTGTGAGTCTCGTCGTGAGAAGAGACGTGTATTTACATTCATAACCACCAAAAGGATTTAATTTCTTACGAGTCTGCGGTGCACAGTAAATAGCTATTTGTCCTCATGTCCAGGGAACAATAAGATTGCAATTGCTTTCTCCTGGCAGGAATCAAAGATCTTGCTTTTGTCAGTAGGTCTTTGATATGCAGGAGCAGCCATGCAGACTGCGAAAGCTGCCTTATACGACTTCTCTGCACCTGGGCCACCTCGCAGGTAAGCAATTAGCAGCCTCTAGTTCGACAGCCTCCGGAGACCAGTGACACCAAACATTGCTGTTCTTAATAAACAAGTGAAGAATAACGAGGCTAGGGACAACCAGAAATGTGTTTCCGCACAGTTTGTGTCTGGGTAGCATCTATTTCTCTTTTGTCAGGCTCCATCTTAGGCACTTTGAACAAAACATCTTTTTTTGAGTCTTGTATTTTCAAGCCAACAATGCGTTTGGCCCAGGAGCCAGAGCTGGCACTGGCTATTGACCAGGAATTACAGAGAATACAGTTGGTGGATAATCAATCAAACAGTATTGAAAAAACCTACCTTTGTTTCTGAATCCAGATGCTTCGCGCATTGGCCAGTGCTGGAGGAACACCACCTGGCACTTGGGAAGTGTTCTGCTCTGGCAGGAGGCATCACTGGGTGCAGAGGTGCAGCTGAGCAGTGAGTCGCTCCTTCCTCACCACCTCACAAGCTGCTCGTGAGGATTAGCTTGAAATATTTTGCTGCTTCAGCCTTTGTTATCTTTTTGCTGCTCCTTTCCAGCCCCACTGCAAATGAAGCTCTAGATTTTCTCTTTTTCTTATCCCTAACCCTAATTTTAACCCTAAACCAAGCTGGGGCTGAAACATTGACAGTTTTCTTCTGGCCATTACCCACACAAAATATTTCTCAGAGCCACCATCTTTGCAACCTCCACTTTCCTTTTGCAACCCCCTTCCAGCCTCACTGCCATGGGGGTAATGGCATTTCTTTCCTTCCTTCCTTCTTTCTTTCTTTCTTTCTTTCTTTCTTTCTTTCTTTCTTTCTTTCTTTCTTTCTTTCTTTCTTTCTTTCTTTCTTTCTTTCTTTCTTTCTTTCTTTCTTTCTTTCTTTCTTTCTTTCTTTCTTTCTTTCTTTCTTTCTTTCTTTCTTTCTTTCTTTCTTTCTTTCTTTCTTTCTTTCTCTCTCTCTCTCTCTCTCTCTCTCTTTCTTCTAGGGACAGGTCTAGAGAAGGGTTACAATTAGGGGTGGATGCAGATTAAGGGTTAGAAAATGGTTAGGGTTTGGGTTACAGCTGATAGAAAGGGGAAGTTTTTGCCTTGCTACAACTTTTGAAATGGTTCCCAGTGGCTTCCTTGTTCCCGAGATCCCCCAGGGAAACCCCTTCCTAGTGTGCTGCAAAGAGATGATTATTTCATAACAAAGTGGTGCATTCCTGTAAAAAATAACTCGTTTCCTGGTTTCGTTCCAAGTACAGATGAAGCAGAGATAGATTCATCACGCTTCCTTGTAAGACATCATCTTAACGTTGGTCACTTCATCTTAAAGGTTTTTTTCTTTCTACAGTTTCCCTTTCCTGGCCCCAGGCATGGAGAGTTGCAGAGGGCACCCGGACGGGGAGATTGTTCACAGCAGCGCAAGGTCAGTGGAGCATCTCTCTGCACCCTGACTCTGCAGGGCAGGTTTCTATGTTGTTTTGCTAGAGCAAAATAGGGCTACTATGATTATGCTGGGCTGAATGCTCACAAGAATGGTACTCCAAATACAGCAGTGACTGAGATGTTTGTGTTGTAGCATCCCTGGGGGTGTAAGTCTTTGGGGAGCAAAGGTTTCTCTTAGGGTATAAAATCCTTCTCTGAGGCTGAGAAAACAACAAATGAAAATGTGGAGAGTGTATTAAGACTGTCACAAAAAGCTGCTATTCTTCCCCCACAGAGTGGAGAGAGCTGGATTTTGTTAAATCATTGCTGAGTGGTCCCATGTACCTTCTGTTCGTTTATCTTTGGGCCCCCATTTTCCTCCATCTGCACTGAAGAACAAGTGCATAGCCCTGAACCCAGCATGGTGACACTCTAGACCGTGTTGGAAGGGCAGCTATTGCCATGTTGTATCTGTTTTTCCCTTGTTCTCACGGGCCAGCAGACTCACCCTGGATTTCGCAAACAGGCTCCCTTGTTTTGTTTTTTGTTGTTTTCATAATACACCATACAAGCTCTTTGGTAAATTGCCACTGTGATTTTTTCCACTTACATCATAGTTTTTTAATACTTCAGTTCTGAAGTACCATAAAACCTAGATTAATAGTATAATGGGAATTTGGAGAGCTGTGGCATACAAGCAGTAGGTGTCCATGAAGCACAATTATAATACTGAGCTAATCAGCACTGCATTCAGTTGACTAAATTCTCACCTTTTAAATGACAGTAAAAACACTCCACACAAGAAAAATTAAGAATGATGCAAATTCAGGGAAAAGTCAAGGCGAGTTCATCTGTTTCAGTGGGCGATGTGTCAGTGCTGCCCTGTAGATGAAAGCCAGTACTGTTACTACACATCATGCTTCCCAGCTCATGCCAGTTTAAAGGCACAGGTAGGTAACACACAGCTCCTAACAGAGGAGTTTAGGATGGGATGGGGGGAAATGGTGTGCAGGAGCTGGCAGGGATGCCAGAGACTAGTGGTAGACTTGGCAGTGCTAGGTTAACGATTGGACTTGATGATCTTAAAGGTCTTCTCCAACCAAAACGATTCTACGATTCTATGACTGACACCCAGACCTCTGCATCTCTGCAGGCAAAACCTCCTTTAAGACCTGCTGTGTCAGACTGATGTCCCCATGCATGGTACGGGTAATGGACATCTTGCATTTCTACAGATCTTCTCTAAAGGTTTTAGGGTTTCTGTCGTGGGGTCCCTTAATCTTTTATGTTACATTGGGACATGCTCAGCAAATCTGAAGGCAGAACTGCACATCAGATAGGTCAGATGAGTCTTGGCTGATCTCAAAGCATAAATTATATTTAAAAGGAAAACGCTGGCCTCCTTGATCTCTTCCTCAGAGGTTTTTTCCCTTCCAATTTTAAATTTTGTGTCAAAACAGAGAAACTCCCAGAAAAGAATGCCCCTCATCCTGTTGCTCTTCCAAATATCGCCTGTATTCAGGGCACAATGGAGTGGAGTGGCCCTAATGACATTTTTCTCTCTTGTTATATAGGAATTTTATCCACATTAAACAGCAGTTTTAGCCTGGTGGTGGTGGCCAAACCTGCCACACCAAGCGCTCTTTGGCTCTTGCACCGGCAACCAGCTCCTGTCCCAGTTCTGCCACTCTCAGCATTTTGGAACTTTATTAGCAGGTCATCACTCAACACGCAGACAACCATTTGTGTATTTGTTTATGTGCACAGAGACCCTTGAAATGCAAATATCCCTTGTTATTTCTGATCACAGGTGCTCTCTGCCTGTGGGCGAGGTGGGATGGACAAAATTGTCCCCAGGAACGTGTTCAGAGCCTCCATTTCAGCAGTTCCTGAACTCCAGTGGCATAGGGCTCTGTTACAAAAATCAACTAGGAAAGGCTGGATTATTCTTCACTGAGTGGAGCCCATCAAGAGAAAATAAAAAATGAGGCCCTGATTTCATCCACAGAAGCTGTCATGATTTATTTGCTGTCGTTTGAATCTCCATTAAAAAGCTCGCTGTGACTTCACCAATTTCTTTCCATTCTGATTGTCTCGTCCTCTGCTGATATTCGAGGCCTGGCTTGTTATATCTGAATTTGAAAGATATGTAGCCACCCAGAGCCTGGCAGCACGCTAGCATTAACTTCTCCTGCCCGACGGGCTTTTGACGGTCCTTTATGGAAGATGAAAACTGATGAATCAACTTCAGAGGCTTTCTGGATTGCACAAAACCCATCCTTCTTGCTACCCAAGTAAAGCAACAAGCCCTGCTAATGAACCCATTGGAGGAGGGCTGCGTCTGCCGCTCTGTGGCGACCACATCCAGAGCGGCTGTGAACTGTTCGAGCAGCAATTTCTAATTTAGGAAGTCTCGGATTTATGTAGCTATTTTCTTGTTTTAAAAGAAGTCAATACGTATTCACAGTTTGACCCCCATTAAGAGCCAAACTGATGCCACGTTTCGCCAGGAGAATGTTAATGCTATCAATTTTTCAGCTTTCCTACTTTATTTTCAGCATGTCATGTCCCTTCATATTTAGCATGTGCTGAGGGACCACTGGAATTCAATTACTGCCTGTCACTGCTGTTTATATTGATTTATAGATCATCCATTTTGACAAGTTCATCGCCAAGCTTTAATATGCCTTAATAGCTTTATTGTTTATTAATCGTAATGCAAGGGTCCAATCTCTGGCCTGCATTAAATGTCAGCCCTTTCCTTTGGCGGCGGCCGCGGGCTGCGGAGGATCGGCGGGCGGGTGGCCACGACTGGGCACCTGGCAGCACCCGCCTCCCCCTGCCCAAACGCCACCAGCACCAATTCCTTTGATTAATGACCTCCACGGATTTCCTTCAGTGCCTCCAACAGGGAATTAAGAAGAGATTTGTCTAACAGACGCTTGTCAGGAGGACTAACGTGCCCAGTTGTGCCGGCGGGGTTTGGCGGTGCCGCAGGGTACGGCGTGCCGGCGCTGCTGGTGCCACGGTGCCTCCGGGCACTGGGCAGCCCTGCAGCACACAGTGCCTGGCTCAGCACACACGGACCACAATGTCCCCAGGAAAGGATGAAAATTAACACTGCCACTAGTTAGCGTATCTGAAGAGAGTAATATAACCAAGACCATTACGGAGAATATAGAGGTGAACAGTATACGTGTATCACGGGGCTTTTTTTATGGCAAGCTATGTAGTGTTTTATAATGAGGGCAGAGTTCGCTGGCAATTATTGCCGAGGAAAGTTTCCATGGGCAGCTATTTTTCTTTCCTTTCTTGCCAGATGGCTATTTGAAATATCAATTTACCACAGGACAAATCGTCCTCAAAAGCAGGAGTCTCCAGGCACCATGGGTCAGGAATATTTCAATGGGACAATGCTGTGAGAAAAGGAAGTGCCCTGAACAGTAACATAACATCTTGTATTTTTTAGGCATAAGCTGTTGCACGCCGGTAGGATAAATGATGAACAGCAGCACATTTCTGAGTATTGTCTGCCTAAAAATATACAGGTCTGATTTTTCAAATGAAGCTGTAGCTGGTCTTTTGTGCGCAGGTTTGTGTGTTTTCCCCGCGCTGCCGTCAGCCGCCCCTTGCGGCCCTGAGCACGGCAGTTTGTTTTTCAGCATTGTTTGCAATCCCGGGATGGCTGCAGGAGAGAGGTGCTGCAGCACGGACGTTCGAAGATGAGCTGCTTACCCGATCCGGGGAACCATGAGGTGCAAATTCTTTCCTGAAAAGCAGCTATCAGCAGTTCAGGTTCCGTCGTGCAGCATTGCTCTCTCTTGCGAGCTGCTGACAATGGCAGCCGAGGACTCCTTGCTTTCAGGACCCTTCCAGAAAGGTTCCTCCTTTCTGATATCTTGCTCAGCAGTGCTGAGCACCTTCAGAGGAATAAAATTATGTGCTCATTTCTGCCTTGGTTGGCTGTGTTTCCTCATAAGCATTAGTTCATATATTCCTCTTGCCTTGACTAAAATGATGAGAAATGGATAGCACTTATACTCTGTCTTTCTCTCACACACACAAATACACACACAGACATTTTTAAAGAGACAGCTTAAAACAAGTTATACCCCAGGTAAAACAACTAAAGGTGTTTGTTTTGTTTTTTTTCTTCTCCTTCAAATTCAGTTTTCGAAGTGAATTCAGCGGGAGTTGCCACTTTTGCTGATGAGATGTGACCTGTTTTAATCACTGCTGTCCACTGTCAGGTATGCCAGGCAATTTAGCTTCAGGTACATAATGGCAAATTATTATAGAGACAGAATGATTTTAAGTTTCTAGACAGTGGGAGCATTCCCAGAATCCATTACTGCCTGATTAAATTACCCAGATTTCTGTGTGTGAAGGTTTTGTACAGCAGCATGTAATCCACGAGAGTAACTAATCATATCATATTGATTTAGATGCTGCTAGAATGGGAAATCTAATTGTAATACTGTGAAAGCTTCTTGGGGAATCTGTACTAATGATTGCATTTGTAATCCCATTTGCAGGTGAAAGTTCTGAAGCGCAGCCGTGAGATGAATAGCAATGACGCCGGTTTGGACACAGACCTGCAAAATCAGGTTGTAAAAGATGAGATGGGCAGAGGTTGTCCCAGTGACTCAGCAGCAAGTCTCCATCCTTCTGGTTTTCTCCATTAAGGCTTTCTGTAACTTATACAAAAAGGAATGTGAGCAAAAGTTGCAGGTAAATGTGAGGAAGGTGGTGGGATTCAGCACCCTGTCCTGCTAAACTTCAGCGTTCATCCCAGGAGCCAGCACTGCGCTCTGAGCTCTGCTGGGACACCACTTCTTTGCTCTCTCTCTTCTTTTTATCTGAGACAAACACATTTGAAAAGCACTTTTCATTCAGGGGAATGAAATGCTCACCTGGTTTTCATTCAAATTCTTTATCGTTGTTTTATTCCTCTTTAAATACAAATTTCTACAGTGCTTCTTTTGTGTTCAGTGATTGCCAGCAACTTGATCTGCCTTGACCTTTCATGTCTGTGCTCTGGCAATGTTATCCCCCTTTTTTTTTTCCCTTTCTGGAATAGGTGGGCTATTAACATGTGAATTATATGAACTGCTTTTTATCTTTCCTCTTTGTGGTACTACGGCAGAGCTGTATAAATATAAAAACATAATGTGATGAATTGTTTAGCTCACAGTCATGGGATTTTTTTGTAGCTGTTGTTTTTTTTTACTTTTCTGACCTGTTTGTAAAGAAATATAAATAATCCTACCAAGCCAACCCTTGCATCTCTTGCACACGCCAGAGCCTGTGAGCTGGTTTGATGGGCGAGAGGACACAACTGCTCAGGAGAAGAGTTGCCCACCAGGCTTTGACAAGGGCTTGAAACACTCGTGTAGGTCAGGTGCAGCAAGCCTTTGGTTTGGGAGGCAGGTGCCTGCAGGGCACTGAAAATCTTCTTTCCAAATGAGATGGGGCTTAGCTCACTTTCCCTCGTTGGTTTCTGGTGGTGTCTGATTTTTGAGGACCAAACAGCTATGTCCCTTACAGGCAAGGCCTGGTTTTGACTCTGGGTTAGTGCCTACTTTTGGAGGATCATGGAGGAGATACCCTCGTCCTTTCCTTGCCAGCTGACTCTGACTGATGCCAGGCTGGCTTTCACAGCCCTGTGCACTCTCCTGCTCACCCTGGAGACCACATCAGGGAGTTACCCAGGGCTAGGTGTGCTGCCAGAGAGCGCCCATCGCCTGGCTGAGCACCCCAGCGGGATGAAGAGAGGGGCCTGGGACAGGGATTTTCCCAGGGACGCAGCCCAAAGCAGGACTAGCGGCAACAGATATAAACCATGAATTTAATACACATCCTTCCTGCAGGTGCTCTGCAAACTCACCAAGTCCCACTGTGCGTCGGAGCTCGTGTAAAGGCGGGTGGTGGCACAGGTGCCCTCCTGGGGGGGGGGACATCACTGCTGCAGCAGTTCAGCGCTTCCCAGTTTGCTCTTTTAGTCTGTGCTTTGGATGAGCCGGTACGAGGCAGGATAAACCAGGGCCCTGGGCAGATGCTGCCTGACTCCAAACAGGTTTTAAACTTTTTTACAGTGAAACATGCATTGTTTTTGTTGCACTGTATTTTGTTGCACAGTTCACATGTAGTTTAATCCCAGGCACAACAGAGATATTCTGAGTAATACGAAAGACATAAGAAAACTCCGAGAGTTTAAAATAAACCCCTATATAGTTCCTAGTCATGAACAGACACTGCCTTTGCATTGGGGAGATCAAAAAACCTGAAAATTAGCTAACCACTATCTAAATAACCTTTAGGATATTCAGTGATGTATTGGAAAGCATTTTGCAAGAATATTTAACGGAGGACTCCTATCCTGTCTATTAGATGTCATTAAAACCCATAGGCCTTTACTCAATGTAGAGACTTCTCAAAATTTTAGATAGCATTTGAATTTAGGATAAACTACAGTTTGGTTCCTGGTAAGCAAAGGTCTTTAGACCTTTGATTGATTATTTTTGATTTAGTTTTTGACCTTTGATTGGTTGTTTTTGGTAATATGGATTCCCAACAGCTGTGGATCATGTTTCTGAAGAGGGTCTGTGACCAGAGGCAGTTCCTGAGTCAGGCGTGATCTCTGCCAGGCAGGGACAGGATGAGACGGAAGGAAGGAAGCAAGCAAGCAAGCAGGCAAACAAGCCTAGTTCATGTGCTGTGATCACTGAACTCCGGGATCACTGTAAAAGTGTCATTAAAACATATTACACTAAGAACGTATGCAGATTTTCTGCATTACTGAGTTCTTCCTGGGGAACCATCCAGCAGTTCCCCAGATACCTGCTGCTACTCAACAATAGGCAATAATAATAAGAGCATTTAATGAGATAATTTAAGTTAAATCGCATTTAATACAAGATCATCAGATCCTGCCTTACTGTGAAATTACAGCCTCATTTCCACCATTATATGAGATATACTTTCTGAAAGTCTCAGATTTCCCTAACAGAGATTTCCTTGAGGTCTGAAAAATGCAGAGCAGATATAGAAATGCTTTAATGAATGCAGTCTCCTCTATTCTATTGTATTACTTTCTCCTTTTTTTTCTGGGCTGAGAAAAATCAGTAGTGAGACTAGGAGTCTCAAAGTGATGCTGCCATCCATCCAACCATTTCAATTTCTCTGGAGATTGCTCCGTGTCTATCAACGTCTAACTGGGTTGAGGTTTTAAGCTCGTACGCTCCCACCAGCTCCACTGCCTCCTTGTCAGCTGGCAGACCTGCGATCTGAGCTATCCTCTTTCTGATTTGATTTTCACATTTCCCAGTCTTTGGTCTGTGACACTCTCTCGGTAGGTGTCTGAGGACTGTTTTCCAGCGCACGTGGGAGCTGAGCTGTGCTCCGTGCAGAGGTAACACGGCGGTGCTTGGGTCAGGCGGATGAGCCACAGTGAGCCTTGCTGAGCTACCCTGGACTGGACTTTCCTTAGAAACCCCCACACCACTGTAACAATTCCTAGCCTACAAATATGGCTTTTTGGTTCACAACACTGGAGTGACTGAAAAGAACTGGGATTAATGGCAAACAGGGTGTGTGTGGGGGGGTGTGTGTATCTATATATATCTCTCTATATATATGCTTAAATTGATAGAAAATACAGTAAGTATGAGAATGAAGGAAGCATTGGATACAGGGTCCCAGCAGGCAGGCTCTCTTTTGCCCACAAGACCAGAGAGCATGGTCCACCCATGCTGGCATTTGCAAAGCTGTCACTGTTTCTTTCTTTCTCCGCCCAGCCTGTACCAATGGCAGGTTCAAACTGTGAGGGTGCTGCTGCCACCCAAAGCTGCTCAGAGACTAGATGCGAGGTGATGGCCAAAAATCCCGAGTCAGAAGTTTTCGGGAGATCTGTGTGCGGCTGGAAGGATGGCATCCTCCAGAGCAGGTGGACCTGCTTGCCCACAGGGCAGTGTGGGATGTGCAGAAAAGGCCACCAACAGGGTCTGGCTTTGTGCCCTGAGCTGAAGGGCACCGTTCACCCTGGGATGGAAGCTGCCCAGCTGAAGAGAGCGACACCTCTCCCCTTACCGTCACGCTGCCCTATGGGGTTTTCACCCCAGCTAAAACTGACCCAAATCCATGTCCCTGAAGGCAGTTTTGAGTGAGGTCTGAGGTTTCTTAAAACAACAGTCAGAAAAAAAATCCATCTAAAATGCCAAATGAAAAAGGAGATGAAATCCAACAAACAAAACCTGCTGACTTTTGCATAGCTCTCCTTTGTCATTGCAGAAGCCATAAGGGGCAATCTTGCTGCAGCGGGGTGATGTGCACGGGCTGCAAGGCATCCTTGGCTGTGTGATCGTTCAGCGAAGACAACCATATCAACCATTTTCTCTGGAGTTCCTGCTGTGGTACTTCTCAGAGAAACAGGATTACTTCCATTTCATGCTCAGTTTGCACGTTTGTTTTTTTCAGGAAGGGGAGGTGGGGGTTTTTTGTGTTGCATGCTTCCCTGTAATTAATCTGTAGCACAGATATATGCTTTCTTGTGATACGTTTCTGTTTCCCAGTATTTTCAGGTTTTATATCTCAGTCACATATTACCTCCCCCTGCAAAAGAATTACTTCTATAATGAGATTAGTGCTGAATTTATACTGAGTCTGAAGTACAGCTTTACTCACTTGATTATTCAGTTTGCTATAAATGTAGGGAATAAATTCCAATAGAGTGAATCAAGCAATTTCTTTTTTACTACCCTTACACATATTTCTACTTATTTGCCACGTACCTTTACTACACCAGCTCTAGTTCTTCAGAGTAAACCAAAAATGCTGCTTAGCAAGACTGGAGGACCTTTTTGAATGCTGAAATAAGAGCTTTAAACAATTTTTTCAGGTAGAAATCTCCTTAAGTTTCCATGAACTTACTTCTGAGGTAAGAGCTGGGAGGGTTTGGGCTTTTTTTACACCCAGATTGTTCATCTGTCCTGAAGAGAAGTTACGAAAGTGAGCAACTTACCTACTACTGCATTAGTGACAACACTGGTAACACGGTTACTGTGTTAACGGCAACCTGGCTGTATTCGCCCACTTCACCCATCAATCCAACACAATTTGCAGCTTTTTTTTGTATGAACTTCTATATGGTCAGGCCACATTGAAATTATCCAGGTTAGATGGATGGTGTCTCTGCGTTCTGCAAACAGTGGTCACTGTGAGTGGTATTGTTCTTTTTAAAGTTAAAGGCAGGTGTTTTAGGACATTCCTAGGGCAAATATGCTGGATATGAAATAAATATATGAGTGTGACATCAGTATGAACTGAGAAGATGCACAAGCAACATAATTCTTACAAGTCTAAAAGGCTTCTTTACTTCATAAAAATTAAGAGGACTGTTTCTTGAGTGTTAATGAAAGAGTTAATAAAGGTAAAGTCTGAGGTTGCCAAGTTATTAATTTTCCATTCAGGAATGGGTTGCTCTGAATTCAATTACCCAGCTGCAGAAATGCCTCCCAATATTTGATGGCATCTTCTTAAAAGTGTAAACAATGGTGTGCACATGACTACACACTAATCAGAAATGAAAGGCTTTGCATGTTATGTCAAGGTGGGCCGTTGCAGAGCGTGCCAAGGTCAGATGCCCTGTCCCTCGCAGGACACCATGTCCCTGAGCGGCAGGCAGCAGCTCCCAGCGCGCGAGCCCGGCATCAAGGTGAATCGATAGCACAGCTCAGAGCGCGGCCACTTCCCAGAAACCTGCTGTCCTGCTGAAATAACCTGCCTGCTCACTGCACCTGAATCAGCACTTGAAGGACAGGGATGATAGCTGGCTGTAAAGAGCAGAGGTGGATTTTGCAGCAGACAAGCTTAGGAATCTGTTTAGGAGTACATTGGCTATGAATTTTGGGGGAAGACTATGGGATTGCACTGATGATAAGCTATTCAACTTGTTTCATGTAGGCTTTATCAGTATATGAGTTTGGATGGAAGTATCAAAAGCAAAAGTCAGGCTTTCAATGTTGCCTTTTCTTTGGGATTCACCAGACCTTGTTAATCGATATTTCTGAGTTACTAGGAAAAATGTACTTCATACTCTATTTCCTCCTGCTTTCTAGTAGCCGCAGACATCACACTGGAATTGAAATAACCCTTCTCAAACTGAGAAGTGTCCTGTGAATACTGGGGATCCTATGGGGGAAACAATTTCTTCAGGAAATAACCAATGGGCAGTTTGCTGTCCGAAAAATGCATCTATGGTGACTTGGTATCTCAGCCCGCCTGGTGAGGCACTGAATGGCAGTGGTTATCTTTCAATGCCGACTCCTCTCCCATCACAGCTGGTCTCCCCCAGGGCTAAAGGTGGGCACAGAACAGACGTATGGGGTGCCTCCAGCCATCCCTGCCACTGCTCCAGGGCATGGGGGCAGGTGTTCTCAGGAGGATTAGATATCATTCCCCAGAAGGAGGGAAATATTGTATAAAAAAAAACTTTTCCAGGATTTCTCACTGTCTGGTTTAATTTTCATTGTCTCGAGGGATGCAGTTGCCAGTGCTCGTGTCGGGAGAGTCCCTCTGGGAGATGAACAATCAAATCAGGTCCCTGTGGCAGGAAGCGCTCCTTCAGTCCCAGCTTTCCTACCCGTAATGTCTTTCTCATTAATTTCAGTCCTAATAATATCATTGTGTATAAATAATTCTACTCCATCCTCTGTTTTCACAACCATCAGGGATTTACACAGCCTGAAAGAAGTAAGCTATGCACTGAGAATATTGTAAAATGGATAAAAATGCACTACTAGAAATAGCACATTATACTGGCATAACCCAGGGCCCCCTGCTCACTCACGTTGCCCACATCTCGACGCCCTTGCAGAGCCAGAAAGACCATAGCAGCATGAATGGTAACATGCCTTTTTTGGTATGGCACAGCATGGCATGGCATGGTGTCTTTTTTATGGTGTGTGGTAAGGGATGCTTTAGTCTTCTGTTAAGACAGATGTTGCACTAGAGCAATCTGAGGCAGGGCTACACCCCCTTTTGTGTATGTCTGTATGTGGAGCTCTGAGATGCTATTAGTAAATAATAATAGCTAAATAGTCTGTACTTGATTTAAAAATTCTATAATGTCCCAGGAAAAATACAGGGTTGCAAGTGCCTTCAGCTGCTTGGGGGAACAACCAGGAGCAATCCAAATCTCCTGACCAGTTTAGGGCACTCCCAGTTGGCCATCCGTCGCTAGTAAACATTCATGGGTGTTAGCACTGGTAGGCAGCAAAATTGCTCTGTAAGTTAACATCTAGAAAGCAAATATTCTTGGTCTTACTTTCCTGGTGCCTGTTTTACAAGGTCTTTACAGTGAAACTGAAGTCTAGTAAAAATACCATCTTTCTTTCCCCTCCCATCTGAATATCTCAAAGCTGTTACACTCGCATAGACATTTAGCATCATATGTCAAAAATACTGTCACCTCTATTTTAGAAACAGTGAAACCAGAGCCCAGAGGAACCTCTGAAAGTCTGCCCCGGGTCACAGATTGAATACATCCAACATGTAAGAGTGAGCGCTGAGCTTCCCTTAGCACAAAACCATCCTTTTTCTGTGGACAGAGGACAGGGTGTGTTAAACTCCTCATGCTCAGTGGCAGTGTTGGCAAAACTCTTCACAGCAGTTGAAAAGCCCAGAGACCAGTAATTTGGACCTGGAAAACCTGGTTCTTTTCCATGGTGTGATGATAGCAGCCATGATGGAGAGTGCTCAGTGGGGACTTGTCCCTTCTGTATCCATATTGTTCAGGCACTGGGCACCGGAGCCTGGGGGTTTCCAGCCGTCAGCATCCCCTGCCAACCTCCACTTCTCACAGCCCTGCAGCCCCCGTGGCGCCGAGGAGGGTGAAGGTGGCTGGTCACTGCACAGGTGGTGGCACCTGGGTCACGTTTGTCCTGCAGACAGATGCTCCTGGCGGCTGTGCTTATTTCAGGGGGTTATTTCTAATTTTTCTCCCAGTAGAAGAGAAGGTTGACAGCCGTGACACACAGTCTCTTCCTCAGGCTACTCCGCCAGAGCTGCTTTTCTCAGCTGCAATCTCAAGTCATTTTTAAATAACTCCCTGGCAGCTCTAGCACACAGTAATGTGATTAGGGCACTAACTTCTTTGACCATATTGCTTCATATTGCATTTCAGGCAGTAAATGCATTCCTCCCCTCGGAGCCACCTCTCCCAGCTGCCCCAGGTGCCCAAGACGTTTATAGCAGCACATGAATTCACCGCTGCGCCCCCGTGGCAACAACTGCACTCCTATTCACCCTCTCGCCTACCACTAACAACAGGGATCCTGGAAGATTTGCACAAGAGTAACTCCCCTGACACCCTGCACCCCTATTTTGAAAGCGTGGCAACGTTTCGGGCCGTGGAGGAGGAGGAACAGCGGTCATGACAGGGACAGGCCACTGAGCTGGCCACAGCAGGCAGCTGGCCACGGGACTAGTACGAGGTGGAGAGCACAACAATTAAGCAACACATTCTGTTTCCCACTACAGACAGTATTTTCACAGACCATAAAATTGCTTTTCTTAGCAGCGGCTGTCCTCTTTTTTGATTTAGTATCTGTGGCACTGACAGTTTAAAGTCATATTTGTTTTACAGGCAGCTTTAAAGAAATCTCTGGAAGACTGGCCGGAACCTCTAGTCCTTTGAGGACGATGGACTGGGTTTCTTTCTGTGGAGCTATAGCCTTTAAACTGCTGCCTATGGATCTGGGAAGATTTTGCTCTGGGCCAGGATTAGTGGGGGAAAACCTCATCCCCCGGAGAACCCGCATTTCCCTGGGCAGATCTCTTCTTTCACTACACATGATCAAGTAATCAAGGGAAACCCTTCTAAGAAAATAAATGTCAGAGAAATGAGATTCCTGAAGACAGTGGTAGTTCAAACATATCTTCACTTGAAGCAATTTGACCCTATGTCACTGATTTTATTTTCCTTAAGGAAAACTAGTAGGCAGTGTGGTGTCACTGAAGGAACCAGATAGTGAGGTCCTGGGCAGCCACGCTGCTTGCTGTGGTCTGGGCTCCTGTGAACAGAAAAGCCCTTCCATTTAGCAATACTCTGTTAGCTAGAATGTGCTCTAAAATATGCAACTCTCTTCATGTTAAAGTAATGGGTCTCCTCTTGATACAGCTGGTTAATTTTTCCAGTCATCTTCTCCTCCATTGACAATTACGAGCACTATTATGTAAAGACAAACTAGGGAGCTGGGCTTTATATATGCTGCAAAATGACATATTTAGTATCAGCTGAGTTTTCCCAAGATTGTAGGATGCTGATAAACAATTGAATAATACTTCAGCTCTGCAGGACAACCTGTGTAGTTTATCAGTCTGAAAAAAGGTTTACCATCATCTTCATATATAACTCTTGTGACAATGTGTCATGTGCAGATTTTATGGGGAGAAGCTGTCTTCTGAGATTCACTGCTATATATAATTTTTACACAGGTTTATGTTTAGTGGCACTTACTAGTGACTAAGATAGAGTGGTACTCTGTACCATGAGATGAAGTTGTGTGAAAGGTTGGCAGTACAACCACTGCACTCCCTGTTAGGTTGGTGTCATCCTGTACACCCAGTGCTCAGATGCTACCGGGCTGTCCTATCATTTGATTAAATAATTATTTCTAATGGGAAGGGGAAATCAGTTCATAAAAATCATATACTCACAGAATGATTTACATTGGAAGGGACCTCTGGAGGTCTCAGAGTGGGGCATGTGTCAAAGGAGAGCAGGTTCCTCAGGGCCTTGCCCAGCTGAGCTTTGAACATCTCCACAAATGGAGACTCCAAACCAGTTTAGGCATCCTCTTCTGATGTGTAACCATTCTTACTGTAAATTTCTTTTTCCTTGTATCAGTCTGGCATTTCCCATGCTGCAATCTGTGTGAGTTGACTGAGTATCACTGGGAAGAGCCTGGCTTTGTCTCCTCTGTGTTACTGTAAGCCAATACTTCCACTTCAGGCAGGGAGGATGGCAGTACAGTCCCTCTTCGCCTGCTCTTCTCAAGGCTAAACTAACCCCGCTTCCTCAGACTCCTCTCACGTATCACATGCTCCTGACCCTTAACCATCTCAGTGGCCCTGTGCTGGACTTCCTCCAGCTTATCCATGCTTATGCTCTTACAGCTTCTTGAGGCTGCTCTGCATATCCTCCCTGTCCTCCTGCATACTCGCCTGCCTCCTAATTCAGTGTCACTTTGCTGAGGGTGCATCCCCTCCCATCAGTCAGGTCACTGATGAAGGCATCCCCGAGGAGCACCACCCGCGACTGGCTGCTGGGTAGACATAGAAATGTTAGACACTGTCCTTTGAGCCCAATAGTCTTGCCAGTTTTTACATCCCTTCTTGCCCATCCATCTAGTCCATACCCTCCCCACCTCGCTGTAAGGTTACTATCTACGGTACAGAGTGTCGAAAGCTCTGCTAAAGCCAACACCCACTGTCTTCTCTTACCCCAGACCTAGACATTGCAGCACAGAGGCAGTCAGGCTGGTCAGCAATGATTTGCCCTTCTTCCTTCCCTGTCTTTGTCTTTCAGCAGATGGAAAATCTCTACTGGACGTCATGTGTGCCTCCAGAGAGTACAGGTGCACCCTTCTCCAGCAGGAAGGAGATGCAGAAGTGCAAATCTCCACCATGTTCCTCCAAGACTTTCAGGACGCGAAGGTTTTCCACTGCAGTGAGGAAATTGAAGCCAAGTCCAGCACCTAACTCCTCCTAGAGAGAGGTGATGGCTGAGCATGAGTGCTCATCTGTAGCACTCAGTCTTTGCTACCCCAGATTTTGATATTTCTGAGAAAAGATGTATCTGACTCAAACAAGACCTTGCTTTGGTTTCACAGAGCCAGCCCAAGCTGGAGAAGCACTCTCCACTGAAGGCAGCAGTGTCAGCTAGCTGCCAAACCCTCATGTCTCCATGTACTATGCACAAGAACTATTGCTATTACTCCTGTCACCATTATTTACATATTTGTGTTATCATTGCACGTACTGACCAGGGTTCCCAATGCAGAACACTGCAGAAAGACTAAGATAAAAGGATAGCCACTTCCCTACAGCACTCACATCTTAAGCCATTATTTTCTTTTCTGCCAAGTGACTATCAGGTGCAGCTCTGTTTATATGTGAGAAGCCTGAGCATTTCCCCCCCCCCCGCCCAGAATTTAAAAGATTTGCTGCAGTAAAGAGCTTTATTTTATGGCAACAAGTCAGAGGGAGAACTGCCTCAGCATGATTAGTTGTGGAGTACCACAGCCCCAGTGGTGCTGAGTCACCCCAGTAACCTGAGGGGGAGTCTCAGCATCTCTTACCTCCCCGTGCTAATCAGGACTTCGTGTCCTTTAGCAATGGGGAGATTGCCAGGTCCAGACCTTCCAGCTCTGTTCTGTGTAAATGTCTGGGCAGGATTTATCATTTGCACACCTTATTCATATTCTCCTTTTTTCTCTTATCTCTGAGGATAAGGGAAAGTGCTTTTGCTGGGACTGTTCATCAGACTTTATTAATGCACTTATGAACTGGGGTGATATAAGCTGTGGAGGTGGTGCAGAAATATTCACCCATTTTATTTATGTGATTATCTGTTAGTGTAAGGGCAGTAGCCAGCTAGTGTAAGATATAAGCTCAAGCCTTATCTCAGGGGGAGATAAGCACCTATGAAAGAGAAGGTTAAATCTGGAGAAAGCAGTGGCAGCAAGTCTTGAGAAACAGAGAATATAGACTTTTCAGAAAGATGCTGTTATTATTGTATATTGATTATTGTTACCAGTAAGTGTAAAGACCAGAGAGTACTACGTCGATGGATAACACTGGGGCAGATAGATCAGGGTAACTAGTAAGGATAAAAGAGAGTTTTGTCAGGATCAGGTAGACAGGTAGGAGACATAATATTCTTGTCTTCCAGTTCTCTGTCTCTGTAGGATTGCCCTCTGCAAAATATCCTCTCTGCTGCCTCTAAAAACATAAACTGAGTAGACAGAAACTGGACATCTGAGTGGAGGCATTAACAAAATGCATCTGGCCAAACTGGTGCAGAGGAGGGACGCAGCTCGAAGAAAAGAAGATCCTTTCTTTAAATGACTGCTTAGTTCAATAAAGGGGAATGCCACAAAACTAGAGGAGCACCCTTTGTTTCCTCAGGTTCCTCCTTGCTAAGATTTATCATTCGAGGGCTATGGCTCACTTCTGATATATGAGTACTTGCTCTCCTATTAGGTTACAAAGCTTCCCCTTCCTCTACGAAACATCGCACTCGCCCGAGTCTCCTGAAATCCCAACACGATCCGTGCTGTTCAGCTCTCTCCCGCAGACCACCCTGGTGGGGATGTGCCTTTGACAGCCTGCTGTCAGAAGGATTTCCCTGCAGGCAAGTTCTCTTTTTAAAATTCCTGACAGAAATGTCTTTTGAAAGGTTTCATTTTGTAAGCGTCTTTCATTTGCTCTCGTACTGAAACCTCCTGGAAACTGGATTACCTTCCCCTGCATGTATCTGGTGGGTGTTCTTGTACCCCCAAAAAAGGATGCAGGTTTTCTGGTCTGATTAAAGGAGTAATTTAAATTCAGCAGACATCCGGTAAACACGTCTGAAGATCTACAGTACGTGACATCTTGAAATAGCTGGAGTAGACTCTACAGCGTTAATTAGGAATTACGTATGTGTCCAAAAAATATGTAAATAAAGTACAACAAGCTAAGAACGCTAAAGATCACAAAGACTGAAGGTACTCAGCAATGCCTAATTAAAGAGACTGCCAGTGTAACTAATTAATGAATCTTCTTTTTCAAGATGATCCTTCTAAACGACAAGGCTCTAAAATGTGACTTTTTCATATCCATTGGAGATCATGCACCTAAAAACCCTCTTCAGCTGGGGAATGAAACAAATGACACTTGCACCATGACTAATGGCCTGCGTGGTCTGCACGAATGGGGCTCAGGGGTCCAGCCTGGAGAGCCGGCGGCTGTCGACCACCTTTATGGACGTTGGTCTAGAAAAGCATATACAGCTGCTGCCCAAAAGCTTGCACAACTCGGCTAAGTTCTGCCTTCAGAAGAAGCTTTCAAGAAGCTTAAACCTTTTTCTTTTCTATTACCCTGTTTTTCTGAATTTAAATAAATGAGCCTAATACAAACAGCATGGGGTGGAAGAGGATATGTTTGTAAAGCAAAGTCAGAGATGCAGCCAAGTGCAGTAGAGGGACCTTTATGTTGGAGTCACCACAGTGCCTGTGAACCGATGCTTTGTTTCGTAAATAAATCACAGCTGCTGAAAGAGGAGACAGCTTAGAGGGTGGCTGTAAAGACCCTCTGTTAAGAAGCAGAATCCGTTGGCTGTGATTAAAGGAGTGTGAATAACTTTGAAGTCATCTGCCCCACAAGTGGGATCATGAGGCCACTCATCAGCTCATCAGTCATGAGGAATATTTCAGGGGAGTAGAATGTCTCCAAACTGGGTTCATTTTTCTTGGGGTTTTAAAAATTATGGACGTAGATATCCATCCATGGTCCTGGCAGATGAACACACTCCCACATACACATATAAATGTACATATATATACATATGAGTGACACAGACCGCCCCTTTGATGCATTGAGAGAAAAGACGCAGACCCCTCTCCCTTGTTCCCAAGCTGGCCATTGATTTGTGTCCATTGCTGTAGAGGTAGGATTGAGAGGAGAGGTTTTACCAGCACACAGGGATATAACGGATTGAGCCAAAGTTTGCAGCTCTTCATTGCAAAGACTTTTGTTACTGGAAGCTATTTGGAGGCTGGTTTAGAGGGAAAATTCAGTTTCTTCCTTTTTTTTTTGTTAATCTTTTTTCAGCAGGGAAGGGGAGAGATGTTGTCCTACATTTGTCTATTATATTCAAACACTAGCGCTAAAATTTGTGTTCAGCGTTACTGTGCGAGAAGCTTGCAAAGTAAAATTGTCAGGTGCCTGTGTCTGTAGCTTTGCCAGTAAGTGGTGCTAGCTGCACACTTTTGTAGCCCTGCCATGCGAATTAATGGTACTGCTACAGCGGGTCCCATTTTAAAGGGTTATGTTCTTTGATGAAAATATGCAAATATAAACTGTTTGAACAACACGACTTGAAAACTCATTCTCTGATCACTTTAGGACTGGGACAGGCACATTTGACAGAGCAGTGTCCGATTCCTTAGTAATATTTATCTTTACTGGCCATGGTATGCTTGCAAGCTCTGCACATGAAGAGGGTCGGTTTTTTACCAGCATTTATGTGTCTTGCACACGTATTTGCTGAGCAAGCACAGATTAATTTTATATATACTTATGCACATATATATATATCCCCTGATGCTGAATATGTGTCTAGACTGAATGCTGCAGTGCTCAGACCTGCTGCAGTTTGGGATTCATGGGTGGATGCCCCGTTACTATGGGGATTGGCTCCACCGAGTCCTGTGACAGTAAAATCCCGGGCTTCCACCTAGTGATCCTTGGAAGGTTAAAAGGCAGAGAACCCTTCTGAGGGCAGAAAGCATATTTACCACTCAAAAACATGCTAAATGGGCATATATTCACCTGCATGCTTGGGTGGCTCCAAAATAGGGAAAATATTAATCCCATCATCTAAGTAGCATTTATCAGCACAGGATTTGCTTAAGAAGATTTTCTATCTTGGCCTTTTCAAGGAGGGATGAGGCTGCACCGGCAGCTGGTGGGCAGCTCAGGCAAGTCTGCCCGTCAAGAGAAATAAAAATGGGGGCTCAGGTAACGGTGAGACACCAGGGAATGTGCCTGGAGGCAAGGGGCTGCCTGGCTGTGGCTTGTGGTGGTGGTGGGGTTCCAGGGATGGAGTTTTACTGATCCTGCTGGATCCCCCTCTGCGGCGGGGAGACCCTCAGAGGCCAAGAGCCAGGGTCTCAACGGCACCTCTAAAGCAAACTTGGGTCTGATTTCTGTTGGAATGTGAAAAAAAGGACTGATGGGGATGGATGGTTTTACAGGGTGGGCTCCCTGCATGCTCTGCCTCATAGTAAATACCCATTTATTTCAGCAAGATAGGTAGGACCCTCTATATCTGTTTATTTGTACATCAGAGGTGTGGGGCTCCTCAGAAGGGCTATAGTTTTTCTTCCTGCTAGTGCCAGAGCAGGGAAGCCCTTGTACCAGCAAATTTTGCACCTAGGTTTTCCACCTCCTTTGCTCTCATGCTACATCTCAGTGCCCTCAGCAGCCCAGTCCCTCCCTCCCTCGTCAGCCCCAAAAGAAGCCAGCTAGAGCAAGACTCTCCGAAGAGCCACCACCTGAGCACGGTGCTTTGCTGTGAGGTGGGCACTGCCGTGAAGCAGTCTCAGCGCTGATGAGTTAGACTGCACGTTGGATGGTGAAGGGTTACGGGGCTTCAGGCTTCTTCCTACAAACTGAGAGCATTTCCAGGGGTAGTGGCTGCTGATGCTCCCTCAGGCTGGGCAGGGGGGCTTCTGAATGGTGGTCAGGGCTGGGGGGAGAGCTGGGGGAAGGAGCTTTCCTGTCCCACACTGCCCAGGTTTCAAGTCCCCTAAATTTTTATTTCCACTGCAGCGGAGAGAAAAACAAAAGGGAGAAGAGTCCTCTGCAGAGCAGTCCCTGGGGATTGTGTGTACAACGCTGATTTCTGGAAAGGTGAGGGAGGAGTCGTCACAGCAGGAGGGATTTTTTAATTAGAGCTACTCTTGCCCACAGATTGGAGCTTGCAGGGAGCAGGTGGAAGAGGCTTTTAAACACTGCAATTGAACTGCCTTAATCAGAACATCTGGTAAATCTCTTGAGGAGGGGATGGTGCTTTTGAAGGCTAAGGAAGGAATTCTCTTTTCTTGACTGCTGCAGGCAGCTGCTGCTTTTCCGAGCCCCTCATGCTGAAAGGTAGCCAGCATCCTCACCGCCCGACCGGCTGGCCCCACGTCTGCTCCCCTCCGGGGAAAGAGGACAGCTTTGACTTGTAGGTTAGGTGAGAAAAAGGGGCAGCTACTCACCGACAGAGAAAACTTGAAAGTTTGCCTGAGGAAAAGAAAGACTGACTCTGAGGGAATTCAGTGAAACATGTTTAAGGGTATTGACCCCAGAAATCTCATCTGTTCTAGTGCCTGCAATGGAAATTTCTTTCTCAGAGTTGCATAGCTGCTTTGGTGGGAGCAGCTCCTCTTCCACAGAATTCCAGCCATGCCAGAGTGAAGCAAGTCTGGGGTTTGTCCTGCAGAAGTGCACCTTTGGAATTTCAAAGCCAGTGTTTTCTTCTCTGTGCGTTCCCAGCATAATGTGGATTTGCAAAGGTGACTGAAAAATGGGCTGTGCAAAGTCATTAGCAACATTGATTCTCATTATTGTAGCATATGCCAGTGCAAAACATCCAGTGTTCATAAGATGGATGGGTTGCACCGGCTGGGCTGTGAGTGGCTAATTAGTTAAAATACACAGCATCATAAATGCCAGCACTGACAGTTGAGGCCTCGCAATGTCAGCGTGGTGAGCAGCGTTAATTTGTGCTGACATCAGACCGTTTCCTTGGTGCGGATGCCAAATCCTTGCTTTGTACTGCAGCCAGAGCATTGCATCCAAACGCAGGGCAGCGTGTGTTTCGTGTGAAACCATCCCAAGTTACAGCAGCAGTCGCTGTGAGAGGCAACAGCAGCAGCAGCAGGGGCAGTAAAAGGCAAATACCAGCTCTGTGGGAGGCCGGCTAAGTGCCCCGATGTCCTTTCGTCTCAGCCTCCATCACCCAGAGAGCTGCAGGAATGTGCAGGCAGGGACTCCCCATAGCTCAGCGCACCGCTTTCCCGGAGAGGGGAAGGTCGGCTCTGCCTTATGGTTTCAGTTAAAAATCAGAGTATGGATTCACTGAGTGTGCATGCGTCTCAGCAAACCAAACCGCCTCGCTAAATTGAACTCCGCTATCACGCAGCCTGGCTGTAATTCCGGCAGCGGCATCAGCAGCTTGGGCACCTGTACCGGGGCAGTGCCAGAAACCACTTGGTGCCGTGTTTGAGAGGGTCCTGTCCTGCATGGCTGATGCAGGGGTCCTCTGCCCCCATCCCGCCGGTGCGGGGGTCCTCTGCCCCCATCCCACCTGGGAAAAGCTGCAGCCTCCAGCAAACCACCCCGACTCCTCTCCCTGCTTCCCCAGCGGGGTTAATGTAACCTTTGCCAGGGAAAGTGTCCCATGAATCAGAGGGCACTGTGCCAGCTGATCTGTGAACAATTTAACCGATTTTTCATTAACCAGCAGCTTATGGAGAAGTTGCTAAATTTTATGGGCCATTAGCAGCTTCTGACGCTGCAAATGACTATGAAATTCAGGGTCTTGCAGTTTTGAATCTTGTAGGCTTGATAAATAGCCCTTGTTGAGAGCGTAGCATTTTGAAGAAATGTACTCAGTCGGTATCGTCTGATTTGAACAAGCTGGTGGTGGTGTGGGGACATGGGGGGCACGGCGGCAGGAGTGACCGCAGCAACATGCAAACCTGTCTGCACCTCCCCCAAAAGCAGGGAGTTTTCTTTCAGAAAAGTGATTTGGGAAATGTTATCCTGGGAAGACAGTCCACGGCGATGTTGGAGAGTGGGAGTGGGCAGTGGAACAAGTGTTAATGCAGTCATTAAAGCACGTGTTAATCAAGTGCAGGGGACGAACGAGAATGCTGAGCACTGTTTATGCGCATGTAGCAGGGCATTTGCGAAGATGTCATTTATCCTCATTTTGTGGCTGCGAAAACTCCATTGCAGAATGGCAAAATAAAGATCCCCATGATCACGCAGGCCACAAGCTGGGCAGGTTTGGATACAGGTTTGTCCTGGCCTTGGCCGCGGGGCTGTGCTACCTCGTTCGTGCAGGTACCGCAGCAAACTGCTGCCTGCCCAGCTGGCCGCCTGCGCTGGGGCTAACCCTGACTGTCATTATTTCCCAGCTCCTGAAAATGTTCCAGCAAGTTTGCAACAGAAATAAGACACTGCTCCTGTCTGGTCGAAATTATCTTGTGTGGGAGGAGATTAAAATGTGAAATTTAAAGCTAGGATAAATGGTGAAATTTTGGAGATAGGGTGTTCAGGTTTTGCTTTTTGACTAATGTTCATCTTCTAATTAATGCTGCTGGCAAGAACAGCCCAGTGCACCCCTGGGTGCCACACAGAGTGATGCTCAGCTGGGAGCTGGGTTCAAATCTCTGCAGTCTCTGCCAGGCAGAGCCTCCCCAGGGATGGGGGCAGGAGGCAAAGCCCTGCCTGCCACTCACCTGGCAGAAAAGCACAGACCTGCTCCCCACGCAGGCAAATGGGCGAGGGCAGAGCCCGGAGCTGCACCAGGCTGGGCTGCAGCCATGTGAGAGAACATGTTCCCAGAAATGGGCTAAATAACTGGTGTTTTGGCCAACAAACCTCCTGAGCCTTTGACTGACAACCTGTGCGTCCTGGAGCCAGCTGGTATGACCACCTGATCGCAAGCACCTTTCCAGTGATGCTCACTTTGCTTTTTGATGAAAAGAGGTGGGTATGGGCAGAAACGTGGAGGAGGAAGCTTGGGTCACATGCAGAGAGAATGCTCATCTGAAATGTTTCACCCCTTTGCAAAGGGAGCTGGGATGGAAGGGGCCCACCAGAGCCCAGGAGGCTGCCCAGGCGCAGAGCAGCACTGATGGTGACGCTTGCTGATACAGCCTGGCCAGTGATGGGGAGTTGCATTGACTCAAAGAGACAGCCTTTGGCACCTCTATGCAGGAAGGAGGGGGAGGAGATGCCATTTACATGCACTCTGGAGGAGGGTGTGGAAAGCCAGGGCTGACCCTGCTAATGAAGGAGAAACCTGAGCTTCCCGTCATATGCTAAATCTGCTGAGTGCATCTCCAGTCTGCCGCCCACCACTGAGGCTAATGCAGATGTGCTGCATATGCCTGGGCTTGGGTTTGTTTCCACATCTCACTGTTGCACAGAGGTTCCCAACAGTGGCCTGAGTTTATTTATTAGAGCCTTGCAGAGGGATAAAAAAACCAGGGCAGCTTGTGCTCCCCATTGAGCTTTGGGCCAGAGCCAGAGACCAGCGCCCTGGCAACTGCCCAGCCAGCTGGGCAACAGGGCCATGCTGGATGGCCACCACAGCTGTGAACCACGGGTGCTACCAGAGTTAATATGAAATGGAAAAAAGGAAGAGCTGTAAATGTAGACAGCTGGCTGCTGGGACTGAATGATTGCCTGTTGCTTACAGGCAAATCAGATGTCCAGAAGTGGTACAGAGAATGGAGCTGGACTGATATTTAAAAATTAAAACAAGGTTTGAAAATAGTGAAAACAGGAATCATCAGTATGGAGCCACTGGTAATAGATGATGGAGACTTCATTCGCAAATGAAGATTTACATCCACCCCACATCACTGCTGCTACCTGATGCCTCATATCCAAAAAAAAGAAAAATGTCATCTACAAACACCTTCAAAATATAAAGATCCTGAGTAGTAAGTCCAGTTAAGAGTTTATTAAATGATCAAATGACGAACCCACTCCTGTAGAGTGTGCAGGCTGGACACTGGGGCAAATGTGATGTGCCGAGAGCATGCAGTCAGCGTTCCTTTCGGTCCTCTGCTCTGCTGATCTGGGGATCTTCCCAGAACAGTGAATGCCACCTCAATATCAGCTGGGGGAAAGTATGTATTTAATGAAAAAAGACTAGGGAAAATCAGATTTGACAATCTGAAAGTATGTACTACTATATATTAGATCTACTCAAGACACAAGGGTGCGCTCAGATAGCACGTAATGTGTATGTTGGTGATTCAGAAGGAGATCAGTCAGGGTAATATTACAGACGTTTATCTGTTCTGCTTTGATCAAGTTTTCTTTTGATGTTTTCTGAGTCAAAAAAATATTCAAGCAAAGAATTTCTCTCTGCATTTTGATACTTGTTCTTCTAAACAGAGTCATTAAACGAGCAGGCCCATGAAGTGTGAGGAACAAACCTCAGCATCTGTGCATACTTGTGTATGAGCCATCCAGCGTTTGCTGTGCCCATCTTTTCGTGGTTCTTCTCTAGTGTGCATTTAAGGAGTGAAAAGACTTGTTCATCTCCTCAGAGTTTAAAATACTTCATTATTTTCTGTGTGGGCCAGCCAGTAACCATGTCTGTCAGGTGCAAATGCATTTTGATGGCCTGGCATCTAACACAGCTACAGCAGTTTGGAATCATTCATGAGCCTAGAGAACAGCACTACTAACTTAAAAAAAACCCCACAACATAATCTTTTTTTAGGTGGCAATGGAGGACTTTGAGAGAAGTGCATGCCGGGCGAATCAGCAGACCCTGGCATAAGCGTGTACATGGGTCTGTATTTCTGACAGCGTTAGATGTGTGTCTCACCAGAGTTATCAGAAGACTCCTTGGTGTAGCTGTAGAGTTAAGTATGACAGCACTAGTGCACAAAGATCCGCAGCTGGCACTGAAATGCTCACAGTGGAAGTAACACAGCATTTGGCTGACACCTCGGTTGTGACGGGTGCTGTCCCCCACTTTGCCCCATAGCTGCTTCTCATCTACCCAGACTTGTTTGGTGTCCATTACTTGGCAAGTGTCACAGTGTTACGGCATAGTCCATGCTATCTCACAAACATTATAGGCGCCGGTAAGTTGCACAGATTTATACCTATACAACAGGGTGCTTGTTTTAAAGTTTACCTATTATCACGCAATATTAATAAGCCAGACCCAGCCTAGCTGTCAGCGATGTGAAATACTGCTGTATCATCAGAGGAATGTGATTTACAAAGTGCTTGTCTCCTGAGGGGAGCCTCAGAGGAAGGTGTGTGGTATTTCTTTCATATTCTTAAAAAAGCATTGTACGGAATTTTTATTACTTTAATATCCAATATTCAACCCTGTTTGGGTTCTACTATATTTTCCTTCATTGTAAGTTTCTATTTGTATTTGTTATAAAAGAGTCTTAGGTGAGTTTAGCTCTTCATAAGGAGATGGTAGAGTTTCAAGTTAAAAGGTCATTATAGGTTGAAAATGCACTTGAATTATGTGCAAAGAGTCCCAAAGAAACACATTACGTCATAAAGCTGGAAAGCAAATAATTGGAGCAACACTTCTTGCACATTTTTGGGACTATCTGTGCTAACCTGCTTTTACTGTTTACCTTTGACCAACCAAAGAATTAGAGGGCCTGATGGATAATCAAAGTGTAAAAGGACTTTCATTCAGGGTAAGTGATGACACAGCAGAAGAGCAAAATGGATTATTTGCATCAGAATTTACCTTGGAAGGGGAATCATCTCACATTGAAATGCTAATTTAGGTGATTTTAAACTAAACTGACAGAATTAGTGGTAGTCAATCACCAGGGTCACAAAGTACTTGTCCAAGAGTTGTGCAGGAACTGTCACAAATCATCCATTGTACCAGAGAAAGAAAAGGCGGCAAATATGTTCAGGGCTCTGGGTCTTTGAAAGAGCCAAGTCTGATTTCTTTACCAGAAAAAGACTCTATGAAAAAGATCAAATGAGGCAGGGTAAGATCTGAGCTTCTCAAATTCATTCCAATAAACATTGACAAAAGACACATGTATTTTTTCTTTCATATTCATTGTACACTTTATCTGAAACATCCAATACTAATACGAATCTAGTGCTGTTGCTATATATATTAGAACATTTAATAAATGACATGATTATGAAAGTCTTATCTAATTTTCATATTATGACAATTCCTTAAGCATTTGAGTAGCAGGTCGAGGGAGGTGATCCTGCCCCTCTACTCTGCTCTGGTGAGACCCCACCTGAGTACTGCGTCCAGCTCTGGGGGCCCCAGTACAGGACAGACATGGAGCTGTTGGAGAGAGTCCATAGGAGGGTCACGAAGCTGATTGGAGGGCTGGAGCACCTCTCCTGTGAGGACAGGTTGAGAGTGTTGGGGTTGTTCAGCCTGGAGAAAAGAAGGCTCCGGGGAGATCTAACTGCGGCTTACCAGTACCTGAAGGGGCCTCCAGGAAAGCTGGAGAGGGACTGTTTCTCAGGGAGGGTAGTGACAGGACAAGGGGTAATGGGTTTAAGCTGAAGGAGGGTCGATTTAGATTAGATGTTAGAAAGAAATTCTTTACTGTGAGGGTGGTGAGGTACTAGAACAGGTTGCCCAGAGAGGTTGTGGATGCCCCATCCCTGGAAGTGTTCAAGGCCAGGTTGGATGGGGCTTTGGGGAACCTGGTCTAGTGGAGGGTGTCCCCGCCCATGGCACAGGGGTTGGAACTAAGTGATCTTTAAGGTCCCTTCCAACCCTAACCATTCTATGATTCTACAATTCTATTTAGCTTTGCTTTGAACAAAACCAAGAGCAAATGAGGGCCCCAAACCCATTGACACCAGTGGAGCAGGACAATACCCATAATTCCTACTGACTTGCTGAATGCAAGAGCATCTCTTAGACATCCAGTGCTCTTCCACAGAGCTGGGACTTAGGATGAGTCTCATCCTTTTTCCAGATCAGAATAACTTAATTTGTATCATGAAATGTTAGGTTTGACCTCTGCTTCCATCTCCCAGGCGCTGGATTTTCCTAGCTCTTTGTTGCTCTGTGTATTTCAGATTCCCTTTCTAGACATTGAGCTCTTCACGAACTCCCCAGTGGAGTTTCTCCCTTTAGCTGAGTGTTCTTGGCTTTGGCCAAGCTTCTCATCTGTGCAGCAGGTATCAAGCCACAAACAATTAAATAGACTCATGTGTCTGCTTCAGTTTTCGTGAATAATACAGTGGTTTCTGAAGGCAAGCTAAAATAGTTTGGGGCTAAAGTTAAAGGAAAGAACTGAAATAGTGCCAGAGATGTGTGTGACAGATGAGACTAGCAGCACTTAGCTTTTGTTTACTTTCATCTTTAGCATTTTTTTTTCAAATTAAGTCTTTTCTACAAAGTCTGAAAAGTATTTAAACCCTAATAGAATAGAACCCCTATGGAGTAATTATTATCACTTCTCAGGATATCTTATAATTCACTGTTATCTCTTCCCTGGAGTATGATTTAATTACTGCCATATCGTATGCATTGTATTTTGTCTAATGTGACTGCTGCTGATGAGCAGGCATTGCTGAAAGCTGATAATGAGTTAGGCATCTGAAATCTCACCTAAACGGAGGTTAGAAATTGGTGCTCCTGGTGATGATTAACTGATGTTTATTTCACAAGTATAAATAAAGCTCTACTGCCTAATTGTCATTTTGCAGAATGTGTTTTCACTGTGTGTTTTGGATTTAGAATAATCAGCATTTCTGTGGTTTTGGTTTTTCAGTGCAAGGACGCAATTTGCAAAAGTTGTTGGATAGGAAGTAGCGTGCATTACCTTAGTGGGCAATTTAAGCACAGATGGTTTTGGAAGATAAATTTGTCACATGAGTCCAAGCCACCTCAAATACACTTTGCAGACTATAAGAACTGAGGTATGAATATTTTTGGTGGGTAAATAATGTGAACTGCATTTGCAAAAAGAATATTTACTGCTTGCCACAAGGATTAATATCAAAGACATCAAAATAACTCAGAGGACCTTGCTGCCAGTTGAACTTTACGAAATAAAAGAGTAGAGTAAGTGCTTCAGGCATGGGTGACCTGATGTCTTAATCCAACTGCCATTTGTTATTAGAAAACAAAAATCTTCCCTTTTCATGATTATCCCTCTCTGGTTCTGAGATGGTTTTATTTAGAACTCGTCTTTCACCAGTGTCACAGATGCTTGTATTTCTGGATCTCGCAAAGTCACAACATTTTTACTTTCCCTTATTCTGGTGGAAGAAAAAACATACAGAAATCCCACAAGTACAGAAGTCATTGATTCTGGTGGCTACAAACAAATACTTTATATATATATGTGTATATATATATATATGAGATCCACTACCTGGGAAAAGCTTCCATCTCTATTAAATCTGAAGTGAATGTTTAGCATCTCTCCTTCATAATCCCAAAGGAGATGATACCTCTGCTAGAGGATATATCCCAACACGCTTTGCAAAGGCAGGTAAACAGAAAGTCATCACGCATTCCAGTTTTCCTTCTGATGTTGCCAGCAACTTCTCCTGGGGTCATTTTAAATTCATTAGTCATAAAATTATAATTGTGTTGGTTTTTCCCAAGAGGTTTTGTTAGAATGGGTAGATTTTGCTTGGTGCTTACTGCAAGCGCACAGGCGAAATGAACACTTGCTCAGGAAATGAGCAGGCTTTGATGCAAAGGGAAATGGTGAAGGAGCGTAAGCAGTATCCAAGCTGTGCTTCTGCCTGACATTAAACAACACATGTTCAACGTTTCATGACAAACTGCAATACAGCAGAAAGTTATTGAACAAAATCCTCCTGTCTGAGAAACTTGCCAGGGTCACCGTTGTGCCAGAAGTTGCATGGTAGAGATTTTAAGAAGCTGTATCACGATATCAGGTCATTGGAGAAATTTTAAGTAATGAAAAGTGATGATTTGCAGTGAGCTTTGTCACCCTTAAAATTGCTTCTCCTGTAGTGTCCTGGTCAATATTGATACCCAGTTGCCTTAAACCTCATTCTTGCTTATGGAGCAGAGAAGAAGAATGATTTCTCCATGGCTGGGAACAGCCACAGCCAAGCACAGGCACGCCATTCACCCTGGTACCCTGCCCACCAGACCAAGAGAAACTTCCTTCCTCTCCGTGCCCTGGATCTGCACTACCAGGGCATTGGCACCAGCATTAGTGCCTTGCGTGTTTGTTTGGCCAGGAGATCCCACAGGGACATGCCTTCAGCTAGTTGGAAGTGTCTCGCAGCTCTGTAGATACCTGTGTCCCCAGATGATTAGACAGTTTCAGTGCTCTCTTCCCACAGTCTGACAGACATTCAAGTGTTTCTGTCAAATATGTTTAGATGCCTGTTAACTAGCAGGGAGTTTCGAGATCTGTTTTCTACCCATTTGACATAGCACTGTCTGTCTCCACATTTCCGCTAAAAGCGAGGCAAGCTCCCAGGTGCCGAGACGACCTGGTATGAGTCCCTGGCACACCACATTGCTCAGGGAGGGATGCTTGGCACCTCTCCTAAGAGAAAAGGTAACATCCAGTAACCGGCTTTCACAGCTGGTGTGATCGCCATGTCCCCGGGGCTGATGCTTGCAGCTCCGGCTGCTCTACGCCCTCCGTGTGGGACAGGCACCCCTCAACATGCGAATGGAAAGGAAAATGTGAAGAAATTATGGGCTCTGGCTGAGTGTAAAGAAAGCAGATAGGAAAATGACATTGAAAAGTGAAAATATATTTGGAAGATGGAGGTTTGGTTCCTTTCTGTCACTAGTTAAAGAAATGCAACATTCAGGTAGTGAGACCTTGGCAGCTCCTTCACCCAGTTGTGTCTGAAACCATATGAGAAGGCCCTTTGGATGCCTTCCCCAGCCCAGATTTTATACTTGCCCATGAAACTTGTTCTTATTTTAAATCCTATGTAGTCAGACAATGGGAAAAATCATTACGTAAAAATAGCAGAGTAAAAAGCAACATGGAAAATACCCTGTCCTTCACAGAGTCTCTCTGTGCCTGCAACTTCTGCCTCATTAAAATAGCAAAAATCAGATTCCTGCTTCACAACACTTGCCTCTGAGGTCAGGACAAAGTTCAGCCAAGCTCCTGATGGCCTCCACCATCCCTGTGCTGCCAGCGGAGTTTGGCAGCCATGGGCCTCTGGTTTCCTTTGAGAAATGTGCCTGTTGCAGGCACAGCAGGCTCTGCTCTGAGCTCCGGTCACCCAGTGCCAAGCAACTGTCAGTGCAAGAAAGCCTATAGTGTAAATTCCGGGAAAGTTGGTCTGCACACGTGCCTCTATCCTATCTCCTCTGCCACTGATGCCAGAAGCAAAAGGACCTGGTCTAAAAATAGTGTGAGATAGATGCTGTCATTCGTGCTAGCACGTAGGATTGTAGCTTTCATGGGACTCTCTGAAAGGTGCATTGCTGGGCACTTCTGGGAGGCATGTTGGAGAGGTGGGATCTGCTCACATTGACCTTGTTGTTCTCCAGCCTCCTTGCTGGTACCAGGGCTCCTGATCCTGGAGAAATGAGAAGAGTAGAAAAATACTTGTATTTCAGTGAAGAAATGAGTTGCAGAGATTTCACATGAGATGTACTGGAGCTCTTCCTGGGGCAGAACAAATGGGGATTCATTCAGGCACAGGGTTGAACATCACCGTCCCTCCCCATCACCTCCATCAACTTCCTGCTTGCAGCTCTCTGAATAAATGCTTCCAACATCAAATGAGTTGAGTGTCCCATCAGTTAATTGTTTTTAACTAAGCATTTGTCCTACATACATAAAAATATGTGGCTCCATTCGTATTTGCTTGCCCTAAACCCATCTAACAAACTGACACAGATTAGGAAACAGTATTTTCTCTGCTTGTTAATAGCCAGAAGAATTGCATCACATTTTAAATTGCATTTCAGCAAAACAATAGCTGAGTAAAGCAAGGAAGGCAGTGGCTGTCTCTGTGGCTTTGTCTGTACAAAGCCTGGCACAACAGGGCTCTGCTTTCAGCCAGCCCCTGAGCACTTCTGGAATAAACAGGATAATAGGTGACTGCAACCTTTGCTTAGAAATATTTGTGAATAGCTCTGTAAGTGTCAGAAAGCTGCACAGAAAGCCTGCTGCTGCTGTGGAGGCAGACCGAGCTCTGAGCAATTTTGACATTCAGATTTACAGCAGACTTTTGGCATCCTCCCTCATTTAGAAATGAATAAACCGCCTTCACCCATTTGAATTAAGCTGTTGTTTCATTATCTGCTACCTCTGTCTCCTTTTCATGTTATGTTTCCTTCAGGTGTGAAAAGTGATTACACAAAAGAAAGAAAGGCTGGGGAAGTCTTAAATGCTATCATCGCCCAGGCACCCGTTTTCTTTCTCTGAGTAAACTCTAGAGCAGAGCATGTTCTTCAAAAGAGATGAGAAAGAAAATGGTGGTGATCCTGAAATGCCTGTAAAATGTTTATGCAACATATTTGTTCATAATTCCAGTGGAGAACAGCTGGAAGCACACAAGCAGGTGTTTGTACTCCAACACTGATCCGGTCCAGCTGCCTAATTACTGCTTGTAATTGGAATAGCTAAAATATTATTGTTATCTATAAAATCAAACAAGCCAGCTCTCTCGATGTGTTAATCATTTTCAATCATTTTTGTTTTCTCAGCAGGAGGCAGGGAGGGCTGAGGCTTTCAGGACCTCATCTTCCTCATCTTCATGTGTCACACCTGAAGACCTGGGCAAGTTACGCAATATTTCTGTGGCTCTGTCTGCCCCAGATCTAGGTGCTCATTTCTGAAAATACGTTTAACTCAGCTTACGCTGAACTTTGCCTGCAACTCCTCACGCATCACAGCAGCTCCGCACAACAGCTGACCGCAGCCAGCGAGTCTCCGAGTGGAGGGGAGATGTTTGAGTGACAGCTGCAGCATTTTCATCAGACAGCCCCATAACATACCGATTTTTCTATTGTCTCTCATGTGCGTTGTGCCTGTCTGTGAAGGAAAGAAATAAGTGCTTAGTTTTGTGCTCCGTGCTTGCCCACTGGCAGGTCTCACCCGGCCTCCGGCCATCTCCTATCCCTGGGTGCTCCTCCTGCCTCTGAACACACCAGAGCCCTCCAGGACCCTCCAGAGCAGATTGTACCTTCAGAAAGACTGGGTTTAGCTAACATTTTTCTCTGGCCTACCCTGATTGTCATGCTTATCACCACGGCATCTGAATGCCTTCCAGAAAGACAGTGCATTATAAAGTCAGCGCCCATCTTTCATTGGCTTCACAGTGTCTCCCCATCTCTCCCATCTATACCATCTCACTTTAACTTCCCGCAAGATACCTCCTTTGCTGGAGATCACTGTGCTGTAGTTTTCTAAAGGCTTTCCCCCTCACACACCCTAGGTAACCTCTCTTTCCTCAGTCCCCGACACCTGTACTGCCTTCCATGAGAGGCTGATAAACACGCAGAACTTAAAGCCTGGCAGAAATCTCCTCAAATAGTTTTGGAGTGGGCAGCGCTATTTACACGGTGCCACAGGTGGCTGAGAGCAGAAATTAGCTGTGCCTTCGTTTAAGAGTTTGAAGGAGCAGAACTTCAAGTCAGAAACTTGAAACTGCGAAATGATGAGCATCTCACAAAAGCTGCTGTTACCGACTGAGGGGTGAGATGGAGGGAGGGAGGGAGGAAGAGTGCGTGGGCTGGGAGCTGAGCAGAGCACAGGAACTTCTGCTGAGGAGCCTCCTGAGCAATGTGTTTGCAGTGTCTCATAATTAACACCTAGCGGTTTTTAAGCTGATAGTAGGCGCTTGTATCGATTAGGACAATTTGCTAATTCTATGTCTGTGTCAGCTATCTCTTTCCCAAAAATAGGATAAAACATTTACCAAAAGTGTAAAATTAATATGCCTGAATGCTCTGAATCTTTGCAGCCATCGTGATGTCTGGAGCACTACTGAGAGCTCTAAACACAGCCATCAAACACCGTCTGTGGTACCCCGGGCTGTCCACCTTAGACCATGCAGCTACCTCCACAGAGAAGCACAAATCTGTAACGAAAAGGGGTCTTGTGTCATCCCCATGGGCCTCATATTCATATTTTTCTGTTCCCCAGAGCCTTGGGCTTTTTACATGTCACAGATACTGTGTTTGGGCAACTGGATCAAGCCACTAGTCTTAGATGTGACCCATGGCACCCCTGACAGTACGGGAGGGGTTTTCTGTACATCCTGTCCAGCAGTTTTTGCAGGACAGACATTGACATGAGCAGCTACAGGCATCCGAGACAGTTTTGCTAGTCACTTGGCTGGTCTTCTTGCACACTCATAACTGCATCACTCCATCAATAAGACACTGATGTTTGGAATACAGGTACAGGCAAAATAAATTGAGGAAACAAATCCTTAAAAACTAAAAGCACTTAATTACAGGTTAAATCAAGGATATAAAATCAACTTTTCCATGGAGAAATTTGCATGTGCTCTGAATTTATGAGCAAGACATTGATGTCAGTGGGATGAAGGCACATTCATAACTTGCTAAATTACATCTTCATTTACGTACTTTCACTAACCAAATGACATTCTGCATATGTTTCACTTTACTTGGAAGTGGGATCCATTTTTTAAATACTAAAGGAGGGGTAAACCTTTCCCCTTTTCTTTTCTTCTCTGCCAGTGGAGAGCATCCCTGCCTGAAAATCAGGTGTTCAGACTGAACATTCAAAATGGGGTTTCAAAGTCTCGAATTACTTCCTAAAAGTGAATTCCTACTAGTGTATCTCAGGTGGAACAGTTTAAGAACAAGATGCCTGGTTAAAGAGGGAGTGAGCTTAGTAGCATTTCTGTAGCATAAGTCAGGAGAAGCTATCATGGTCAGGCCCAATAATCTGGCCTTCTGCATTAGAAATGCAGTTGCAGCTAATGACGAATTTGAGAAATGATAATAATTATCTAGCTCAATTTATCTGTTCTAACCTTAGTCAGAGACCAAAGTAGTAATTGCTGTTGTTCCTAGTCAAATGATGGAGGTTGCTCTGCTCTAATGCCTACCAGCATCATAATAGCCAAGAGATAATAATGACAGAGAATTATAGACTTTGCTCAAATGTTGTCAGACTGGGCTGAGGCATCGCACAATTGCACTATATACATAACACATGTTGGAAATGCTAAAAAAAAATAATAAAATAAAGCAGACATACTAAATAAAATCAATTATTAATTGGCTGCCTGCATTTGTCCTTAATGTGTGAACCAATTTGAAGCAATTCTGCTTAAGTAACGCTGTGGTAGCTTTAATTTAGATGCCATAGCAAAATGTGTACTATGAATGTTTGCCTAACCCTGTCCAGCATATTTCAGTTACAAAGAAAGGAATTAAAAGTTGCCATTTTTCATTTCTTTGTTATTTACTTCAGTAATAATATATTTTAAAATTTAAAATGACGCAAATGATGTGGGTAAAACATCTAGGCCCCTTTGCAGTTACATCTATGAAGGCCAAGAAATATATAATGCTTCCTTATCAAGTGGGATTTTTAGCAGAGCATTTATAGCATAATAACGGTTTTCTTTTTTCTTTTTTGGCTGTGTAATTGACTTGGCTCTTTATGCTCTTTGGCAAACATGACATTAATTAAATTTACAGATCATACTAAATTGTAAGGTGTTGCAAAACCCAGGATAGATGGCAAAATAATAAAAAGGGACCTGCAGAATTTAGAGATATAAGTAGGCAATAAAATGAGATTCGGTCTTGAAAAAAGCAGGCAGGGAACAATGATAGCAAAATACAGAAACCGTACAGCAATAAGCTACATGGAAAGAAGTAGTGAAATTAAAGGCTGTAAAAAACCCAGGGTGTTGGTTATGAGTTTGTAAACTGCAGTTGTCATCTGGCTGTAAATGCCAGTCCCATAAGCAGATAGTTTGAGAGGACACCTGTATCCACCCTGTGGTGTACCAGTACAGATCTAACCTGAGTACAAATCCATTGATACTTGGGCAGCTGTAATTCAACCTGAGATCCGTTTCTTTCATTGTATTAGTCTTTATTGATACATACATTGCTGCAGTGTCTTAAATATGCTGAATATACTCTTCTTTCTGAAGTAGCCAGCTACATAAAACAGGTACAAGAAATGATAATTGGGAACTGTGAAGACCATCACAAATGAAGACCACATAAAGAAAATGAGAAGAAATATACAGCATCATCAGTAGTACAAGACTAGTAGAATGTTTCATGTCAGTAGTATGTACTGTAATGAGAATGTACGCAAAGATGAAGGTGCCAGGCTCATAGCAGAGCATGAGAAAGTGTAGGAGAAAAACATCTCCAACGACAGTGGGAGCAGTCAGCATGGATTCACTAAGGGGAAGTCATGCTTGATCAGCCTCATAACCTTCTGTGATGAAATGACTAGCCTGGTAGATGAGGGGAGAGCAATGGATATTGTCTACCTGGACTTCACTGAGGCTTTGAACAGTGTCTGCCATAAGATCCTCACAGAGAAGCTGATGACATAGTGGGTGGATGAGCAGAGTGAGGTTGATTGAAAACTGCCTGAATAGCCAGGACCAGAGTGTGGTGATCAGTGGCACAAAGTCCAGTTGGAGGTCAGTCACTCATGGTGTACCCAAGGGGTCAATAGTGTGCCTGATCCTGCTTAACATCTTCATTAACGATTTGGATGATGGGACATAGTGTACCCTCAGCAAGTTTGCTGATGACACAAAACTGGGAGGAGTGGTTGATACGACAGAGGGTCATGCTGCCATCCAGAGGGATCTTGATAGGCTGGAGAAATGGGCTGGCATGAATCTCAGGAAGTTCAACAAGAAGTGAAAAGTCCTGCACCTGAGGAGGACAACGCCAGGCACCAGTACATGCTGGGCCAACCAGCTGGAAAGCAGCTTGACAGAAAAGAACCTGGGGGTCTTGGTGGACACCAAGTTGAACATGAGCCAGCAATGTGCCCTCACTGCAAAGAAGGCAAATAGTGTCCTGGGCTGCATTCAGCAAAGTATTGCCAACAGGTTGAGGGAGGTGATCCTTCTGCTTTATTCAGCACTGGTGATGCCACACCTGGAGTATGGTTTACTGGGCTCCTCAGTACGAGAGAGACATGGACATACAGAAAAGAGTCCAACAAAGGGCATGAAGATGACGAAGGGTGAGGAAAGGTTGGGAGAGCTGGGACTAGTCAGCCTGGAGCACAGAAGGCTCAGGGGTGTATCATCAATGTATACAAATACCTGATGGGAGGGTGCAAAGACAACGGAGCCAGGCTCTTCTCAGTGGTGCCCAGTGACAGGACCAGAGGACATGGGCACAAACTGAAACCAAGGAGGTTGCCTCTGAACATCAGGAAAAGGCTTTTTCACTGTGAGGGTGACCAAGCACTGGCACAGGTTGCCCAGGGCAGTTGTGGAGTCTCCATCCTTGGAGATATTCAAAAGCCATCTGGCCATGGGCCTGGGCAACCTGCTCAAGGTGGCCCTGCTTGAGCAGGGGGTTGGACCAGATGATCTCCAGAGGTGCCTTCCAACCTCAATCACTCTGTGATTCTGTGACAGGAGGATGAGCACAGCACAGTATTTCATCTCTGGGAAGATAATATTTGTTGATCATACGTACACTGCTGTTGATATAACTTTAATGTTCAGTCATAGGATATGATCCCTTTGTTGGCTGATTTTAAGATATTTCGGTTAAAACTTCCATTAAGAAATATGGGTTTGCATGTGTGGTTTGAATTTAAAATTTTAAATCACACAAATCAGTCAGAACAACATGATCTTTTTTTATCCAGGATATGATGAACACAGATCAGTGAAGAAAAAGTTCTGCATTTATTCAAAGCACAACACCCAGACAATTTTTAAGGATTATTTGAGTAATCTGATACATTCTCAATGCATACAGGAAAGCAGGATCCATTCAGATTAGTGTATTTTGCTACTGTATTGGTTTTTTCATATACAGATAGCTATCATCCCCATAAATGCCTGAAAATAGTTTTCTATAAACTTGTGCATATCCAGCTTCAGTATCAGCCCTCTGATAAACTTTATCCAAGCTGCATTCCACATCTATTAAAGGAAGATTGCAATATATCCATCACTGGGGGGAAAAAAATAGGGTTTATTTTCCACACTGCACCAGAAAGTGTTATCATCAGTACATTTATTCTGCTGATTGCAACTGCAGTACTGATGGGTTTTTCATTTTCTATCCACAGGACCTCGTTCCTCCAGCCTGGATCCGCAGTATTTGAGGAGGTGGTAGGTTGTGGTGGGTTGACCCTGGCTGAGGGCCAGGTGCCCACCAGAGCAGCTCTATCACTCCCCTCTTTCACCAGACAGGGGAGAAAAGGTACAATGAAAAAAACTTACGGGTCGAGATAAGGACAGGGAGAGATCATTCTCTAATTATCATCACGAGCAAAACAGACCAAACTTAGAGAGGGAATTCATCTTATTTATTACTAAGCAAAACAGAGTAGAGGAATGAGAAATAAAACCAAATCTTAAAAACACCTCCCCCCACCCCTCCCATCTTCCCGGGCTCAACTTCACTCCCGGCTTCAACCTCCTCCCCCCTCAGAGGCACAGGGGGACGGGGAATGGGGGTTACGGTCAGTTCCTCACGCGGTGTTTCTGCCGCTTCTTCATCCTCAGGGGGAGGACTCATTGTTCCCCCGCTCCAGCGTGGGGTCCCTCTCACGGGAGACAGTCCTTCATGACCTTCTCCAACGTGAGTCTCTTCCATGGGGTGCAGACCTTCAGGAGCAAACTGCTCCAGCGTGGGTCCCCCACGGGGTCACAAGTCCTGTCAGCAAACCTGCTCTGGCGTGGGCTCCTCTCTCCACGGCTCCACAGGTCCTGCCAGGAGCTTGCTCCAGCGTGGGCTTCCCACGGGGTCACAGCCTCCTTCAGGTGTCTCCACCTGCTCCGGCGTGGGGTCCTCCATGGGCTGCAGGTGGAATCGCTACACCCCCTCATCCTCCCTCCATGGGCTGCAGGGGGACAGCCTGCTTCACCATGGTCTTCACCACGGGCTGCAGGGGGATCTCTGCTCCAGCACCTGGAGCACCTCCTCCCCCTCCTTCTTCACTGACCTTGGTGTCTGCAGATGTTCTTACATCTTCTCCCTCCTCTCTCTCCAGCTGCAAAAGCACTCTCTAACTGTTTTTCTCTTTCTTAAATATGTTATCACAGAGGCGCTGATTGGCTGGGCCTTGGCCAGCGGCGGGTCCGTCTTGGAGCCGGCTGGCATTGGCTCTATCAGACACAGGGGAAGCTTCTAGCAGCTTCTCACAGAAGCCACCCCTGTAGCCCCCCCGCTACCAAAACCTTGCCATGCAAAACCAACACATAGGTGCATACCTCTGAGCATGCACGTTGTCTGCCTTCTCAGCCTCAGTTGGTTCTGCAGTTCGTGTCGCAGTTTTCCAGCAGCGAGCCGTGCTCCAGAGATCCCTTTTGGCTTTCTCTGCTCTTGGCCTAGCTCTGCCTCCTGCCTTCGAACCCGGGCGCTGGCTGTGCCACTGCCGAGCGCTGCCTGCCGCCTGATGTACGGGGTGCCGAGAGCCTCCCTGAGCTGCTCCCCCACTTCAACTTTATTCCAGGCCGAGCAGCCCCCGAGGAGCACTGAAGCCTCGATAATGCCATTGTTTCCTAGATAGCAGCCATTTATTTCTCACTTTTCTTACTGCCTGGTATTTTAAAAAGCAGGAATGAGGAGAGCTATAGAGTTTTATAGCATTAGGTAAATTGTAAGACAGATTGATTTACCCTTCCTACAATACGATGTTTTAGTCCTTTCTAATCAGAATAAATTTCCCTCTTAAAAACTGTTTTAAGGTGTCAAGCAGAAGTAGTGTAGTATAGCCTTCTCCAGAAAATTTAGTTATTGAAATGATCATCTTTTTCTACTATCATCGGCATATATCATTATATTGTTTATGAATACTAGAAACATATAAATAGACCTCTCACCCAAAAGTCTTCGGTTGCCTTGCAAAATATAACTGCAGAATATACCAGAAACTAAAGAAAGTTATAAACCAAAATGTGTGTACAGCTGGAAAGCACTTCAGCAGAATCCCAAGCATCCTCAGAACAGAAATCTCTGAACACACAAAATCACACCTAGATTTATACTTATTCAGGAAAGAGCTATTCACTGAGTTTCCATTTTATTTAGAGTGGTGATGTAATTTTTATTTGATGGAAAAGGAGAAAAAAAATAACCAAAAACTACAAAGAAGTTTGACTTCTTAAAAAATTAGATTCTTATCCCTGTTGGAATAAGGGGACCTGTGCAGCACAGAGTGGCTTGGTGCTGTGCCCAGAGGAGGGTTCTGCCGCTCCAGACCCCACAGAGGTACCCATGGTCCTGGTGCAGAGGGGACCCCACCAGCAGATGCCTCCAAGGGTCGGCACAGCAGCTTGGGCAGCCGGGAGGGCCGGTGCCGGCACGCCCCAGGCTGGGAGGGCACGAGGACACGTTACACCATCCCACCTCTGTGTGTTCACCAGCCCCTCTTCCTAGTTTAACAAACCTGATGGGGAGTTTTTGTTTATTTTGGGAGATTTGTAACATAATTTCACGGACAGCAGTATGGCAAGCCTCCCTGAGAAGAGCGGGGCAGAGCGGTGCCGGGGGTGTTCAGGGCAGCACCTCTCCCACAGGAACCAGGCAGAGGGTGTTTAATTGGGGTGAAATATATTCCAAGCCGAACGGTCTTGTTGAAGGATGCACGTCTTCTCACTGCAGTGCCATCGCTCAGACGCATGCATCAAACCTGACTGCAGAAAGCCCTCCTTGGAGATTTGTCTGGCTTAAGCCTCCCAGTGAAGCTGCTGGGTTTTGTTCGTTCCCGGTGTCTATAAATGAAAGCACTGCTCTTGCAATCGAAGACACGCGGGTGTCAGACAGTGTGTCTCATCTCTGCAGGGGGAACAGGCATACAAGAACAATCCTTGAGCGTTTGTGGAAATTATGTACGTACATCATCCGTGCACCAGTGGGAGAAAACACCTCACCTTCCTCCTTCCTGCAATCGCTCATACGAACACTTCCCAAGACTGACATTTGCTGTAATTATTATTAAGGTGTCACCAACATAAGAACAATTGAAAAGTGGACAGGATCCTTCAAATAAAGACAGGTTTGAGGTATAGCAGCACATCATGCAACTAATTTTCACAGAACTAAGAAAAAAAAAAATCTAGGAAATTTTTTTGCTACAAGACTGGACAGTGGCACAACATAAATCTTTGCTTTTGAAGAGTAGCCTGGAGCAAAACAGGAGATTGGACAAAGTGTGGATCTGCCCCACGCTTCCGTACATCACTGAGTGGTGATCACTTCTCCCAGGTTGCTGAAGCCAGCCCTGCAGATCTCAGAATAGAGATGAGATCACCATTATTAGCAGATAACTTTATTTTTCAGAATTAGATTCTACATGGGTGAACAGAGAATAGCAGGAGGGGAAGGCAGTCATTTTTACAGATGTCATTTTTGGAATATACCTGCTGACACTTCAATAGAGGTTTGAGGCAGTGCAGGCTTAATTTAAAGAAACAGCAAGTTAAACTCCCCTTTGAGGCTGGAAGTGGATTTGTTCATTTCATTAAGCAGCATAGCTTGTTTGACAAGTAAGTGAAGTCTGTCTGCAGTATCAACTAATCAGGATTATTGTGTTCCTGGGGAGAAGATCCAGGTTGAGCTGAAAGCTATTTTCCTGGTACTCACATCCGTGTGCACTTAAAGACATATGTTAGGTAATAGGCTGGACCTGTGAGGAGACAACCCCATGGATGATGATAATGAGAAGTACTTTATTGCTTTGCCACACGTCAGACCCAGCATAGGAGTTACAGTTTTGTAAATGACGGTAGTTACCCTGCAAGGCAAAGTACAACCGGAGTCGCAGTACGCTGCTGTTAAGCACACCGGTGGTACACGGCAGGTCGGGGTTTAGCAGAGACACGAGGCATGAGGACAATAGCTCTGCAGCGGGGAGAGACACTGCCCTGGCAGCAAGCCCAAAGGGGACTGGATTAGGCACCATGAGCCACCCTGCACCCTGCCGACGCTCCTGTGATAGTCTGTAAGCAAGTCAGAGGCCAGCTGGCCAAGTAAGGAAGAATTTGCGTTTCATGTGAACAGGTCTGATTCTCCTTTCTTGGAGAGGATGGCCAAACTCACAGTGGCTTCCTTGACCTTCCTCCGGCACCCAGCGGCTAAGTCATGTCCTTAAAACCAAACATGGGCTCAGCATGGGTTGGTGGATACGGAGGAGGATGGTTGGCACGTCTTGTGAAGCCTTTTCCTGTGCTGCACAGCACCACCAGCCACACTAGGTGTCAGAGACACGGACTGCTCCACAACTCGGGTAGTCGGTGTGTACCCGGTCTAGGTCTGGCTGCCGTGGGGGACATCATCACCTCTTCTGCAGGGTTTGACAGCGCTTTTATCCCACAGCAGCTGCCTTTCTGCAGCACGGAGAGGTTACTTTCTGAAGATGCTAGCTACTGGTAAACACAGCCTGGACTATCCAGGCTTTATTCCAGCCCCACGACTTCCCGGGGGCTGTTGGCTCCAGTACTTTGTTCTTCCAGCTCAGAGCAGCCCTGCTCATTAGCGGTGACAACATTATCTGTCAAGCATTTTTGCATCTATCTCTCCGAGCAACTGTGGTTCCAGAAGGAGCAACTGTTTAAATTTCTGTTAGCTTCATGTTAGCTGCTGGGAGGTGAAAGCCTACAGGCAATCTGGTTCTACCCCGTCTTTCTCTATCACTTCCACAAACTAAGTAAGTAAGAGAGTAAATTTACATTAAAATGTACGATATTGCAACACCCACTGATGCTGATTTCTCCCAGCAACTTGGCATGCTGTGTGTGTTTGAAATATATGGTGCGTTTGATGTAGGCTGGGCCTCGCTCCTTGCTAGCAGCTCCAGACTCCCATGGACTGCTATGGGGAGCACACCAGCCCCAGGGTTATTGGCACTGTGCACGCCGACGGGGAGCTGCACACCCCATCAAACACCAGCGACATCAGCGTTACTGTGCACATGTGTTAATGACTGCCACCAGCACGGGCCCTTGACAGAATCCAGGAAACAGAGCTTTACTGGAAAAACTGGCATGAACTGGGCCCCCTCGTTCCCTCGCATATCCCTTCCTTGGTAGCATGGCATACTGGAAATTGGTCACAGAATATTTTTGAGGAGTGTTAAAAATGTGGTAGCCAGATTTAATCCAAAACATATGCTAATGTAAGGAGAAAACACAGTTAGGAATTTTTTTTTTTTTTTGTCTCTGTATCAGCAAAAAGTACATGTGAAGGCCACCTCTCAGAACTGGAGGAAGAGCAGTCAAGTATTCAGATTAAAATGCACAGTCACGCAGCAGAGCTAATTACAGGAGAGCTCCTGGCCATTCTGGGTTACATCAGCAACCCCGTACATAAAGCATCCACTTTGCTAAACGCAACCTGAAGGTTTTGAAGGGAAATAGAAGTGACTTTAACGAAAACTAAGGAGAAAAAAAAAGGGGGACTGAAAGTATAGAGTCCTCTTATCTAGCTAGAGTTGAGAAGTTATGATGAATTACAAGCTAATTCATTTACTGAATTAATGGTTATTATTTTCTGAGTGTCCATCTCAATGGATCATGAGGTTTTTCTCCAATGCTAATTTTTCTATGGTAAAGATTAAGATGTTAGCAGTGTTGGAAAGAATACAAACTGCGTATTAGACAAAATCTTAATACGAGAGCAGTTTCATCTTAGTTCTCACCTACAGATTCACCTTTTCCACAACTTGTTAGGTAAGACAATATTCAGGTTTCTTTAATTCTCACCTTGCACAGAATGAAAACAGTCAAGGCCTCACAGACATTTCAGTGGAGGATATTTCCTTCTATTCTAAGTATTTGAACACTTCAGATGTTCTTTTTAAGCAGTTTTTAGTTGTAATTGATGGACTATTTTGGAGGAGTTGTTCACCAATGACCACAATGCTGGTTCTGATCCATCCAGCATATAGGTCTGTTTATGAAAATGTTGCTGTCACCTTAGCTAATATTTCCGATTCGGTAAAATTTGGGTTCACTGGGGGATGTGGAACTGGAACCAGTGTCGAGATGCTGACAGAAGGTCTCTTCCTCGCACTGGATGGGGAAGGGACACCCATTCCCATCCGCTGGGCCCTGCCCAGCACTGGTGACTGCCAGCCTCCACACAGCAGCACGGATGGGTGGTGTGCAGGAGTCTTGCACCCCAGGTATCTTTCTCTGGAGAAAGATGGAGAGAGCAAATGTGACAGAGATAGTCATCAAGTTGCTTCATGCACTGTGGGAAGGCTTTTGGGTTTGGCATTGCTGAATAAGATGTAAGACCTGATATAGAACAAAACAGATATTGCAATGTACTGTCTGTGAACACCCGCATCACGTTAATAACTGGAGAGTTTGCAGAAAGCACAAGGGAGCGGGAATTTTGCCAAAGTAAATTCACTCAAATATGACATAAAGAATTTCCATGGGAAAAGAAAAATTCTTCAATATTTTCCATTTGTAGAAATGGCTGAATTTTTATCCCATTCAAATTAGCCAACCCAAGTATCGAGGAACAGCAGATCCTGCCAGAATCCAGCCTTATGCTACATCACTTAGGAAAAATTGTGGCGTTGCGTTGCTGCTGCTTCCAGCACTATGCAGGAGTTGTCTGAGGCTTTCTGCCTATGGTTGCTACACATTGAGGATGATTCTCATTAATGAGTTTCTTCTAGCATTCAGAAGTATTCCAAAGAAACACATAAGGAGAAAGGCCTTCAGGTAAATCCCATTCAGAAAAGGCCTATGTTGGGCCATTCAAATGTTTGTCTTCTCAGGTACAGGTTCTGGCGGTTTGTAACCAAGTATGACCCATGTGTGACAGTCATGCAAAGGGAAGAGTTGTAGGTGTGTCTATTTTGTAACATACCTTGAAGACGTGGCCTCCATGAATCTCTTCTTCGGCTTACAAGTTATGGTCCCATGTCAGTATTTTGCCCCTCTCCTTTCCAAAAACATATAATTAAAAAAAAAAAAAAAAAAAAGCTTATTTTTCTCCATTTGAAAGAATTAAAAAAAAATTTCCTTTTCCTCTTCAAACTCATCCTTGTCTCCCACCTAAGAGATGCTTGGGTCTCTTTTGTCCAGATGCTTTCCACAGCAGTCTGGTTCACCATGATCTGAAAGCAAGCATCAAAACAGAGATGAAAGGCTCATCTGCTTTAATCAGACCATGTCCTGAAACTGCAGTCCCCGTTCAGTGTCTCACAGAAGCAGCACAGATCACGATGCGATCTGTACCCAGCTCCCACTGTGTAGCACATGGTGAATCTAAGGGACTGCTGAAAAAAGCTTCAGGCTTCCTCTGTGACCTGCTTCATGCCGATGAAGAAGAGCTTGGGTGAAAGTGAGAAGGCTACTACATTAACGCAGACCAGTAGCTCTAAGTGACCTGGAATTTGCAGGCAGTATTGTAGATTTTGGGATGTCAATCGGCAGAAAGATGGAAACCAGGCACCAGGAAATTAATATTGAGGAGGCTAAAATTTTGTTGAAAAGGTCAAAGGTGGAAATATCCTCAAGTGAAAGTAGAGTAGGAAGAGGTAATAAAGCGATGTCTTTCAAAAGTTTGATTCTACCATGCTATTCATAAAAAGATATCATCTATGGTTTTCATATATTTTCTCCTTACATGCTTGTTCATATTTTTTTATCTTACTGTACTGAATGAGGGGAGAAGATGGATATGATACCAGCTGTGCACAGAACGCTACAAAAATCCTGCTCACCTGAAGCAAAAAAATAGCTATCCTTCATTCTGTTTTGTACTTGTTTAGCACTGTGAACTCAGGCCCTGACTCGAGCTTCTGCGTAATTTTATTCTGGTTATTACTATTATTACTATTATTGTATTCATCATCATTATTATTAATAATTACACAGAATCATCCCAGATTACTTTCACCCCAATCCTGCCATAAACCATCCTGACATAGTGGTGTTGCTCATTTTTAGCAAAATTAAGTTCATTTTCAAAATTTGGTTCTGGAACTACACTTCTTTTTTCATACAGTTTCTCACACTAAGACTAGGTCTATTAAGAAACTGGAATCAGGTATTGTTATCAATTCATGAACATTTTTGTTTTCAAATAAAATGTGTCATTTATGGATTCCCAGGCAGAATTTTCTACCAAAAATTTACAAGTAACATCTATAGAGTCCTTACACATTTTGTTATGCAGAAAGAGCTCCTACCATGCAGTGACACTGAATGTTGTGAGTACCAACAGACAGCATCTTGCCTGTGACACCTGACTGTCATGCTGTCGTGAAAAATATCTGGATGGTACTATGAATACGTTTATGTGTGGTTTATTTTAGGAGCCAGGGTGACAAACCCATGTTCCTGTTTTACACTCCAAAATGAGCAGTTCTGTGCTTTAAGAAAACAAAGGCAGGAAAATATTTTAATATCGCATATAGCGTCGCTTCTGTTTTATATGCAAAATGTGTTTATTTTTCTTTGCAGTTCTATGGACCCCAGGAAAATCTTTTAGCCTTACCGTTCTTTACAGCATTGCACATTAAAGCTGTCAGAAACCGAATTAATTAAACTGAAAAGCTGCTCACTTCTCTGTATACTCTTATAATTTCTGTATAAGGTTTAAAAAAAAATTAATACAATTACTGGTGAAATTAGAGCACTGAGAAGTATTTAAAACTATGTGCAGCCTAGAAACATTACGAATATGAAATCTTTGTTGTACAAATTATAGCTTGCACGCTGGTCTGGGCACCAATCTAGCTAGGAAGATGATGACAAATTATAAAGAGCTTTAAGAAGAATATAATGCCTAATATAAGGGCTATAGTGGATGATTCATGGAGAAAGACTGCAAGAGCTAAATATTTTAAGATGCCCCACACAGTGTCCAAAACTGCTATAACTGTTTACATGCGCTTGAAAGGTACAAACAACGAGGCATTAGGGAGATTGTTTAGAGCACTTCTCAGGGGTATAATTGCATATAAAGGTAGGAAACTGAGCAAACAGAGATTTGAGTTGACTATCCAGCCAAAATTTTAACAAGGACATCTAATAGACTGTGAAATAGCTTCCCAAGAAAAGTGTTAGAAGTCACATCTCTAAAATGATTTAAAAGCAGAGCGGACACATCACGTGGTAATATAATGGACGGCGAATACAGAAGTGGCTCACAGTGTATTTCTGGCTTTCGGTTTATGTAAACCCTCCGGTGGGGACTGATTCAGCCGCCTCCCTCGCTGCTGCCACACTGCGGTGCAGCACCCACCGCCGGTCCTGCGCAACACCCCGTGCCACCGGCCGGGAGAGGAAGATGTAGTCAAGCATGGCCAGAGATGACTCTGTTGCTTAAGGATTAGGTAATTGAGTGGAAGGTATATAAGAGGAGCCTGGGCACCTCTCACATGGCTGAGCGGTGGCGACACAGTCCTTCTACTGCCAAGCAGAGCAGTGTCCAAGAGGTGCTGGAGATGTGGCCCCGCCTGGATCCATGGCTGATAGACACCTCCCAGCTGTGTCCTGCTCTGCTGTGGCTTATGGTTTCTTCCTATGAACTCCCCCATCTATTAACATGTGGTTACATATGCACAAAACAAACAAGTCTTAGGAAATCAGTATTAAAATGTCAATTTAAAGTTTTCCATGAAGTCTCTTTGTTAATACTTCTTATGATCCATTCCTGCAAACAGTCTGCTGCACAGAAGGTTTTTCAGTGGAGATATGTGATGACATATTGCATGTAATGCATGTTACAGAAATGAAAATTCATCCTTGTGAATGCCCCAAGGATTTGGTTACGCCTATACTTAGATAGCATTTTTTCCCAAAAAAAAAGAAAAAAGTTCTTTCCATTGCAACATACAGGACAGAGGGGAAAAGATTTGGAGACAGGGCACTCTGGAGTCCTCCATCTGTTAAGCAGAGCATCTGCTGAAACAGTGTAGTATCAGTAGTAATAGTACAATACATCTTGGAAATAAGTGGAAATGATGGATCTATGGTTAAGACACAGAGTAAGAAAATGAGGAGATGGACTCATGGTTTCCCCACAGATTACTCAGTAAGGTTTGGGGTTAATTTCCTATTTCCCTCTCATTTTGTGCTCTTTCATCTGTAAAGCCGAGGTAGTAGTACGCACTTGCTGTATCAGAGTGACATGAGTCTGCAGCGATTTCACAATTCTTTAAAACCCTCTGGCAATAAGGACCTCAGCAGTAAAGGCTGAAAAGTGGAGCTAGCACTGGTTGGTTGTACCGGTGGGATGCTGGACCTGGTGAATCATGCTGGAAAGTAGATTTTCATCCTTGAAAGCAGCAGGATACTTCTGGCAAGAGGTGTTTAGGCAACAGAAATTTGATCTGGCTGACTTAGCTGACATGCAGCTAAAAAAGAAGTGAGCAAAAAAATGTATTAAGTACTTAGTCTTAAAACCTTAGGATAATCTTTGTCGTATAAAGTAGTCATCTCCTTTTGCTCTCACTCTTTCGATCTGAACATGATAAAAACATGATGTGCCAAATTTGAAACAGAACAGCCAGATAAATCAGTGGGAGCAGTTGTGAAAAGCAGGTGGTATGACTGGGTTTTGTTATGAACCTGCAACCACAAGGCCTGATGAGTTTTGTCTATAAAACAGGGATAGAAACCCAACTTTCAATTCACTGATAGGAATGAACTTCCGCCCTACTCTGCCAGCCAGAAAATGTGAAGGAATGCTGAGACCTTCTCTACAGATGATCAATACTTGATTCCACTTGATAAATATGCCCAGACATTGGAAATAATTGCCTAAGCTCTATGGTGCCGTTATGTATTTGAAAAACTAGCTATAGGAAATGTAAACCACTGGGAGAACAAATTAGGGAGTACATTATCATTAACAGCAGTATGTTCACATAGATAAAGCAAAGGCATGAAGGGCTGGGCTGTATTTACATGTGCAAAAAGTCTGGAGAAATGACTGTTCAATATTACATACTCACATGCTACATGTTTACTTGTTTAATATCATAACAACTTAGTAATCTCATTACCCAATGTTAAAAACCTAGATGTATTCTATATGCATTTAGCAATCAGAATAAAGCTATCACAAAAACCAATTTGACCCATTTCACCCTGACCATCACTGGGAATCTGCATCAGCCGACGAGTAAGAAAGCCCACATGTATTTTCTTCCTCTGCTCCGCAGTGGAAGCACGTACTAGCAGGGTAAACAAATAATCAATACAGCAATTGAGCTCTCTTGGGTGTGATTTGGGCAGGGATTTTGTTGTCCAGCCTCATGAAGTCCTGACCCGGTGAAACCCTTTTGGCACTGCTCTAACGACTAATTAACAGTTATTCAAACCCTGCCTGACCACTGAGGCTATTAGCAAAATTTAGCAAAAAGTGGCTGGAGGAAGAAAGTGGGTGTTTGTAGAAATGCAGCCCATTTTTTTGCTGAGTGCCCTGAGATGGGTGTGCTGAGGAGACAGACTGAGCACCGGCACGGCCCCGGCTCTGCACCCTGCGAGTTCAGCATCACAGAGACAGTGAGCCCCGGGGACGTCGGACATGGGGAAGGAGGAACTCCTGCTCAACTGCTTTCGATCAATCTGCCCATAATTGTCCTCTGTTGAGTTTGTATTTGCCGCCTCTCCCAGTCCTTCGAGACTCAATCAACAGAGCTCATACACATCCCTCTGGCTGATGATACATCGCGGTGCATTTTGAGATGGGGTGTTGAATTACAGTGATAAGTTATATTTGAATTTATCATACACCTTTCACCACTTTATCTGCTTCTCAAACCCGATCACCTAGGATTTATTTCAACAGTCCCCAAATAGGAACAGCTCCTTATAGCTAATATTTCCTCTTTTTCATTTCAGACATGGAGTTTCTTCTAAAATGATGCCTGTGTGAGCTATTGGAAAGGTAAAAATCAGTGCTACTACAGTGACAAATTTTCTTTGCCTAGAAATGTCAGAGCTTTAATGCCCCGTATATACTGTATCGGGTATGACTAGAAATGGAAATCTTTATGCCAATGGAAAGGAAAAATTCCCAGTTTCTCAGGTCTAGAAGGCTTTGAGATATCTGACCATTAAAGTATGAATTATTTTTAAGCATATAAAACCTATTTTTGACATGTTAAGGCTACTTCTGGGCTCAAAATATCTGGACCAGTAATCATGAAAGCTGTTGGCTCTTGAGATGGGAAGATATGAAAAGTACGCCTTCTAGATGATCAAAATCTCTCCAAAGCTTTCTGAGTAGGTTGTTTAAATTTTGCTTTCTCATTGGCTGGTTGTTTCTCTGTAACAAGCTCATGGACTGACTTAGTTCTCACAACCACAGGAACAAAACTGAGTACAACTGAGTACAAAATCAGAAGCAACGTCCTGATTTTTGCCTGCAGCACGCAAATAAGAGAAGATGCACTGATGTTCCTTCCCCAGACAGCACAAAATTGCTGAGGTGCTCTAGACTTCCCAGATTCTCATTTTGTATAAAGGAGAACAAATAACATTCCATAATGCTCTAAAATTCAACTTCAATTTTTGCATTGTGTGTATGGTTTGGGGCAGGTTTATTAGGAAGAAGGAATGAAGATAAGGGAATATTGCCTCTCCATCAGCACCAGAACATGTGCCTCTTCCCCAGTTAGATCACAGTGGATTTGTGCTCACGCAGACTCACACAAAACTGGGCAAACTTGTTCTAAAGATCTGTATGTCTCAATGCTTTCCAGAATTCATTAGTAAGCACTAACAGTAGATAGCACTTGGGACAAGTGGAAAATATTTCACAACGGCATATGTTAGCCAGAACCGCAGATGAATCAATCAGCTGGTGAGGTATTGCTTGGAGTTTTCCCAATAACGTGACATTTTAACTTGCCAGTGTCTCGCTACCAACCTCCTTATCAGTGTACAACCATTTCTTGTTCTTATGATCTTGCTCCACATCAGGAATATTGTTCCAGGATCTTTGAAATATGGTGTGCTTCCTCTCCCTCATAGAACAGCTTTATTGCTCTGCCTTCCCTGTGCCTAGCAGCAACATTTAGGTCAGTTCCTTCTATATATTGAAGACAAACTCGTGTGATAGTGAACCAAAAATTCATACAACAAAGAAAAATGGGAAAATATATCTGTGCATGTGGACAAATTGTTATGTTGTGATTTATCTGGAATAGAAACATTGAACCAGTTCAGATGCAACTCCCTGACTGTCTCCACTGCAGAACCATCACTTCACCTTAATGACGAGCGTCTACCCACGTAACTCCTTGTTTCTGAAAGTAGTCTTCTGTGACAGAGAGAGACTGTTTACGCTGGCACTTCTGCCGCGCGTTGCTACACTTTACATGTCTTGCCAGATATTTGTGATGTCCCAAATGACAGGTGCGTGTCTTAATAAGTTCTACCGGGGGGCAGAAATTAGTAGATGAGGGAGCCCGCAGCAGTGGAAGCATCTGGTAGGAAGAAAAAAGACTGTCTTGTACTCTGTCAAGTGTAATTAGAGTTGCCAGTTGTCATTGCTGCTAGCATTTAGTTAAGTAAGTTTCTCTGATGAGAAACTATTTGACAAAAGTCACAGCCATGTAAACTTATGAACAACATCATTACAAAACGGTCTTGTTATTGAACAGCTGTGTTGGAGTCCAATACTCTCTGACCAGTTCCTTTTAGATATACCAAGGGTGGAGGGTGTAATGCTTAATGTCAAAGTTCTTATTTGAAGATGTTACATGGGATTTTTGATTTAGCAGAGAGATACAAAATATACTAAAAACACAATACAAGTGTAAATTGCATTTAGCAAAATATAGCAATTGCCACACACAGTTCAATCACAATACCAATGTGATTCCCATTACCAGTCTCTATAATATGCTCACTGTCATGATGGGGGACGTTCCCAGTTGCCAAGAAGGAATGTGTGGGTTGAAGCCAGCTAAAGCCATTGCTCTCTTTCTTTGAAATAGTTTTGCTAATTGTTCAGTTTTTGTACTCCAGGTGAGTCTTCTTCCATTGCTGGGGTCTCTTGGTCAGTCTCAAGCCATCAGACTTACTAAAGAAGAGGTAAGGATTTCAGCAAGTTGCAAAAAAATTACATTATAAATGCTCTCAGAATAATTTGCTTTCAACAGCAAGCGTTGGGGGAGGTTGGCGATAAGTGTTCTACAGTCTAATTAAGAAGGATAAACATTTGCTGGTTTTAATTGTGTCTGGCGACATATTTCATTTCCCCCTCCCAGAGCGCAGCAGAGGGGCACTTGCCATCCACACCCCGGCACCCTCTGAAGATCTCACGCTGGGAGAGGAGCAGTGCACCACATCCAGCTGCTGCAAACAGCATCTCAGCTGTTGTAGATGACTCCTATATTCCAATTCTTCCTTTGTTAGTTTTAATTAATTATAAATATTTGTTGCTTTGTTATAATAATAGTGTCTTTTTATAATTATTATTTTGTTCCATGACCTGTCAGTTGAAAGCATTTAGAAAGAAGAAAACAAAAAGAAGAGGAAAAAAAAAGGAATGATGATAATTTTCCATTTTCCTGCTTTCTTGACTAATTCAGTGATGGTTCTTACACAACACAGCCCACAGCTGGACACTTGTATGTCCAGTGCAGCCTATGTCTGGTGAGGTGCTCATCTTCGTTTTGAGAACTGGCCTGAACAGCTGGTGGGAGACAGAAAACATAAATAGAAACCTTTGAGCACAGGGTTTAAGGAAGAAGAACAAATTAAAAAGATGCTTTGAAAGAGATGGCTGTGGAGAAAATGTGCATTAGCCAGATATGAACTGTACTCAAGTAATAAACTCCCATAATAATCACAGAAAACAGCAGCCCTCCAACCCCTGTGAAACTGCAGGGAGTAATACCAACATCTGGTTTGTGAGGTCAAAACACCCACATGAAATGTTTTTTAAGAACAGGAACAAAGTAGTGAAAATTTATGAGCAGAAATGACACAATATACCCTTAGACAAGGAGTAAAATCCTGACCCTTTTGCCTTCAAATGGCCCAGTGCCCTCAAGACATCCTAGGCTGTATTAGAAATAGAACTATTTGCTCAATTTATAAGAACTCACAGAATCAATAAAAGCCTGTGATATTTGTAATATTTTTGAGAGAATATAATTCTGCTGTGTTCCTTCTAAGGGTAGGCTTTGGCCCCAGGCTAGGTACGTGCCAGGCTGATGCTGGTACCTTCCTACGGTACGGCTGGGGCAGGCAGCACCTCTGAGCCACATCATTTGGCCTCACGCTGCTCTTCAAGCTACGGCAAGCGTTCATAGCCATTTCATCAAGCCACACTGGCAGTGAAAAAATAGCACAAGCAATATCTACTTTATACATTAATTACTTTTTAAATTAATATAAGAAATTTAATACAATAATAAAGACTGTCTGTTCTGGAATAAAAGACAAGGAGAAAAATGGCCTAAATGTATTGAGAGTATTATTAATTGTATATAGACCCAGTGACTGAGTTTCATCTGCCCTAGTTTAGATTTCCAAAGTAGAGTAAACTTCTCCCTCTGGATGCGAGCCTACATTTAGTTACGATGCAATTGCCCCAGACCACAGATCTAATTCCCCTGGATTGCTAATAAAACCCCAGATGTCTAGGCACTCATTTCAAGCAGCTCAGCACCATTTAGGCTCATTTTCTAGCTAGCACCCTCATGCTGTAGAGGTGATTGCAAGACATCCATCACCCGACACTCTCATCCTCTGCCTTTCCTCATCTCGACGCACAGACCCGCTCCTTTGTATCACAAGTGCCCAGCAGGCAGTGAAGGTGCACAGCATGGACAGGAAAGGGGCTGGCCACCGACCTGCAAGCTGTGACAGTTATCCGTCTGTTGGAAAGCCCAATTAAGGATGGGGCTGCCTGGCAAGCTGCCTTCCCCAGCCACACGTGCTACTCGCGCACCAGTCTCCCGAGAGGCGAGCAGTCCCCACTGCACACATTCTAGCTTGGGTTACCGGGACCCTGTCCTTCATTTGTTGCAATTTCCATGTTTTCGGGCTACCACTGTAAAGAGATGGGAACATGCACACACTGTGGGCTTTAACTCTCCTGGAGCAAGTCAGGGCAAAGAGGAGGAAAATGTGGAGGGTATTTGGAGGTTATGGAGGAAATAAAGAATTTCCCACACTCAGCTCCCTACTCCTGACAGCTACTGCCAACAGAAGAGCCCAGAGAGGCAGAAGTCCTCCTCAGAAGCATCCCCAGATGCATCAGAGAGTCACACAGGATCTTCATACCCCAACCCAGTTGCATCTCTAGCAAGCCTTCCTGCACTCATGCAACGTCAGAAATATTCTGCCATTACAGAAGACACTGGATCTTTTTCCCCTTTTGGCAGAAGCTCCCATGCATTCAGCCTCCCAGGCACACAAACAATCCATCCACACAGCCTGTGGATCCCTCCAGGCCAGAATTCATGGGAGATGGTCAGCTCGTCTTGCCTTGTGCACCCCAATGCAAGCCAGCCTGCCCGCATACCCAGCAAGCAGTGGGCACCATGTCAAAGAGCTTGAAGGAGGTGAGGAGCCAAGGATGGAGAGGGTACATGTGGAAGGAGTTAATGGAGGAGAAGAAAAAGAAGTCATGGCTGAGGGTCAGACTGGCTCAGTGACAGCAGGCTGGGACTGACCACCACAGAAGGACAGGAGGCATCAGCAGGAATTTCGCATATGTGCGTGCATGCAGTACCACTGCTCGCAGCAACTGGCCATTGCTGTCATGGTGTCTGAAGGTGGAAACAGCACCATGGGGCTGGCTCACCAGTCCCATCCATCCTTCACCTTCAGGTTAATGAGATGAGAAGTAACTCATGGTCTAATTTTGGCCTCGTATTAGAAGATATGCTGAGAAATTAATTGCTTGATGTACTTGCAGAGCACGTTCACAAATTTCCTCAGAGACCACTCACTAACTGATAATAGTCATCAGCCTGGGCATGCACGGAAAAAAGCCAGCGGCCAGAATACTCACAGTAGGTTTCACAGACATCTCAGGAGAGGTGGTGACAGTAATTCTGCTGACAGCCTGTCTAAAGGCCATTGCAAAGACACTGCATAATGCACATGCCCTGCTTGGCCTGAGGTTTTTGATGCAGGCCTTGTCCATGAGACCTGAAAGCTGGATTGCAGATGAAAGTCAGAGGATTTAGCAACCAGACAGTCTCCAGCCAGGCCCAAGCCTGCTCCTCTAGATCCTGTGAGCGGTAGCTAGTGATAAATGCACCAGGCCAAGCATGGCAGCTTGCATTCAGGATCTGTCTTCTGTCTCCCACTGTGTGTGTCCCCAGGTACAACCCCCTCCTTCTGCTCACCACCCTCCCCTGGCCAGCCCCACATAGACCATACACCATCACCCTGCCCCACAGCCTCAGTGCTCTCCCCAGCGCAATGAACCCTATCAGAACATGCATCCAGCTTATTCACACCAATCTAATTGATTTTATTTGCTCAAAACATTTGTTGTGATTTTTTTCTCCAATACTTTCTAATCCAAGTGATCTAAACAGACCAGGACAGTGATGATTGAGATTTTAGCTGAGCACAGGACTCAAACAAAGCAGCTGCTGAGGCAAGAGCTGTGGACTCCAGCGCTGTGGACTCCACCTGGGTGAGCCACCTGGCCCTGAGCGACCGGGCTCTGTGGCACCGGGAGGCTTCTGCTGCAGTGCGATACCGCTAAAGGATGGGAAGACACGGCAACAAACTGATGTGCAGCAGAATGCAAGCCATGAATGTTGGCTCTAGCAGGTGACTGTGTGTTTTGTCTGAAAGCCTAAGAAACTAAGAATGATCCAGATTACAAGTACCGTTACTTTTTGCTTTGTCATTGTTTACCATTCTGGCTTTGGGGTTGTTTTTTTTTTCTTTTTTAGATGTCAGCATAAGATAGCAATAGCATGGTCTTAAGTGTTTAATACCATTTTGGGGATAATGTGTTTCATGTACATTATATACTGCTAGCACAAAGAATATATTAATTATTCAGTGCAGCAAGAATTGAGTGTCAAAATGCCTCTGGTAAGTATGAATTATAGATTGATCTGGATATATACGTGTTTTGTTCTTATGGGTTGTGCTTTTAAGACTTTCCCTCAGGGGACTGTTTATCAATACGATCCTGATTTGTGTCAGTAATCAACCGTCAGTGCAGGTGCATGCTCTGCCATTGACAGGGCATCTTGCCTTCAGCTCTGTGGTCCTGCTTTCCTCGCTCCAGCATCAGGGACTAGCCCTATACAGGAATATACATGCCACCTATACAGTGGCCATGGCCACAGACGACATGGCCACTGAAGGTCTCATTGCTTACCTCCTCGCTCTGGGCAGTACAGCACTAGAGCTCGTGCTCTGTGCCAACTACTAGGAGGGGAGCTGATGCCATCACTCTCTGCTTAGAAGGTGCGAGGGCTCTCCCAGACATGCCAGGGTCCTGCCAGCATGGTGATCTCCTAGCACCCTACCCAAGTGCAGGGGAAGCTGGCTGGTAGAAATTTGGCAGAGGCAGGAGATGGGAGATGTTGCCTCTCAGAGAGACAAGCTGCTGTCACTCTGTATCTTGCCCCTGTGCAAGGCAGAAGCTCTTAATTTCCTGCTGAATTTGTAATTTCTCCATCTGCTTCCCTCCTGCGGGCTCTGCAACTCCCCCCAGCACTTGTCAGGCCACACCTGGAATGCTGCATCCACTTCAGGTCCCCACAATTCAAGAAAGATGAGGACAGACTGAAGAGGGTCCCAAGGAGGGCCACGAAGATGATCAAAGGGCTCTAATGCCCTTTGAGCATCCTTTTGAGGAACAACTGAAGGAGTTAGGCTTTTTCTCCCCAGAGAAGAGAAGGCTCAGGGTGGACCTCATCACAGTATTCCAGTACTTAAAGGGTGGCTACAAAAAGGACTGAGGGTCTCCTCTTTCTTCACAAGGACCCACATGGAGAAGACAAGGAGCAACAATAACAAGTTGTACCAGGAGAGGTTTCATTTCAACATAAAGAAAATTTTAACAGTGAGAACAATCATTCACTGGAACAACCTTCCCAGGGACGTGGTAGAGTTCCCATCACTGGAGGTTTTCAAAATGCGATTGGACAGGATGCTAGATAATCTCATCTAGGCTGCCTTTCCCACAAAAGGTTGGACCAGATGATCTTTCGAGGTGCCTTCCAACCTACGCTGTTCTATGGCTTTGTGATTATTGTCCTGTATGAGAACAGGTTTTCCTGACAAAGTTCTGCTGTCTTAATGTTGGCATCATAACCATATACATTCGTCTTCTGCTTCAACTTCGAGTATAACCGTCTCCTGGTTACATATGTATTTTCTCACAGATGGCAAATGATAAGGGAGTGTTGGCCAGGTGATATGCAGCTATCTGCTTCTGAGATTGTGGGACTGGTGAGAGCCACAGAGAAAATAGCTTAGGAGTCCTTAAGAGAAGGCATTTTTCAAACCCATGAAACCACACAGACTTTTAAACATCAGGCGCTTGATACAGCTGAAAGTAATTGCTCCGGTGCTGAAAAACAAAATTGTTCTCTAGGGATGATAGTGTTCTTTAGTTAAAATCACAGGAAAATAAATAACTTACTTTTCTAAAAGAAAGCCAAAAATGTCATTTAGAGCTGAGCAATCATTCTTAAAAGGCAGCACTTGTCTGACACGGCTACAGAAACAGCACTCTTCTCAGGAAGGAGCTTCTGTGGTTATTATCGTAATTTGTGCTGGTCCAGCTGCCTTGCCAGCAGAACGCGGAGCAGCTTTAATCACAGCTTTAAACTAATGTGGCAGATATTTATGATAAGAACAGTGGTGTCAGATGTGTCAGATGCTGTCAAAACCCCTCAAAACAATCAGCTGTCAGAAGAATTAAAAAAAGTTTCCTCAGAAAGTGTTGAGGTAATTTAAGAGAAAAATTATAAAGAGCAAAATTAAATTTAATCAAACTATTTCAATGATAAATCGCAGCTGGGGAAGTCTCCTGGGGTTGCAAAGAACATGTTTATATTGTCAGATGTGTCAAAAGGAAGATGAGATGCAGACATTGTAATGGCAAGGGAGAAGCAGGGAAGATCCTTTCCCTCAGTTCTCTGCTGTTTTAGCATCCCAGAAGTGCCACCTCCCACCCGACATGGTCAAGTCACACCCCTGCCTGCTTTCTGCCCCCCTCAGACTTGCACCGATGAGAACACTTGATTGAGGGAAAATAGCCAGAAACAGTAAGAAGTCACATAATGACTTACTCTTCTGAGCCATGCCAGCTCTGGGTGTAGTTATGGGACAGCAGCTGGCACCGGCTGTCCTGCTGCGGGGCCGTGCGACAGGGCAACGTGCGGCTGTGCTTTGCTGTTGTATCCCTCCTTGCCTTGGTGCTGGTGGGCTGGGATCACCTCACTGTGCTGGTGCTGGCAGGAACGGCTGGCGTCCGAGGGGCAGGATTATGGAGAACGCACATCTCACAGGGAAATGCATCTTTTGTTTGCTATGCACAACATTAAGGCTAATGTACGTCAGGTGAACAAGGAGCTAACCAATTTGGCTTATATGATATGTGCAGTCATAATCCATGCTAAAACACTCAGCACATTAAAAGGGACAGGTAGGGAGATGATCAGACAGCCCTCTGCATTAATCTTAAATTAAAAAACCGAAACCAACTCATGTCCTACGTTGTTTCTGTATTTTTAATGGCAAAATTAATATGGGAAAGCAGAAGAATGACATAGGCTGATCACTTAGTGCCATGCATTAGATGTTATCATTCAAGAGTGTTGTACACAGAAGACAGCAAATATTGTAGATATGTCAGGGATGATTCAATGTAACTGAAATAACTTGAGAACATAAGCTCTCCTTCACCACTGACAGAATAGCTAGACGTGTTTGATTTAGTTCATGCTGCTGTGCTGTGTCGCTCTGCTTTGTAAGTCTGCACTTTTTCTGTTAACTCCTCAATTCAACCTTACAATTGGGAATTCAGATAACACAGCCCTTCACTTCTGATCTTAGTTGAATACCAATGCCATAATTTTATGCTTCCTTGCTTTCTCTACTCCCTGACCTTTCATGTTTCTTGAGGGACATCTCATTTCCTCTAGCTTTCAAACACCTTATTTCTTCATATTGGTGATGCAATTAAGTACACATCCTTAATTGAGTTACAAGCAAATACATGGAATAATAACAGGGTGTTTATCTTTGTCAACCCTAGACAGGTAATTAAATAGTCTCCTTCACACTCTTCTAGGCAAACAGAACCCTTTAAACTGATATGCTGCCTTTACATAATGTCAATAGACCATCTTCTCCTCTCCTTTGTTTAGGTGGGCTTGTGTATTCAATAGAAAATGCAAATTTGCCTTACTCGAGACCCATCTGGAAATGAACCTAACATTCCTATTAGTGTAGTTCCTCTGGTTCAGACTACACTGAAGTAGAATAAAATGTTACTTCTTTGCTAGAGCTGGCAGAAAACAATTCCAGAGGTCGTGCCATGGATGTAAAGCCTGTTCATAGTTTTGGTGAAATACTTCCAGATATATTCTTGGATTAAGCACGTATCTCATCTGAGGAGACCGGCAGATCTTCAGCTCTGGTAAACTGATGTGGCTCGATTAAAAATCAAAGGAGCTGATGAGGATGTAGCTGACCTGTCACTCGTGTCTTGTCCCTTTGCCCTTCAGAAGAGGAGGAAACCCTCTGGTCCTCTGCACGGTACTTACCTCCAAAGTCTCTGTTGGAGAGTGGCTGAATTTCAAAACCTTCACGTCAGGCTGTTGAAGAGGAACTGTGACATGCCAACGGCTCCAAGGTACAGTCAGTTTGGATTTTGTAATCAACATGCCACTGGCCGAGCCTTCAACATGACCTGGGATACACAAACACGCAGAGAACTGGCTTTGGTTTGTGCTTTGCTGTGTATCATTCCCCCACTACCTCCCCCAGGGCAGAGGGATTGGTACTTCTCCTGCTACCTTTTTGATAGCGTTGTGTTCTCTCATCATTTTCCACTGCAGGCCCTGGGGATCCTAATACTTGTGAATTTAAAAGACATCCACACGCAGCACAGGCTACAAAGCCCTTTTGGCCGTAGGAACAGCCATTTTCCTTTTTACAGCTTATGGTTTCTGATGAAATCCAGTTACAAACATTAGGATGCACTTCAATCAAGTGTTGTGTGGATTATGGATCCCATTGTAAACAAGCCAGCTCATAGCAATAAATGCTAGGAACATTTGCACTGAAATCATTCTATCCTATTTTCTGCAAAATTGCTTTTACATATATATCATTGCTCTGCTATACAGGAAAAAATATGTAGAGCATAAATATTGACATTTATATTGTCCATACTTGTACATGCTAAAGAAATCATTATTTTTTTAAAGGCTTTCCATAAAGATGGCTGTTGGAAGGTTAAGAGAGGGAACAAACATCTTAGCAGCGCCACACAGTACTTCTGTTTCCTTGGAGATTCCTTTTAATGTATAAATAAGTAAGAAAAGCTCACTGTTCACAGCAACGTGCTTTTTTTTAACCTAGTCTTTTAGACAGAAAAGACATATGAATATGGCAGCGCGTTACCACGACGTTGACGTTACGTAGCTTCATGTCAGTGATGCTTGGCTTTTAAATGCTTCCTTGGAGAATATGCACTTATTCGTAATTAAATTCCACGTAATGAATAATAATTTCCAATTGTTATTGTCATTCATTTATTATACATCAATATTTCCCCTTGATAAAAGGAGTTTTGGAGAATTTTCAAATACTCCGGCAGAAAAACACTCACAAAGCCACAAACCCAAAGCTGATCAGTACGGCTTGGATATAACGCAACATAAACCACTTGGGTGCCCAAGGATGTGTCCAGATGTCAAATATCTCTTCTCAGAGATATATAAGTAAATCCCTTGTTTCAGATGTAAATCTGCATCCCAAAATCAAGCAGAAAAATTCCAGAAGAGAAATAACACAAAGAAGAGCTTGATAGCCCATGTGCTGGAGCAGTAGGCAGCCAGACCGAGGGAGTACCAAAGGTGGAGCAAAGGAGATCAAAGTGACAGAGAGAAATGTCATCAGGCCAGTACTACAGGTACCAGACTTGAACTCCAGAAGCAGCCAGTGAAAGAAAGCAGTGGGAATAGTAAGAGGTCGGGATAGCAGTGAGGAAGGGAGGAGGAGAAAAACTGGCAGTGCTGAGGACACGTGCCAGGGTACGCTGGCTAAGCAAGGGGAAATGCTGGAGACGAGGAGCACTCAGAAATGCTGTTGTGGCCATAAAGGAGCAAACGGGGCTGAGCCCGAGAGCCAGGAACCGGCAAGGAGAGGAAAAGCAACACCAGATCTAGTCAGGTTTGCCCCAGCCTCCCATAAGCCACGTGGCACTGACTGAAAACGATACGTGATACGGTCTGTCCTTGCAGGTTATCAGCATAACAGACATGGAAGCTTATTTTCTTTTATGACATTCTTCCATTCTTGCTTAGGGCAGAGCACAGTGAACTCTCGTTCACTGAGAACTGGAACTACCTGAGACCTGGTGGAAGCAAATATTTAAGCCACCTTTACTCCAGTGCCCATCACGCAGCATAGGCAAATTCTCCTGAGCTGAGTAAGCTGGCACATGAACAAGAATCTAAGGGTCTCGGGTGCTAAAATTTACAATTATACCTTTTGCCTATTTGACCTGTTTCTGTCCTTTTTTAATGAAGACATTTTTCAAATTGTTCAGTTGTTTGGGACAAAAAACCAACTGTGCAGCATCTCTCACTGTTTGATCACATGTAATCCTGTAAAGGAAATTAAAAGTAGAAATTACCGGCGTGAAGTAAAACGTAATTTGAACCAAAGCATGTTACTGCAGATCGCATCAGTAGGGAACCATAGGAAATGGATTTGCCAGACTACCTTAAAAATAAATGCTGTATTTGGAAATGTAGAGTTATTTTCAAGATAAATAATTTTCAGTAGAGGGAGCTGCAGGACCAAGTCAGACTTAGAACACTGAATAGCAGTTACTGCAATAAGGTAGATAAAAAATTATATTAACACGCAGAATTATTAAACAGGGTACCAGAGAGTTTATTATCATAAAATGATTTAAACTTTAGAACACTCCACTGCAGCTTAGGGTGCGGAGAAAACAAGTGACATGTATATAACTGCATGTAAAGGCATTGTTTGATGTTTTACTGAAAAATAATCTTCTCTTTTCCTGGATTATAGGCATTGATTTGTGATACAAAGACTCCAAAACCAAAACAAAGCTATATTTCTTTCCTTATTGAAAGTTAGTGGCAATATTTCCAATATGGTAACTGTAGACTGCAGGTTGAGAGATTCAATCAACGTGCACATCAGAGAGCAATAGGCAGAGTTATCTCTGCTGTCTCCATCCTGTTGTATTTGTATGCAAAATAATCTGCTTCTACCCAAAGGCAAACCTTGTGTGTATGCGATTTTCTCTAGATGTATCGTTTTCAAGCGTTATCCTTTAGACTAAACGTGCACTGAGCCTTTTTTCTCTTGATGCTGCTCTACCAGCATAGACCAGTTAGCGACATTTGAAACACTGTGCCATTTACAGATGTTTAGCATCCCTCAGCGTTAGCGAGCCTTCTCTGTACTGACACCTCTGTGTCGGCAGTGTCAGCCAAGACTGAAAAACAAGACCTTGACAAGTGCCTGAACAGAGGAAAATGAGGTTACAACAAAATATCCAATGTTATTTACAGGTCTCAGACTGCATCCAAGAATGTGCCTGAGATTTTTATTTAGAGTTGAGCATCTCCTCCAGTGGACCTGCATGAAGAGGCCTTGAAAATAGACCTTTGTCACAATTATTTTGTCATGGCAAATTACTCCCGAATACTCACAGTCACAAATACGCCGTAACATTGGGGCAGCACCAGTAGAGCTGCTCTCAGTCACTCCTGATGGCTGCTTCACGGCAGTGGGCCTCTCCATGCCACATCCATGTCACTGGCCATGTGACACAAACCCAAAGCACCAGAGTCTGCTCCTCTATCTTAACTCTTCTGCATTACATAGACCCCCGCTGGCCTATATAAAAGGTCCTGATGTGGTAACCTCTCAGCATCAATATTCTTCCTGCTCATCAGTAGGTTGTTAACAGGCTGGTATTCACAAGAGGAGAGAAGGGCAAAAGAGCAAACAGGAGGTTGCAGACACCTTTAAGCAGGACAGCCACCACACAAAATGCCCCAGTGCATTTCAGGAGTCATGCTGCCTTAGAGATTTTCTAAACAAGGGAGGATGACTAAGTTGCTGGAGGCCACCACTCATGAGATGAGACTTGGTATATTTTAGAGATCTGGGATGTGCATCAGGACCTTTCAACCTTCCTGGCTTAGCATAACTACCTACAAGTGGTCAATTTTTAGACCTTTGGCCAATAGCTACCACAAAATCTATAGTGACAGTGCACTTGTTTCTAGGCCATCACCCTCAACTAAGTGAGTAGGCATTGTCTTCAGTAAGCTCATAGAATCACAGAATATCTCAGATTGGATACCAGGAAAAATATCTTCACTGAAAGGGTTATCATGCACCGGAACAGGCTGCCCAGGGAAGTGATTGAGTCATCATCCCTGGAAGTACTTAAAAGATGTGCAGGTGTGGTGCTTAGGAACATGGTTTAGTGGTGGACTTGGCAGTGCTAGGTTAATGGTTGGGCTCGATGATCTTAAAGATCTTTTCCAACCTAAATGATTCTATGATGATTCTGCGATGATGATTCTATGAAGTTGGAAGGGACCCATAACGATCATCAAGTCCAACTCCCTGCTTCTTGCAGGACTACTTAAAATTAAACCATATGACTAAAAGCATCCTCCAGATGCTCCTTGAACTCTGACAGGCTTGGCTCTGTGTCCACTTCCCTGAGGAGCCTGTTCCAGTGACCAACCACCCTCCCAGCGAAGAACCTTTTCCTAATGTCCAATCTGAACATCCCCTGATGCAGCTTCATTCCCTTTCCTCATGTCCTATCGCTGGTCACTAGAGAGAGAAGATCAGCACCTCCCCCTCCACTGCCCCCCTTGAGGAATTTGTAGACTGCGATGAGGTCACCCCTCAGCCTTCTCTTCTCCAAGGTGAACATGCCAAATGAACTCAGCCACTCCTCATAAGTCTTGCCCTCGAGGCCTTTCACCACCTTGGTCACCCTCCTCCGGACACACTCTAACAGTTTGATGTCCTTCTTACATTGAGGCATCCAAAATTGTACACAGGACTTGAGGTGGGACCGCACCAATGGGGTTTAGAGTGAGACAATCACTGGCTGTGCTCAGTCCCTGCAACTCTGTTGCACAGCAGTTCACAGTCAGCAGGTCCATTACAGACATTATTAATATGATCTCTGTCATCTCCTCTATTTTGTGTAACCTGTTTTGTCTGCTCTCTGTTGGTTGGTGCTCACAGTATCGCTTTTGCATTCTGGAGACAGAGCATAACTTGTGTCAGAGCCATCAGTGAGACATACATCCTAACCTCGGGTCCTTTGCAAGGTGTACTTCACATCACTGGTCCTGATGACTACAGGCCACTCCTGCTCATCCGCGTTGGCTGCACAGCCGTGGAAGATATCCGCATCTTTCTCCTTGTACATACCAGGGCTTCCCAGCTCACATTTCAATACGTATGAGAGACAACAACTACACAATCATCAACACCACCTCCCTTTCTGCTAAAATGTCTGTGGCCTTAGCTCAAAGGTAACAGCAACCTCATTCCCTGATGGATGTCTTCTCATTGCACCTTCACATGGCCCACAGCCTGCTGGTAATCTCTAAGACATCAGGTGATGTCAGTAGAAAGGGCACTGCAGAGGTCATCATGACCTGATATGTGCTTCCCAGTCTTTATGAAGACAGCAGAGATGCATTCCCATCCAAGCGGCTGTAGGAGAAACATTAAACCTGTAGTAATGGTAGTTCCTTTCACCGCTGCCTTGCACTAAGAGCATAGGGAGGCATTTGCCGCTCCACAGAGCGCTCTGGCTGTCACCACTGATGGATGTATGCTGTGCCCTGGGACTGGAGGGAGTTCAGACACAGCTATTGGGGCTTTTGAGAGGGTATGGCATTGATTTCCTTTGCCCACACCCAAGCCAAGTGGAAGAAGGAGTTCTGGTATCTCAGTAGCCTTTGCTGGAAGGTAGAAATCAGAAGCCCTAGTAGAAATGAGTACAAGTAGCAGTAGTCTCCCACTGCCCTTGCACGTGTAATTTAAGATGCATTGTGCCAGGTTCGTAAGGGACAGGGTGAATCAACACCCTTTCCTCACCTCCTTTTTCCTCTCAATGAAAAAACTGAACACAGTCTACTTTGCTAATGGATTCCTGCTGGGCTTTTTCACAGCAGTGTTACAGGACAGATTTATCCCAGACCACTGAAATTTCCTCCAACAAATGAAGGCAGGGCAGACCGCAATAGCCTTCAGTCCCAAAACTCGGAGCAATTTACACAGGCGTAGTGCAACATTTGGTTGACCGGAGGCTGAGTTTGGACCGCTGAGTCTGCACAGCCACAGATCTTCTGATATTCCTGCTCTCCTCATCCCTCTTGTGCACTAGTCCATCCAGAGGAAGCGTTACTGCCTGCTGTTCCCACCGTAACAGCCTCGGGACAGACTCTGAGCACAGGCGGCAGCAGGCATGTGCTTCCTCCCCACCTCACCTTCCTCCACCGAGTCTGTAAACTCTTCTATATAGGAAAAAAATACAAATTCTTTTGTTGGCTCAAATCTCTGCCTACGCACAGAGGAGAACAAACAACACAATCTGCCGTTGTGGTGAGAATACGCCTATGTTTACTCTTCCCTGATCCTGCTACCAACATGTTGAGGATTTTTCTGAAAGCCTTTACTAGGAAATTGCAACTACAGCAAAGCCAAGGTGTTCAGCTTTGCCCATTTTCCCTAGAAAATACCAGCATTATGAGACAAAATGGAACTGGGAGGCTCCGGCTACCTGAGAGCTACTTATTGGATTGATTCTTCTTGGACTAGGGGTAGGGCAGAATCTACCAGCATTGTAACCCTTAGAGCAGTTATTTATCTGATAGGTATTACTGAGGGGAGATACTTCCTCTAAATGCATTCATCAGAGCTTTAGCCAGCGTTCTGTGAAAACATGGTATCTAGGCATTAACAGTATCTGATTTGATTAAAGATTTTATGCAGATACTCATTCCTTTTTCAGAGCAACCGTGCCAATACCAGCTCTCTTTCTATAGAGTCCCTTCTTTGGTGGTAAACAGAAATCAGCTTCAAGCAGTTTTTCTTGATATCGATATGTGCTCAAATATCATGGCTTTTCCATCTCTGTCTGAATATTAATGCTGTTTAGGCAAAGACCAGAAGACTGAGCGAACACAACAGCACAGGTAGGGAATTTCCCTGAAGGGAATGAGCTGTTCTCTGTGCCCACCGAGGACAGAGCAAGCACGCTTAAATACAGCAAGCAAGTAACCAAAGTTTTCTAACTGTAAAAATCTTTAAGCAATCTGTTCCGATAGTTAAACTACTTTCTAGAAAATACCTCACTGAAAGCTCAAAAGAACAGGTTACACAAACATCCACCAGGAACTGCATAGATATTCCTGTATGCAATCATTTTCTGCAGGAACTTCCCGTGATGTTACAAGGGTCCAGACCCTTAGCTGGTGTGAGTTGCTATCCTTAACCTTAGCAGCACTGAAGTACTAACCAAGCATTTCTTCCTGCTGCCCAATCTCCCCTCTCCTAAATTACAGCTGCTAAATATTAACATGAAAAATAAATATTTGGCAGATTAAATCGAACAGTCATTCAGGAAGCTGCTTTTACAATTCCCCTTTAACACCTCTCCTAGCAATGCTGCTATTTTGGTAAAGTTTGTGAGCAGGGATACAGAGCATGATGCAATATTTTTTTAGAAATATGTCTTCACAACAGTGATAAAGCTTTTATTCCATCTACCAGTTGTAAATAGTCAAACTTCTAGCGATCTACTCAAACCTTTAGTGCTAGCTTCACTATGCAGTTAAAGTACACACGTCTGGGCAATGCCTTTCAGCAAAATAATTTTTTTAAAAATCTGTATTTTGTTTTCCTATTTCTTGTTTTATTTTCCTTCTTTTTAAAATTTGTTTTGCAGTTGTTCTCTTTCATCCTTTCCAGAATTTGGTCTCCATAGATTTTTTAATTTGCATTGCTTCTGTAATCTTTTCAGTATTTTTCCTTTATGAATAATTATTTTTCCCTATTTTTTTTCCTGTTCTACACTATTGAAGTCTTCTCTACATGCAAAAAAAAAACAAACCCAAAAAACCCACCTCTATTCATTTTATTTATTGCTGGAGGATTCCTATGAAATAAGGCACAAAACTGCATTTTAGGTGACAGTTACCTGTAAGATCAAGTCACCCTTTCAGACATGTGAGAGTCTTAAAGGACCAAACATCTTTTGAAGACAACCTCTTGTTGGCAATTTTGGTAGGTACATATTAGGAATCATTTCTAAGCAGCAGGAAATGGAATAAAACCCCCATTGTTAATCCTTCCATTGCAGAGGATTTGAAAGGCATGACTGATTGTGGAAGAAATGCTCCACCCCCTTCTAATTAATGGGACTAGTCACACATTAATTAAGAACATGCCTAAGCCTTTGCAAGATGTACATCATGTGCATGTCAGTGGGTAAGAGAAGTCTGGGGAGACTGTCACTTCATTATGGACAGAATTCTTTCACTGTAACTTAAACACCAGTCAGAATTTATTAAATGTACTTAACTATCCTGTTGAATATTTGAAATAAGAGCAATACAACTAATGAGAATAAAAATTATTACTCATTTAGTTCATAGGGATTATGTAGGAGTTCTAGGGAAATAATGTTTGAATTGCAAGACAGAGGTGTTCAGAGCAGTTTCTGATTCTACATACCATCTCCTTGCTCATGCCATAAGACGTCCCTGCACCATTGCCTTGGTGCGTAACTGGATGTGGTGGGTTGACCTCAGCTGCCAGGCAGGTGTCCACCCAGCCGCTCTGTGCCTCTCCCTCCTCAGCAGGACAGTGTGAGAAAATACAATGAAAAGCTCATGGGTCAAGATAAAGACAGGGAGATCACTTGGCAATTACACTCAGGGGCAAAACTGACTTGACTTGGGGAAGAATAATTGCCAATTAATAACAGAATAAGATAATCAGAAATAAAAACAAAACCAAAACCACCTTCTCCCCTCCTCCCTCCTCACCTTCCCAGGCACAACTTCACTCCTGACTCCTCTACCTCCTCCCCCCACCTTAAGCGACACAGGGGGATGGGAAATGGGGGTTGTGGTCAGTTTGTAACACTTCATCTCTCCCGCTCCTTCCTCCTTCATGAACTTCTCCCACTCAAGTCTCCCATGGGCCACATTTGCTGCCAGAAAACCTGCTCTTGCCTGTGTTCCTCTCCATATCTGTAGCTCCTGCCAGGAAATCTGCTCCATGGGCTCTCCACAGGCTGCAGCTTCCTTCAGGACAGATCCACCTCGGTCCTCCACAGGCTGCAGGTGGATATCTGCTCCACCATCAACCTTCATGGGCTGCAGGGGGACAGCCTGCCTCACCATGGTCTTCTCCAGGGGCTGCAGGGGAATCTCTGCTCTGCTGCCTAGAGCGTCTCCTGCCCCTCCTTCTTCACTGGCCTTGGCGTCTGGAAGGCTCTATTTCCCCCCCTTACTTCTTCCACAGCTGCTGTGCAATGTTTTTTACTCTTTCTTAAATATGCTGTCACAGAAGTGCTACCAACGTTGCCCATCAGCTCAGCTTTGGCCAGTGGCAGGTCCGTCTTGGAGCCAGCTGGATCTCTCTCCCACATGGGGGCAGGTTCTGGTGTCTCCTCACAGAAGCCACCCCTGCAGCACCCCCAGCTACCAAAACCTTGCCACATAAACCCAATACACTTCAAAAGCCGAAGTCTCTACAGCGCCAAAAAGCATGTTCTCCTCTGTGCCCACCGTTCATCTGCAATGAACGTGTTTTACTTCTTATTAGAACATGTACTGCATCTGTAATAATTACTGCAATGAAATTCTAAAACCCCCATCTATTTACAGTATAATACATATTTCATGCTTCTTAGAACAGTAGTTCACTTTCACTTTTTGTAGTTTATATTTTTCCATAGTAAATAACTCTAAATCCTTGCGTTGTAACTAAGTTTCCTCTCCCCACTCCCATCTTGTTTCCCTCACTAGAGCTGCTTAGTTTCAGTGTAAGTCCCATTTCACTCATCACCTTCCTTCACTCTCAGTGTTCGTCCACACTCACACTTTGCTACAAAGCTGTGGTCAACCCACATGGAAGCTCATGAGTTACTTCTCCACCTGATTTAACCTGCCCACATTGGTTACACTGAGCACACTACTGCCAGATTTCTGCAAAACAAAGGTAGATATTTTTTCAAATCAAGATGTGAAAAGAACAAAACCACTGTACCGCTGTATGATGTAATTTTATTTTTTCAATGAAATGCCCTAGGTGTCATAAAACAGAACACATTTTCTAATCTTGAAGCCAGCAAGATTGAGAAAAAAAGAAAAATCGAACTTGTTTTTCCTATACATAATTTCCATACTGAGACTACATTCAGAGAAAGAAAAACCCCTAGAATTAAAATGTAAGCAGACATTACTTATGCAGCTCTCTTACAAATACACTGGACGTGTCATACAACTCACATACGGTGCTTTGCTAGTACAATATGCTACAAATAGAATTATTCAAACGCAACTATGCAGCTTTTCTATTACCTAAGACCTTTTCTTTTTATTATGTTGCAACACCTTTATTATTTACTTCACACTTCATTACCATACTACAGAACAATCTTTTCTTTTCTGGTGGCTTGTTTCTCAGAAAGGAGGCTTTCACTGTGGCTTTCTTTGGAAAAAACCAAGCACTCAGTTTCAGATATTAAAAACATTCAAAGGATTTCAATATACATTCACAACTAGATTAAGCCTCCATTTTTCAAGTAAGGGTCTCAGTACTTGCTAGTAAACTGATGGAGAGTGCCAGCTGGTATTTACTCCTCATTTACGAGAATGTGATCTGGATAGCTGCCATGCCTCATAAATGCCCTCATCTGTTGGGTGAGTTGTGTGCGCACCATCATACCCTGCACAAGAATTACCGTAACTTGAAGTCTGGGTTTTCTCACAAAATTCATGGATAGACCAAAAAAACTATAGAACTTCTTAAATAAATGACACTTGCAAAAAATATTTGCATTGGTAGAACTGCATAATCTCATTTTCAGTGAGGTTCTTAGGTCAAAAGTACTATTTCACTTATTAAACGTGGCTTTAAAATACAGTATACATAACACTTATGTTACAAATGTCTGGAAAAACATTGAATCAATCAACATTTCGACTCATTGCATTAGTAAGTAAACAGCAATACTTTTGGAAAAGTATTCAAGTATTTCCCTGAAATACTACATAACAAAAACCAGATCCTAAACTTTGTATGACTTCCTTTAACCAAATATCATTTGCAAGTGCTTTTTGTCATATAGAGCAATATGAATAACACTTTGTTGCAAAGATACAGCACACCATTTTCAGATTACACAAAACTGGAATGTAAATAACTTCAATAGAAAAAAAAATCAGCCATTTATAACAATTTTCAAGTGCTTCAGTAATAAACTGACCAATCACCATGGCTTACGCTGAGCAAATACATGAGACATAAAACTAATACAAACTGAATGACAGAATTGCCAATAAATAAACATGAATAGAGAATCATTAGCTGTTTCAGTCAAAAAAAAAAAAGTTTTAAAGAGAACTACACACTTAAGAAAAGAGAGCAGGGGCTAACTTCTGATCCTCAAACCAGAATAAATTTAGCACCGAGCCCACACAAAGAACATGTGTGTGTCACAATACATAAATCCATACACAACTTAAATAATCACTCTATAGCTATACACGATAGTCTAATGTTTCCTGCTATAAAAACAAATCAGCACAGTGAATTAATTATTTATCAGATGCCAGTTTCTTCCCTTGACTTCACAAAACAAATTATTTTGTTTCATACTCAGTTAAATAAATATTATTTTAAAAAATGTCAATCATCAAATCATATTTTTAAACTTTACATTTCAACATCTTATTTTGCAAAGACATTTTAACATATATAGTAGAATCTCCAAAGAATTGTGTATCGAAGAGGGAAGCTTTTCATATGTTAGTTTTAGATATTTTAAAAAAAATTAAAACTTGCTGGTGTTTCAGAAGATATTTATGTTTTCCTTTGCCTGTGCCTTCCTGGTATTATAAGTATCCCACTTCAGTTGCTGTGTGTGGTATTTGGTATCATCCAAACAGTCATAAACCCCTTTATAATCCCAAAAAGCATCATGCAAGGAAGCTTTTTTAAATAGAATATATAGGATAAGGTATGATCTGTATACAGATGTGCTTTTATTTGTCAAAGTATTTTTAAACTCTTATTGTTATTACTTAAAGCCAGGAATGTGTGTTTAAATTGCATTGATAAGTTGCAAGGTATAATCAGAATTATAAAATCAAAGATTTACTAAAAAAAACCCATGAGAATGACAACACTGTTGTCCAGCATTTAAGCCACATGCAACTACATAACACTCCCAGTAGAAAACATCTTCTCAGACACTGAAAATATCTTGTCTTGATATCTTGGTTCGATGACAATGCGAAGTCCTATGTTTTGTAACATTTAGATATTATTGCAACACAACTGCTAAATTAGCTCTCTAGAAAAGCACAGCGAATTTATCAGTCATTGTGAATACATATATATATATGCCAATTCTCTCTTTTCTAACAACTTAAATTACATTGCTTCAAGATACATTTTAATGAGTACAATGTTTTTAAAAAAATGACACAATGCAATAAAAAAAATGACACAATGCAATAAGATGTCTAAAATTCTACTGAAGCCATAAAAAAAAAATCTAAAATTTTAAAACACGTGTCAGTGACTAAAATGCATATTTACTCAATTTCCTTGAGCTTTTATTTTTTCTTCTCCTCATTGGAGGAGCAATGTCTATAGTAATTGTTCAGTGCTACTCTGGCTGTAGGCAGCTTCATCTTTACCATTTTCTTCGATTCCCCTTGCAAATAGTTTCATTAACTGGCAGTGAACCCTGAAAAATATGGAAATCAATTAATAAGAAATGAGTACTACATATTTAATTCTAATAATCCATGAATTTCAAACTGCTGGACAAAGTTCTTTGCTCCAGACTACAGAAACTGCACTCTTTCCTGATACAATTCTCCCCTGCAAAGAAGGCTAGATGCTTTCAAGAGTCCATCACTCCTGTTACTCCTCTTTTCCACACAGAAAGTTCTACAGAGCAATCAGATGAGCTGATCTTATACAATATACAATATTTATAAAAATCACTTTGGACTGCTAAGTGATTATGTTTAAATGGAACACACTTGCAAGTAAATATTTTCTATTGTGGTTTTGGTTCCTTTTGTTCTAAAAACAAACAAACAAACAATCAACCAAAAGAAACCGAAACAGGTAAGATAAAAAGCCCTTTAAATTTCACAAACCTCTATTCCCTTCTAATTTGATTATATGCACAACTGCAAACTTCTTTCTCCATACACCAAAGCTGGAGGTAAGACTGTGCTGTGTGCCAAAAACCACAAAGTATGGGAAATACTCAGTATTTTTGTAAGACAAAGATGCCTACTTAAGCCTAAGAGGAAAAGCTAGTACTCAGTGTAAGGAGGTTCTGCACTCATTTAAAAAGAATCCTCCCAACACCACCTTCACCTTGAGCACTTCAAGCAGTTAATATCAGTTCCTAAGCAGTAAGTAGGACTTCAAAGGTAGGGCCATCCATCTGTCTCAGTCAGAGAATATTGGAACATTCTCTGCAAAGGACTCAAAAGGGTAACAAAAAAAATTAAGTTTATTATCAGAAGACTCAAATTTGCTATGCAGAGGCACCTTTTTGGGATGTCTTTATGAGCATCTTTAAAATCTATGAAAAAGCTTAATATTTGCTGATATATGGAGAGAAAAAAATGATGCTTACCTCACTTCAATGGCTGAACTGTCCAGAGTTTCTCCATCACAGTTCCAGGTGGTATTAGCAGTATTACAGCAACAGGATGGATGATCTCGGCAGAAGTGGCCAAAACGTTTCTTTCCTATGTCCATGACATTGCTCTCATTGTCTTCTGAAAGTTTTGATGTAAATTGAAAACTCTTCACCCGATAAACATTTACAAATGAGAAGTCAAACTACAAAGAAAAATAAAAATCAAAACAGGCAATTACAATTAGTTAAATACATTTGATGTGTAAAGCAACTCAGCATGCGGCATTTTGTATTCAAGAAAGTCTGTCTGCTCCAATTTTCTAGAGAAGCTTACCTGAGGCATAGAGTGAATTTTGTTTTAAAAAACTGCACAAGTCAGAAACAGTAAAGCCAAAGTGGAACCTCACTTTTCAGTGGTCCTCTTCAAGTAGCTGCAATACTGCCACTTTATAATCGTGTAACAGGTTCTGAGATTATGAGTAAACGGGGTATAAACTATTAAAAAAACCCTATTAAAACTATTATAACATGAAATCAAAGTCAAAAAGGTTTGGATTGAATCTTTGTACCATCCTCAGGACCTGTTCAACTACAGTGCTTAAGGCACATGGGCTTTTCTGAAAGCCCTCTGCTTCCGCATTTGGAAGAATGCCCTGAAGGTGAGAATTCCATGGCAGTGTGATCACATCAGAGAGCTGGGTGTATACAAAAATAAGAATAGAGGGCAATATTATTACATTCCAACAAAACAAATTTTAACTAGTTAATTCAGCTAGAAAAAGTAGGACAATTACAAGATTGCTGTTATTAACACAGGTTGTAGATTTACACTACAATATTGTACAAATGCTTTAAAAAAAGACTTCGTAAATTAAAGGAACAATCAAATTAGAGAGTGCCCCGACCCGCCTTGAAAGCAACTGATACAGACTTAAACATTTAGCAAGCTGTAATAAATATAGCCATGTCATTTAGCAAAGGAGTATGTCTGTGAGCATCTATGGGAGGAGGGTGGCAAGGAAGCAAGAGTTTACCAAGAAACTAGTCTGTATTAATGTACAGTCACCTTTTGCTTCCTTTTTCTTTTCACATTTTCTTAAGTTTTCAAACAGGGTTTCCCACTATTATTAGACACTAGTCTGGGGTGAGGACATATGTACAACCTTGCATTTAATCTACACTGCAAAACTAACATACCCCAGAGAGAAACAGTGGGGAAGCACTGGAAGGAGAACGACTACAGTGGTAATCACAAAAAGCATCAGAGTTGAAGGGATCCTAGGTCTTAAATTCCATCAGCTTTTAACCATAAATAAACCGTGACGTTTTCAAACTCCACACTTGGAAGCTGTGGCTCACGGATTCAACAAGGCTCCCTAAGCAGTGTGCTCGTCCAAACAGCTTAGCTGCAAAAACTGGTATCCATGGCTGCACAGAGCCACCCATGAATGCTCTCATGTCTCTAGTCTAAGCAGAATCTAGTCTCTTGAATAAATGTTGAAGCCAATTTGAAAGGTAGCCAGGGAAAGCTTCAAATAATCAAAAATGTCAAGGGAACAGTGAGTGGGAAGGAGTGAAGGGAAGAAGAGGAGACTGAGAATAGCAGTAAGGAGGAACGCAGACACAAACACAATGTCCCAGGAAAGGGTATGAGGGAATACAGGAAAGAGAAGCTACATAGATGAGGAAGAATAGCATCATAAACAAGTGAGATTTATTATTGCTTTTATAACTAGATATGACATTAGTCCATTGTTCAGATAATTTCCAGAACATGTTAATAATACCAGGTTGTGACAAATATTAAATGTGTATATTCACAGCCACAGCTCTGGTTTCAGCAGATACTACAATCCAAAGTAGTGATGAATCTTCCCTTGTAGTTTATCTTGACAGCTACAACATATGCAAGGAGTAATTTTGAAGCTGAATGCATAAAGCTCATATTCTAGTTATGCATGTGTATTAAAATTCTGCTAAAAGCCTGAGGTTTACAATCAAACCGAAGTTCTGGTAACTTTTTTCTAAATGACATTTTTATATAGTTTACAAAAAGGGATTTCTTATGCTTCACTATATCTTCTATGTTATACTGCTGTGAGCAGTTTTTCATGACAAATACATGGGGGCACAATTGTGATAAAATCACTTCAAATATTGTCCAAACAGTAAACATATGGAAAATGTTATGTAACAGAATTCAATTAGCAAAAGTTGAATTTTGTTAGAATTCATGGCCAAAGACTTGACTTAGCTAAAATAATTTATTTTTTAATGGTACACATGCTGAGATTATGTCACCCAAAATTTGTAATTTAAAAAAAAAAAAAAAAAAAAAAAACCAAACCCGCTTTGTAGATGTTCTTTTTCTCATACAAGAACATTGATATTTACAATTTTGACTGACTCTGGAGAACGCATTGTCAAAGGGAATACACACCTGATCATCTTGGTTTGTATGTCTAACAAGATACCGTAGAAAATCAAATCTGGAGCATTTACGAACCAGAATGAGGTCAGCTGAACCATCAGCCAAATGAGCTGCTGGTGAAAGACCTTTGGGACTTCGTGGACAGGCACAGCTCATATTTACTGCATTGATGGCTAGAAACTTTCCTTTAATAACCCTCCATTCTTCTTCATCTTCTGAAACACATCAATAAAAGCATGGAGATAGGTTATTATTTCATCTATTCGCAAGAACGCTAAAAAGCAATAATTGTCAGCAACTTAAAAGTTTTTACTGGGCAGATTCATGCACTGTCAATACACATCTAAAATAAACTGCATTAAAAGAATCTATTTTTCATATACTAACAGAAAGTTGCTTTCTTCCTTCACAGACTGTGATTATCTACTAAAACTGCTCAGCATTTCTGACATACACATGTCAAATTCAGGATCAATGCTATTTGGGTAAACCCACAAAACATTAGACAGGGAAAAGACAGAGGCAAGTTACAACTCTTGTAAAAGTGTCAAAGTTCAGGTGCATTTTTAACTTTTTAAAAAATTTTATTCTTAAATAAACAATGATGCAGAGACAGTGGCTTAGTATTTGGTTTCTAAATCAATATTACTCTTCTGCCTCAATGCCACAAATTATATTGAAAAAAAAAGACAAAAAGTGAAGCGATGACTCAGGGTAGTTATTTTCAAAGTGCTTCTTTGATGGGACTATAGATGACATTATGCTATATATTTCATGTCCTGAAATTCTGATATACTTTACTGTCTTAGTTTTAGGAACTTCACATTTACTTTAGAGAATCATTATTACAATTGTCTAGGTAATTTTGGACCTAAAGTCTATGATGCATTCATTTTGAATTGACCTCTTCCAAGCTTTATACATCAGAAAAAGAAGAAAAAAAAAAGTTTGAAAGTATTCTGTAGTTGTTCTTTGCCCTTTGAACTTTTCTTACCTCCTTGAATTTTTATTCATGGGAACTTACAGAATCATAGAATGGTTTGGGTTGGAAGGGACCTCAAAGATCATCTAGTTCCAACCCCCCTGCTGCGGGCAGGGACACCCTCCACTAGACCAGGTTGACCAAAGCCCCATCCAGCCTGGCCTTCAACACTTTCAGGGAAGGGGCATCCACAACCTCTCCGGGCAACCTGTTCCAGTGCCTCACCACCCTCACAGGGAAGAATTTCTTCCTAATATCTAATCTAAATCTCCCCTCCTTCAGCTTAATGCCATTTCCCCTTGTCCTATCACTCCATGCCATTGTAAACAGTCCCACTCCAGGTTTCCCGCAGGCCCCTTCAGGTACTGGAAGGCTGCTCTAAGGTCTCCCCGGAGCCTTCTTTTCTCCAGGCTGAACAACCCCAACTCTCTCAGCCTGTCCTCATAGGAGAGGTGCTCCAGCCCTCTGATCATCTTTGTGGCCCTCCTCTAGACTCAACTTCTTACTATCCAACCTTTAGTAACAGAACCTAGAAAACCAGAATTCCAGGAAAAAAAGAGCAGGATTATAACGTGACAAAAGGCTTAAAGGAAACAAAGCATTTTTTCTTCTTCCATCTAGACTATCCTCTCTATCTCCTGATAAACAAGTCAGTAAAAACAACAAAAAAAAGAGGTCTTAAATTCAACATTTTCGCATCATTTGCCAGAGTGGTCTTAGTATTGCTTGCTTTACTGCTGATCTTTTTATGTTGTTTTTAAATAGGACATTACAGAAAGAAATAATTTAAATAAGATTCAAAATGTGTATCTTAGAGAGAGATGAGAAAGACTTAAATGTCAAACTACAAATGACTTTGTTCAGCCTGTAGGCAAATGATGAGGCCTTGCTCCGACATTAAGGCAACTGAACAGAACATAAACTACTGGAACTAGAAACATCTGTGTCCAGAACTATGCAAGTGCTTATTTACAAGAAAACCAGGCATTTTCTGATATAAAACCAACAAAATTAATACAACACCCTTTACTGATAAATCCTTTTTTTATCTGAGAAGCATTAATAATTTAGACTGTAGTGTATCTAGATATGTGTTAACTTTTGAAGTATGCTCACCATAATGAATGTCTCAAATTACTTAAGGTAGAATGCTTATATATGTTACTGTAATAGATTGTTTTCACCTGGTGGAAAAGCACCGTTCAATATAAATTTCAGCATGTTGCTCAAAAAAAGCCTCACTGTTCAAGTAAGAAAAAAGTCAGGGTATTTATCACATTTTAAATGACCAACTGTTTTCATAACCATTCTGCAGGGTGCATCACTGTAATACCACAAATTATTTACCCAAATTATCTTTCATACAATAGAGCAATCATAAGCAGGGAGAGCATAAACAGCACTCAACTGTCTATTGTGCATATATACACTGCAAGTTGCTGAAATCAGCGTAAAGTGCTAGCACTCAAAATTTACTCAGCACATGCACACAGACTTGTGCAGAATATGAAGAAATATGTTCAGTGACAGTCAATGCAACGTATCTGAATTGTACACAAACCAAATAGGCACAATGAATGAGTCAGCCAATATATCCTGCTGAGTAAAAAGCTTATCTGTGGTGGCAATTTAAAATCCTTTTTAATGCAAATCAGGAGTAGCTGACTGTTGTTTGCTTACCAGTAGTGCATGGAGAGGGACTGGACTGCAAAGAAAGCCAGCTACCAGAAGCAAAATGGATTTAAGTAAACAATGTACTACATAATCGTCTGCATAATGTCTTGTGCAATGCTGGCTAAAGTAGTCTTGATTGCTCACTAACCTGTAGCTTTCTTTTGCCTTTGCTCCTTTGCTGGATCAAAACTAACAAAATGGCAGATTTAAAAAAAAAAAAAAACAAAACCAAACCAACCCACAAAAATCCCAAATCCCAAACAACAAAACAAAAAAATACCAAACAAAAAAACCCACAAACAAAAAAGGAGAATAAAACCAGAAGAAAGTGCTGGTGGGAAGGCTACATGCTGTTCAAAATGGGTTTATCCAAAACAAGTGAGACTAGCGACGAAACTTGGCCAACTGAATCTGCATATCTTACTCAAGCAAGGTCACAAGTCTATCACTATCAGTGCTTCTCATTAGGATGTAGTAGTCAAAGATACACAGCTAGGAGGATGACTGCACAGAATCCAGTATATTAACAGTTGTTTTAACAAAAGGAAGGAAAAGCTATGCCCATAAAAAAAATCTGTGGAACTGTGTGCAGGGGTTGGAATGGGAGGAAAAAAGAGAGTAAGGATAGCATAACTGAAGAAATCTCATTTATCATTTATACTGAGTATTGGTGGGGTATTGCACAGAAATACTTCAGTTCACTAGATCAGCTACTAGTTGTTCCAGGTTCAGTGCCTCATATTTATTTAATAAACAGCTTTACATAGGGTGACTTTTGTGCTAACAAACAGAAATTTTTAATCCTGATCTATTCTAAAAGTTATCTTAATGACCTGTTTCCTTCTATACTACCTCACAGTTTATCAGTTAAGTCCTCCTCACAAAAGGAACAGAGTCCTAGCTCACAGAATGTATCTTTCCTAAAGAAAAGAAACCCAACACATTGAAATATACAAGTAATTAGTATAATTTTATCAGAACTTTGAGGTTTGAGTAGCAGAGGACACCATACATTTTCACATATTTACATGTATTTTCCTTAAAGAAACAATGGATTATCTAGTAACTCATATGTTTAAAAAACCACCACAACACACACACACTTGAACTGATATATTCTGAAAAATAATAGTTTGTGTAATACTACACCATCCTACTTTTTATGACAAATTACCTTCATGTTTTAATCCAGATTCCTTCTGCTGTTCTGCCAGCTGTTGCTCACTTTTCTTGCAAATGTAACATCTGAAAACAAAAACACCATTCGGTTCCTGAAAACAAAACTACTATTCAGTTTAATTTTTTTGTTTTACTCAATCATTACAGGACTTTCACCCACCACAAGATGCAGCACGGCACTGACAACCCTGATGTGGCACGACTCAGGATAGCCCTGCAGGCAGTACAGGTATTTAAGCACAGTACTGAAGATTATTGGATGTCAGAAATAACAGCATCACAGAACCGTAAGATCACATCAGTTGGAAGGGACCTCTAATGTGGTCCAAGCCTCTGCTCAAAGCTGGTCTTATAGGATCAGGATTGTTCCGTCAAGTTTTGAATATCTGCCAGTGTAGAGTCCACAAGACCTCTGGGCAACCTGTTTTACTGTTACAGCAGTCAAATATTGGAAGATACTGACATACTGGAACCAGTCCTTCACCTCACAAGTGCTAAGTACAGGGAAAGAATCACTTCTCTTGACCTGTTGGCTTCTCTTTTGCCTAGAGAGCCCAATATACAGTTGAGCCTTCCTTGCTGCAAGGGCACACTGCTGACTCAGGCACAGCTGTTGTCCATCAGGATCCCAAAGTTCTTTTCAACAGAGTTGCCTTCCAGCCACTCAGTGCCCAGTCAGTGCTGTTGCATGGGACTATTCCACCCCAGGTACATGACATTTGCCTCTCCTGAACTTCAGGAGGTTCCTATCAGCCATTTCTTCAGCCCACCAAGGTCTCTCTGAACAGCAGCCCTGACTTTCAACACGTAAAGCACTCCTCACAATCCAGTATCATCCATAAAACTGCTGAGAGCGCACTCTGTCACCCTCCCAGTCATTAATAAAGATGTTGCACTGGATTAGCCCCAGTATGGATCCCTGAGTAATGCCATTAGTAACTGGCTGCCAGTTGGACTTTGAACTCACAACCTAAGTTGTCCAGCCAGTTTTCCACCCATCCACTTATCAAGTCCACATCTCCTCAATCTGGTTTTAAGAATACTACAGGAAACCAAAGACCTTGCTAAAATCAAGATATGTAACATCCACTGCTTCCCCCTCATCCACAGGCTTGGGGACCTGTAAGTCCTGGGAGCAGACTACATCAGTGAAAACTGGGGCAAAGGAGGGACTTCCCAGTCTCATCCATATCATTTATCACTAGCTCCCCCATACAACCAAGCAGCAGGCTCACAGTTTCTTTAGCCTTTTGTTAGGATCCCTTCATACAAAGTAGCTCCCTTCACATCCCTCGCTGATTTCAACTCCACCCAAGTTTTGGCTCTTACAGTTCCATCCCTGCACGTTTAGGCAATGTCTGCATTCCTCCAAAGTCACCCATTCCGCTTCCACCTTCTGGTTTCTTCTCAGATCCTTGCTCATCCATGCTGGTTCTCTATCATGCTTACTCAAGTTTCTGTATATCAGAATGGACAGTTCTTGTGCTCTGAGGAGGTACCAATCAAGTCCCCTGGGCCTCTTTGTCCTCCAGAGCAGTCTTGCACGGGATCTTGTCAAGATTCCTGAAAATCTGCTCCTCTTAGTTCATGGTTGCAATTCTACTTTTTGTCTTGCTCACTTCTCTCAGGATTTTAAATTCTATAATCTCTCAGTAACAGCTACCAAGGCTGCCCTCAATCATCACATCCTCAACTTTTCTTTTCTGTAACAAGACCAGCAGAGCATTTCTCCTAGTCAACTTCTCATTCATCTGCATGATCATTGTCATCACCACACTCCAGGATTCTCCTAAATTGCTTGTGCCCAGCCCTACTGCCCTTCCAGCAATTATCAGGATGTACAAAATCCCCAGCGAGGCACTAGGCATTCTTTACGCCTTGACCGAAACCTGGGTAACAGCTTTCTCCCTCTGGAGCTTCCCCTGTATCAAGGCATCTGATGGATCAGGACAGTTGCTCCAGCTAGTGCTGGAGACCGTGATCTGTAGCATATCACAGCAGAGTCTCAATAAATTCTACACAGTTTCTGGCTCCTCTGTATCCTGCTGTGCTGCTTGCTGCTGTGACAACTACTATATCTCCGATAGTTTCATATATAAAGAAGAGTAAGAAATTCTGGTCCATAACTTCAAGCAGGTGAAAACAAAGAGAAAGGAAGGAACACTGGGACATTAAGGTAGGCCCCCTGATTGGACAAACAAGCGAAGAATATCACACAGAATTTATATAGCATAGTAATAGCCTATAAAAAAAGACTAAATACGCTGGTTCCTGAAAGGACCTATCCTCAGGACAAGCCATGCCAGCTGTTATCATGGCACTAAAACAATTGCTAAAATTGCTAGATCCAATTACAGTGTGAACATTTGAGAATTTTTGAATAATCATTTCCATTTGTAGAAGCTATGAAGCATCTGGATTTTTCTTTTATTAGCAGTAACACAGCATAGGATCCTCAGCATCTTATAAGTGGGTATGGTGCTGTTATACACTGTTTCCTTTAAAATTAGGGGGGATGATAGACACCAGCAAACAAAATTTTATTACATTTTTGTTTACTGACCTGATAAAATGAGGTGTTCTCTTTAATGAGTTGATAAACTTTTTCAAAAGCTTGTTTCTTTCAGAGTAAGTGTTTTGATGTTAAAAACATTTCTGTGACTTCTATTTATGTACAGGCCTTTTCAAATAGTTCATGTCAAATATCCAGAGATGAACATTAGCTTACCCTGTTCTGCAGCTATCTTTATCTCGTGGAGATCCTAGTGTATGTTTTGCTGGTTGAAAAGAAATTGTTCCTTCGTAATAATGATGAAAAAGAAAAGTCTTGAAGCCTGCATAAAAAAGGTATTAAGTAGCATTAAGTCATTATAAATCCACATTTGGAACACCTCTGCATACATCCCTTGTTTGTTCCTCTCTTCTTTCACTAAGGACTTCAAAACAGTAATTGTTCTCCTCAAGCTCACAGCTCTTTGTGTTATAATGTTTTAGACTGTAAAGGACAAGGAAATACCCCCCTCCCGCAACTTATTAACATTTGCCAATAGTGCCATTATTTTGCTTGACACCTTTGAGAGCCAACTAAAAATTTTAGCTGTACATCACTGCTGAATCTCAAAATTAGCCTACACTACTTTTAAATTCTGCTTTTGTATCTTCTTTTCCTAACACAAAACAAATCACAGAAGGCAAAAAATACCTTCCAGTCCCACAGGATTTGTCCAAGTATTAGCTAATTCAGCTCTCTCTATAATCATTGCTGGAAGTACAAAAGTAACAATTCATTCTGAACATCCAAGAGAGGAGTGCCTATCTCTCTCTAACTGATGGGAAAGAAAGTAAAAATGATCAGCACAGAAAATATATTACTTTTTAGGCAGCTATCACTAGGTGACATACAGCAAGACATTTCTATTAACACCACAGAACAGTGCTAGCAATTTTATTAATAAAAAAGCTTATTAAACAAATTTTAATTAGAGTTGCTTCCAACATCATTTGTAACAGTTCAATATAAACTTTTTAGTTCTTTATAAAGCTCATAAAATACTTTAAAAATTAACTATCAGTTAAATTATTAACTATGCTATATAGTCAAATTCAACACAACTTCAATGAGCACACTGTTAATATCATCTCCCAAGTTATGGAACTTTACGTAATGTCATCCGATGTACTTGGTACCACAAGGAGTTTAAAATTCGGTTCAGCCTGCCTCTTATGTTTAAAACCTTCAGAGAAGCTTGGTTTGGACAGAGCACATCCACTGCTCCAATATGTTTACATGCTGACAAAAGAATGTAATAATTACACAAGTTACCTGAGTAGTCGTATCTCATCGGACCCATCCACCGCTTCTTTTCGCTATCTTTTAATATATCTCCATAAAAACCGTACCCCAGCAATGATACATAGTACTTCAAAAATGTGTTGTTATGATGTACAGAAGAGACATCCAGAGGCTGACAGTCACCTATGAAGATTAGAAGTGCAAGGTTCTATTAAGGCTTATTTTGTTTGTAGCTGCAAACACGATAGTAATTTTAATGTTAAATAAAAAAATGGTTGTATTTATGTCATAACATATATATGTCATATAGCCATATATATTTCTTACACATGCAGAAAGAGAAAAATAATTATTTAATACTAATTACATTTAATATTTAAAAAGTATTAAGCACTAAGTGCTTTTAGCACTAAGCTAAAGCTATATAAGGAAGAATTTACACTCATATACCACGTAGCAGCAGGAGGGGATGTCATAGAAGAGATCAATGCAGTATCTGTACATCTACCAGATACTACTAAACTCTATAGACAATGCTATCAGAGGATAATTCAAGCTGGAAGGGCCCTTAGGAGGTTTCTCATCAAATCTCCCACTCAAAGTAGGTTCAGCTATGAGGTCAGATCAGGTTACTCAGGGCTTATCCAGACAAGTCCTGAAAAGCCCTAGGAACAGAGAGCATTGTCCTCACAGTGTAAGCTTTGGAGTGATGGTGGGTTTTGGGGGGCTGGGCAGGGAAATGGTGTTGTTTCTTTGCTTATTTGGCTTTTTTGTTTGGTTTTTTTCTTTTTTTTCTTCTGTTTTGCTTTATGCTGATTGTCTCTCATATTTCCACTACAGACGACTGTGAAGAACCCTTTACGTAAGTGAGAAGCACTTAAAAATCTAAATACACACATACTTATGCACATTTAAGAATCCAGCTAAAATACTATGATATACTAAATCCATACCTCTTTAATCCTAGTCCAATGGCCTAAACTCTACGTATGCTGAACAGATTTAACCATAGGTTAGTAACAGAGAAGCACACGTGTAAACCCTTCCAACACCAGCTCCTAAAACTGCAACTGTTAAGCACTCAAAAACAAGTGATAGTGAAATAATCGTCACTTGGAAATTCTATCTTTTATGCTCATGCAACATTGTTATAACTGAAGACTATCCTGCACAATTTTTCAAATTCAGTATTAAGAACCATGTGACTATGATTCTTCAGTATGTTGCAAAATAGGATGGACATCATGAATCACAAGGCACTGAATATGCCAAGCTGTCTCCTTCAGCCCCCGTGCAGTTCAGGGACTCCGTTACTAGAGGACTTTGAGAAGTAGCAATGTCAGCATCCTACTGATGACAACATATCACAAAGCATTTATTGAAGAGTAGTTGTCTTCCTCCCTAGTTCCTCCTCAAATATATGACTTACAGACGGTAAAAATGGGGAATTATCAGCTAATTCCAGTCAAGCAGAAGTCATACTTCTAACTTGGCATGGAAGCATTGAATTGCACAGCACAACTGAACAACTAGTACAAAATACTACTATTCAAGTGTACATGTCATACTTTCTCTACGAGAGAAAGAGATATAGCCCAACAACTTCCACTGCTTATTGTATTTACCGTTATTTTCAAAAGCATGCCAGATACAAAATTTCAAAACGTTATGATACCTTGAAAACAATTAATTAAGAGTAGAGAAACCAATTAATTTTTAACCTCCTGTAGTTTGAATCAGCCATTATGTTCAAATTATATTTCACAAACTTATAGAAAGAATTAAATAAAATTACTATTTTTTGCTATTTTAATAATTTTCATAATAAAACAGTGAACTGTAACCACCCACCTATAATAATATGAAGAGCTGATGTTACTGGATCAGAAATGCCAACAGTTGAATAGCATATGCAATCTGTTGACCCTGGAAAAATAAAAACCTAGAGCTTAGTTCGTAACTTTTCAAAACAAGTATTATCAGCATGGTCCTCCAAATAAAAGTATTATACTCCTTTGACCTGCCCCCTTCCATTCTATGGAACAAATTATAAGGATGCAAATATTTTGATTTAAATTGTAACATTTCTTTCCTCCCAATCAGTAGAATGTATTTATTTCCATACAAAGTACAAAGATTTTCACTATATAAGCAATAAATAAATAAGAAATAAGTTAAATCACATGAAAAATTTCACAATTACATTACAGCTTTTATATCAATTAAGGACAGAGGGGAAGGAAGGCATATACTGATTCTCCTTTGCTTAAGATTTCTTACTCATTGAGACCTCATGAAAAGAAGTTGACTGGTCTCCTGTTTTTTGGGGAGTGATCTAAATTCCAGAATGTCAACATCCCCTCCTCCTCCAGCTGCATCTTAAACCAGAAAGTTCTGCTTAGTTCTATTATTTGAAAATGGTTAAATATTTGCTTTCAGGAATGAGTTTATAGACAGGGAAGCAAAGTGACTAGACATGTGCTTGTACAGCCTTGATCAAAATACCTACAAGAAGAAAGGGAAGAAGCTTTAGGTTTCACCTATATTCTGTCTTTGTTACTAACTACCTTCAGGCCACTCCTCACTCAGAACGTCCACTCAGTATTTTAGGTGCTGTTTAGAGACAGGCAAATCTCCCTGAACCCTACAAAGCAGTAGGGACTTGAAATTCAGGGCCAGACGTACCAAAGCATTTTTGTTGCAGCATCTAACTCCAAATTTATCTTGTAGTTTCTCCCATCCCTTCCCTGAAATTGAATTCCTTTAAAGTCAAAGCTGGATATCTGAACTTACTTTGTCCACATATATGTTCTCAGATTTGCTACTGATACACTAGATGTAGAGCAGCTCAGAGTAATTCATTTCTGAAGGCCTAATCAAATTGAAATAGAAAACTAAAAATGGAGGAATAAGCAATTGTCGTGGTTTTACCACAGCTGGCAGCTGAGCACGACGCAGACGCTTGCTCACTCCCCCTCTTCGGGATGGGGGAGAGAGTCGGAAAAGTTGAAGTGAGAAAACCCATGGGTTGGGATAAAGACAGTTTAATAGGTAAAGCAAAAGCCGCGCACACAAGCAAAGCAAGACAAGGAATTCATTCCCCACTTTCCATGGGCAGGCAGATGTTCAGCCATCTCCAGGAAAGCAGGGCTCCGTCACGCGTAACGGTGACTTGGGAAGACAAACGCCATCGCTCCGAACGCTGCTGCCCCCCCCCTCTTCCCCCAAGCTCCTTATAAACTGAGCATGACGTCATATAGCATGGAATACCCCTTTGGTCAGTTTGGGTCACCTGTCCTGTCAGTATCTCCTCCCAACTCCTCGTACACCCCCAGCCGTCCCGCTGGCAGGGCAGTGCAAGAAGTAGAAAAGGCCTTGGCCCCGTATAAACACTGCTCAACAATAGGTCCATAGAACAAAAACATCTCTATATTATCAATGCTGTCTCCAGCACAAATCCAAAACATATCCCCACACTAGCTACTATGAAGAAAATCAACCCTCTCAGCTGAAACCAGGACAGCAATCACGATTTAAAATCAACTTTTGGTGCTTTCTCACTTTGAAAACAGTCAGGGCATATACAGTTATCAATAGCAGCAAAGAAAATCCTTTCCTCTCCAACTCACTTCTCAGGAAATGGACACCACTTCCCCTACCAGCAAAGGGCACAAGGGAAGCTTCTATCAAGTAAATGCTACGCAGAAGCCTGGCACAGCAAACAAGAAGCAGCTCCAGGAGCCAATTAAAGAGAACATAAATATAACAGAACTGCAGAACAAAAGAAACAGTGAGACTAAAGAGATCTTTCTCTACAAGGTTGAGGTTCAAGATGGTGCAAGTGTACCATTACAAGTATATGCTGTTGCACAGGGAATGGGACTCCCAATTTCTCTCAGAATCACAGATTGGCAGGGGTTGGCAGGGACCTCTGGAGATCATCTACTCCAACCCCCCTGCTAAAACAGGATCACCTAGAGCAGGTTGTACAGGATGGTGTCCAGGTGGGTTTTGAATATCTCCAGAGGAGACTCCACAACCTCCCTGGGCAGTCTGTTGTCATAACAGACAAGGTACATAGATGATGTTATCATGACACATTTGGAGGTTTATAGAAGAAAATACTAAGTAGAGTTCAGAAACTGAAGCTATGCTTTACTGCCAATTTTTTTCAGTTTCATTTTCCCTCCTACACTACTGAATTTCAGTTAGGCAGAAGAGAAAAACAAACATAAGCCACTAAAAAATCTGACCTGAACTTTTACTGCAGAACATACAAGCCTAATATTTCATCTGACCTTTCACATTTCTTCAAGATCTGTTTGCATTCTGCTGCTAGAATTACCTTAGTCACATTTGTTTTGATGTAAACAGAGCTTCCAAGTAGTCTTACACTATAGGTGGGAGGAGAAGAGGGGAATTCATGGAAGTTACATTTTAACACTGGAGGCTTATCTCCCTATACTCTTCTGTAGTCAATTAAAAGCTGTTTTATCTGTTGGGCAATTTTACAGAACTTATTTTCATTTCTATTTGTTACCTAGCAAGGGAGGACTAAAATTAGATCTGAAGTCTGAAATTAATTCTGAGATTCTAAAATGGGAGGCTGGGGAAGACACCAACAGTGTTTACCAACTGTCAAATCATCCATCCTTCTCAGATATGCCAGTGGAGTACCAACTACAAAACAGTAAAATATTGTCATTTTTCCTCTGTCAGAGCCAGAAGTATGGAGCAACAAAACCGGTATCATTCCTTTTGTACATTCCAAGACAATGTAACTGGTCATACCACCACCATGAACCTAGCGGTACTAGTTTAAAGATCACCAAAAATGTTCAAGATGACTAAAGATTTGAATACTTCACAACCAAACAGGAATTCTGGATCATTAGGTGGGTCTTGAATAGACTTGGAATCTACTACTGCTGAAACAGCACTCTGAGTAGATGCGCACACACAAACCCCACCAAAATCTGGCTTACTTCATCAGCATAAATCTGATACAGAAAGCAGGATTAGAATGTAGATATAGCTTGACTAATAAGCCTTGATTAATAACTTAGGATTGCCAGAGCACTCAATTTGGGCAAGAAACTTTCATAGAGCACAACTTGACTAATGCTAGGTGGTGGATGTTGTTTGTTCTGGTTAAACCAACAGAAAAATTATATATGTACTCTGCCAGACTTTCTTTTAGGATTTTTAAGGGCAACAGCCTGAGTGAAGGAAAATAAAAGAGGTTTTTATGGGTTGCACAGAACTACATGTAAATTTGAAAAAAAAGTAGTTGGACTGTTTAGCTGAGCCCTAATTCATTAAAAAAGAAAGATTTTCAGTGTAGAAACTAATTTTTGCATTGGTGTGCTAGAAGAGAATAAAATTGGCATGCAAGGGAATGATTAAGTTCCAGGTTAAGACACCTAGAAGTAGCTACATGTGTACGCGTTACATTGCAGATTATGTCAAAGCTTCCATTCTGGTCAAGGAGATCTTGTCAGGAACGCTGATGGCAGTTTGAGCTTGACTCAAGGTACTCACACGCAGGCCCCATGTGAAGGGCCTTGGGAAACAAGACATCCAAACAAGATAGGCAGATACAACGTAAGATCTACAGGCTCTAACTGACCATATTGACCAGGTGCCCCCTGGCTGTAACATGAGTTTGGATGCCCATCTCACCTGCAGACACCTAAATGTAAGCATGAAAATTTGAGTATCAACTTCAAATTCAAACTCAGCCTAAGGAGTGAGTTACCTAAAATGACACCAACTACCAGTGTGCAAGTGCTGCAGACTACTCTGCTTTGCTTCCAACCCCTACTCTAGTACAACTGTTGTCTGGCATAGGGCTAGTACGTTTCAACCATAGCGGCACCATGCCACCATATGCAGATAGCTGAATCCCAAGCTAAATGTCTGAAAACTTCCAGCTAAAGAAGGCTCTCATCCCAGATATTTTGATATTAAGAGCCTACAGAAAAATATTAAGTGTGTAGAGGTGTGTAGTCTTTGTTAAAATGAGTATAATTATTTTGAATCTTTACCATATATTACATACACTAGAGCTCCATTTCATTATCCATTTTCCCCAAAGTCTGTTTGTTATTAGGAGGTGTCATACAGCCACATACTTGTTACACAGGCAAGTTCTTCTATGTTCTTTCCCTCCCCAAATTTAAACACTGTACTTTTAAAATAAATGTAATGATTTAAAAATTATCAAGGAAATCCTTCCTGTTAATTAATCACAAGGAGAAATGATGAAGATATGCATTTGAAATATTAAAGAGTATGAACTCCCCATAAAACATTTTTGCTAAAGCAAGATTAAAGAAACCAAAGTGATGGACTGATACGTAGAATATATGTACAGCTAAATCACCAGATTTCCCCTTTGCATGCAAATATTGCTGGATATTTGTGAGTAGACACGTCATGTAGACAGGTGCCTAGACACCACCTCACAAGCTTTAAATTCGTCACAGAATCACCAAAACAATAAGCAAAACCAGATGATTTACTGGTTGTTCGTCATATGATTTACTGGTTGTTCATATGATTCTGTGGGGAAAAAAACGAACAAAAAACCACAAACAAAAAACACCCAAAGTGCTAGAACTAATAGTCTGAAAATGACTAGACTACAAACTTAAAACTACGTTTTCTTAAACCAAAGCACACACATGCGGTGGGCTATAAGTATTCATTTTTGTGCTTTTATTGATGGAAAACTAAACAAATTCAAAGAACTGGAAGTATCAAACTAAGCAGATGACAGAAGAAACAGTTGGCTAGATGTTGATCCTACAGAAAAGAGTGAATTTAATAAAGAAATAGAAATACTCTTAGTGCTCATGAGAATTGCTCCATGTGAGAAACCCTTGACAAGGGAAGTTGGTCCCACAGCACACACAATCTTCAGACACAAGTTATTATTGCAATGGGATTCTGTACCGCAAACAGGTAGAATAACAACTTCAGTGGGGGTCCCATACATTTGTAGTATTTTTGTGAAGTCACAATCCATGCAGTCACCTCACAGGCGAAATATCAGGTGAGTCCTGCTAATGACAGACTAACTGCATACTCTTGGTCAAGCAGCATGTAGTATTTTCAAAAATCTAGATAGTGACTTTTCTGGGAAGTGATTTTCAAATGACATGGATCTGACACATTTGAAAGTAAGGGGAGAAGCTACAGTTACAGGGAGAGATGAATGGCCTGGGCATTTAGTCATGTTCCTACTCAAAATTTTATACACCTTCCTTTCTGCATCTAGAAACCAAGAAATCAAGTTTAACATCTGCAGAATGACAGACTGGCTTAAAAAGGAACAGTTTTTTTGGTAGATAGTCACTTCAGCAGAAGGTCATTACCACAGTACAACAAAAATGAATTAATACAATAACGGCAAATTTAGGAAATGAAATTAACATCACAGGAAAAAGTAATTTTGACTTAGTTTGTCTTCATAGCAGCACCACCATATTAAATGCAGTATTTAGCTCAAAGACTGCCATTTCCAGAAGTATAACGGATTTAAAATGCTGAAGAAGGAACACAAAACATTGCACTTCAGATTTCAAACTGGACATACTGGACCTTGAAATGAGATGCTAACTAAACTGCAAAGATCATTAAATATTACAAACATTGCAACAAAGAAGGCTGTGGACACATCACTTGGAGTCATTTAAAAAAAGAATTAAATAGCTTTTTATGCTGTCCTTTAGCACATTTTCAAAGGGAAATTTTACAGCCTATATGACAGTAGTCTAAGAGTCCAGTCACGCCTCATGATTTTACTTGCATTTGGGTTTTAAGTTTGCGAATGAATCCTCCACCGTTTTTCTGTACTACCCTCACATAAGAAGCCTGTGCTGTCTTTAGCATTAACTTCTACAGCTACATATCAACATGCTGATTATAATCTTAGTGCATGCTTCAATCCTAGGCTTTACAGAGTTCATACCTTGACCACAACAAAAGTGACAGGGATCTGGATACACTGGAAACCTAAATCACTGTAGCAATTAACACTTTGCGTCTATGTTTTTCTCAATCTTCCCAAGTGCTTGGAAGACTTTTCCTCTATCCCCAGGGTAGGATGGCAGACTCAGGTTTTGGAAGAATGAATATATTACTATTATGCTACAACACAGAGTTAAGTAGGATATTTTTTTTTCCACCTGCTGAGATCATAAGAGTATTTAATCTAATCCATTCTCTTTTACTAAAGAGTCCTCCGATAGCAGCTGACAGCTTTGTCCTCCTGTTCTATGCCAGGTTTTGTAAAAAGAAAGAATCACTTTGGCTTACTCCAGAGGGTACAATTTCAATGCTAAAACATGTGGATGAAACCTCAGTGCCACATGCCATAACAGAAATAATTTTCTGTTTTTAAGTTCTACAGAGGCATGCTACCATTCTGAATACAGTGAGAAACCACGGCTGAATGTGTTTCTAAGGCTGGATGGCACTAGGAGGAAGTAATAACTGCACAGTCTTTGTAGATATGCTGACTTGCAGTTACCTCATTGCACTGCAAAACTGTGTCAGGTTACTATAACCTCTAAGTACCCTTAACGGCAAATTTGCTTACAACAGCAATCAGTCAGCTTACACTGGCAGATTTGAAGAATGGCTGCAATTCCTATTAAGAAATTCAGAAGTTAAAACTGCCATTTGAGTAGAAGCCTTTATACATGTCAATAAAAACACAAGTTATTTCACAATAATGTACCATAAAGCATAAGTGATATTTTTTAACCAGAAGACACGTTAAGGAAAGAGACTGGCTAGAAACAGACACATCTGTTCAAAACAAGGGCCAAGCAGCAGCTTGCTCCAGAAAGTTAAAATCAAGATTTACAAGTAGCATTAACATTTAAGAAAAAAAAAAAAAAAAAGACCCTGCAGAATGGGATTCTGCCTGTGAAATAAAGCTAATTACTCAAATTGGTCATATAGATGAGAGTGTTTTAGCATTAAATCTCTTTCATTTGTACTTTCAAACCTTTGTACAATTAAATTGACAGTTTCTGAGCAAAGATTAAGTTTGCTGAATTGTGCGTTAGTTTGAATAAAGACGTTTAATGATAGCCACAAAGCACAACCTGCCACATTTATGTTAACACAGCTAGACATTAGGAACTAAATGATAAAAAAAGGCAAACAGCACTGATTGTCACCTTACCCCAGGCTCCTGTCCTCACTGAGTAAACTGTCTCCATGTTTCATAAGACACACGGAGCTTTAGAACTTAATCTCTAAATTCTAGGTAGTGTTTGTTTTCAATATCAATTAATGAGTTCTAAGGATTTTAAGAAATATGTTGGTTATAAAGAACTAAAAAGAGCATCATAGATGAAGTTTTTCTAGATGTATGATTTGTATTTCATAATTCCTTTTGACTTGCAGTATTTTAGGACTGTCAGTTTAGCTTTTTAAGAAGTCTTTTTAAGGATCTCACTTATTTTGGAACTGAGTCCTTGCACTAGTCTGGGAACTAGGGGATCCGTTGGGGTCAATACATGGCCAGAGCTCCATTACATCAAGCAAAAATGAACAGAACAGCTTCACTAGGGGCTGGGAAAAACCTTCTTGCTGCCTTCCTGACCACCCTGCAACACATGAGTTTGGCTATTTCATACACAGTTTAAGGTTCCTGTGATGGCTAGATGTGTTAAGAAAGGGTTAAGATTTGTTCAGTGATTTAACTCCCTTTTTCAGTAAATAAGCACTCTCCCATATTCTCAGTAATGATTCATTTTAAATATTGTACAATATGCAAACAGATCAAGATATATATTCTCCTCTGTACTTCCAAAAACTTAATTAATAGAACTTCAAGGCCAGCTTCTTTATGCACCATGATAAATAATTTGAGGGATGTGAATAATGACTCTGAGAAAATACTTGAATTATAGCACTGATTACAAGACTGTACCTCATGTTAATTCAAAAAAATAGAGCACACAGCATACGTTCACATAGCAAACAGCTATGAAGGACAAAACACAAAACACTAAAGTATATAAAAGAAAGTGACTTGATACATGTTAGCAATATTAAAATATCAGTGAAGATCATACTTTTTGCTTGCAATTGGAAATATGCGTTAAGAAATTCTTGAAAAAGCAAGGTGAATCTTTCAATTTTAACATGCTTATAGTTAATTTCCTCAGGACAAAGAAATAACTCTTAATATTGAGGTTCTCGTTTTTTAAATTGTATCTTCTTATGGTCGCTAATATCCAGTAGGCAAAATCTTCTGAAACCAAACATGTAAGCAATAACCTTTAGTCCAAGAAATTTGCCCAAATAAGGGAAATGAAGGGTAGAGCACTTCAAATTCCATTCTTAAATTTATTATAAAAACTGATTTTAATACAAAGCTTTCACAAATAAAATCAGAATATACTTAAATATAGTAGTTCTGTTATACAGAACCCTTAATGTGCTAGCTAACAGGAATGAAATACCATAAGGGGATAGTCACATTGCAACTTTTAGATGTCTAACCCTGCAAGCATAAAGGGTTAAGCTTCTTCCAAGCAATAATTCAGACCATTTGCATTTGGATACATTCTTCACAAAGATGTAATTAGTATAAAATTAGTCACCTAAAGCCTGAGGGTACAAATATACTGTTTCACTTGGTGTATTTTTATAACTTGTGCTAAATTTTGTCATGGAAGTCTGTATTTTAGTTCTAGTCAAAAGCTCACAATGTTTATTTCATATTCTAGTTCTCCAACTCAAATCTCAAGCATCTGACAAGAAAGAGAACAGCAAAGAAGAAACACTGAACAGTCCATTTGTCTTTCCAGAGAGTCCTCAAAATTGCAGATGCTATTAACAAGTTGCAACACTGAACCCAGTCCTGAAGAGTCCACCCTTGTAAATCCACTTTAGAGGGAATCTTGGGGACCAACTGGGCATGGTGAGGTTAACACCTGGGAAACTAGACTTAACAGCAAGATTGATCCAAATAGTGCCTGTGGTCAATAAAAAACCCCCTAAGATTATCACCAAAGACCTGAGTTCCAAGAACAAGTTCTCACAAACATCCCTCAACGAGAGCAGTCAGGATTGCCTGAAAAAAATGGCTGACATTGAGAAGTGTGAAGGTATAGCATCTCTAAAAAGGGGCAGAAACGGCAACTTGGTCTGGAACCTGAGGACTGTTCCTCAGCTGTAGTTGCCTTATAATTTCTGTGGTGGCAACTGAGGGGGGAAGGCATTTAGCATTTGTTTGGAGTTTGCTAGACCAGTGGGAGGTTCTCATTGCAATTTAAATTTGCGGAGCATTTGGAATTGGTAAAATATTTATCGGGTAAGTCTCTGTTCAGTAAATTTCACTCATTAATGTGTTCAGATGGGCAAAGGTATTACTGTCAACGTTTTATCTTGTATTAACACAAAATAAGTCTAAAAGCAATTAAATTCTAAAGTTGCACATTGAGATTTTATTTCCTTTACAAAATATCCCTCCCAAATAAAATTGCATGTGATCAGTAATTATACCAGGATACAAACAGCTTTAGCTAGGTGTCTTTATGGAATATCATTACTCATATTTTACACTTAAGCCTCATTTCAAGAAGTTATGAATAAGAAGAAATTTCAAGAATAAATTGATAAACTGAAAGTTAACCCTTTCTTACCAGCAGGAATTATGCCAATCCTTATATTGCACTGGACTAACGGTGCTTTGGGATTATTTTGGTCTATGCCAGAGTCCTTCTGCATTCTTCCAATGAGACCATGCATCACTTCACTGAACATGCCGTCCCCACCAACACAAACAACACTGCCAGGAAACACAAATTAGAATGCACACTAACAGTCAATAAACAACACAGCAAATGTTCTACTTAGGGCATGCACTGGGCACATTAAAAACAGTTTTTCTATTCTCCTCCATTTTTACAGAATATAGTAGCCCACAATCAACTTGGCAATTAACAAAAAGCCGAAAAAAATTTTCAAGCTACACAATTGCAAATGCATCTAGACATGTCTGTAACGTTAGAAAAAAATGTTTGAATGCAACCTAAAAAAAATATCTTTATCCTCTATTGCTTTATGCAGACAGACAAATATCAGTGGAGATTCACTATACAGGAAAACACTGAACAGGACTGTACATAAAGCTGTCTAAGTGAACAAAATGGACATAGGGTACCTTTACTAAAAAGGGAAAGGTAAGTTAATATTTGTGGTTTCAGGCAGATGTATATTTTACACTATGAATTCAAAAGGGATATACATTATATGAAAGTCAAAACCAGAAAAAGTGCATGCTTGCATGCTCTTTTGAACATGCTGAGAGCTCAGACAGACAGAAGTCATGTATATCTACATAGCCATTCATAATGAAACAGAGTTCTAAGTGTTACCAGAAGCAAAACTTTGTTTTGCAAACTTAATTCAGGTCAGAGCTGGTGCAGCAGCTACACAGATCCTCAATATGTTAAAGCTCAGCAGAGAGTCCACAACCAAGCAAATACTAGGAAGTAAAAGACTATTTTACAGCAGGATACATTTCATGCACAATAATCAAATGCACACCCTGAACTCTAAAAGCATAAACATTCTTTAACCGAAAAACTCATTCAAACACGCTTTAAAGGAATACATGCCAAATCCAAAGTTATGCATGTGGTCCCAAGCACACATGCTTAGGAATGTTTACTGTTATCTACAGCAATCATTTCCAATGCATAAACTAATACTTACTTATCCATGTAGTAACAGATATTGCAGAATGAACACTTATTTCATAGGACAAGTTAGTTTATTTAATTTTAAAATACTGATGATTTAAATTTACTTATTATTGTATTTTCACCAGAAGGAAAGCTTGAAAAAACCCAGTCATTTTTTCATGAATGGAGAAGATAGTCTTAAAAAATACATACACTGTCCACTGGACTAAGTCAAGACCTAAGACTAGGAAAGAAGGGAGAAAAGGAAGTTTGTTTTTTTAATTTGTAATAAATTTATCTTCTCATAACTTAACTACATTATTTCTCAACTTTAGCCTGTCTCATCTTTCTTTGTGGACTCTAAGAAAGAGGTTAAGTGGACAAAAATTTCCATGTCAGTTTGTCCTGGTTCTGGCAAGGATAGAGTTAATGTCACAAGGAGTAAACTGCCCTTATCCCAACCCTCGAGGCCTTGCCATGGTTTTTCCGTTCTCCTCCTCCCCATCCTGCCGGGGGAGGGGTAAGTGAGCAGCGTGTGGCACTTAGCTGCCAACTGGAAGTGCCAGCTGGGGCTAAACCACGTCACAGTTCAAGGTCAGTGTTGTCTTAGTAGTGTTCTATTTATAACAACTCCTGTATCGAGGCTCAGAGATGACAATGATATCAATGTCTATAGCTATCATGGGTAAATAAAGAAGTTGACATACACAATACCAGCATGACCAAATTCACTGCCAACATCAGATAACCAGTGTGTGAGTCACACACACAAAGGCCCATAGTGAAGAGCTACTGTAAGAGAGATCCTAGAGCAATTCTTACATTTTGGGTTTATTCTTCTAATGGACTAGCATTTCACCTTTTAGACAGATGGTAACACTAAACTATGTATACTACAGGACTTCAGGAGAAGAAAATCAGTCACCGAGGGGAGCAGCTCCGGAGCTGGGCCGGCCCACAGCAGAGCGGCAGACCTTGGTGTCTAGGGGTGTCCTGGGGCAGGGAAGCACCAGGGGAGCGGAGAGACCCGCCAGGAGCCGCAGCTCTCGCGGGAGGTGCTGACGCGGCCTGGGTGTTGCCACAGCCACGGCGGTCACCCCACACCTACACGAGGCAGCCCAGGGAGCGCAAACCACCGGGACCATCATGACCAGAGCGGGCAAACAGGGCTGGCACGTCAGCCAGGGCGTAGTGCAGTGGTCGGCGAAGGAGGGTGCTCAGGGAGGGTGCCTCTTGGAAGGAGGGGCATCCACTGGCCCAGTGGGAGACCTGAAGCACACACAGCCCAGCAATCGGCTCCGTGCTGTGACAGGTCAAGGTCACCCATCCTACCTGACCCTCGAGGCAGAATGGTGGGCGCTCATCTGAGAGCAAAGGCTGCAGCTCGGGCTGAGGGGTCTGCACCGTCTACCCCAGCGGTGGCCAACGCCTCCACCCAGACGGAGCTGCTGAAGGGAGAGGCTGCAGTGCAGACCTCCGGCTGCAGGAAGTGCCCAGACCTTTCTCCTGGGGCAGGGACAGGCGGCAGACCTGCCTGCAGAAGGTGTGCCCGGGGGAGGACCTCCGGCAGCACATGGCTGAGCTGCAGGAGATGGTGAGAAGGCTGCGGAACATCAGGGAGGCTGAGTACGAGCGAGATAGCTGGTTCCAAGCGCAGCCTGCAGTGGACCCACAGCCAAACAGCCAAAACCTCCCCCACTGGCGCACACCAAAGGGAGGGGAGGCCAATAATACAGAAGAATGGAAGCTTGAGACGGCAAGGGCCAGCAGGAGGAAGAGACTTCCCCTGAAGCCTGAGGTGCCCTTGCAGAACCACTTCCCTGCTCTGCAGACTGAAGAGGAAAGACCCGCCACATCAGGAGAGATGCTGGAGCTGGGTAAGGCAGCCTGGTCTGCTCCCCATATAACAACCAGCACAACTAAGAAAAGGCAACGGGTGACAGTAGTGGGTGACTCTTTCCTGAGAGGTACAGAGGCACCATTTGCCGACCTGATGCAGAGAGGTGTGCTGCTTATCGGAGACTCGGATCAGGGATGTCACTGAGGGACTGCCAAGCCTCCTACAGGCCACTGACTATTATCTGCTGCTGCTGTTTCACATGGGCACCAGTGATACAGGCAGGAGCAGTCTGAGGAGTATCTAGAAGATTACAGAACCCTGGGAGCGGCGGTAAGGGACTCTGGAGTGCAGGTAGTTTTTTCATCAACCCTCTCGGTCAAAGCGCAGGGGTTTGAAAGGGTCAGTCAAATCTGGCAAATCAATAAATGGTTACAGGACTGGTGCCACACTCCTACCAGTTTGATGCCAGTGCCAGCAATAGATGCCCAGAGCCAGAAGAAGGATCACAGGTCAGCAGGAGAACACTTGAAGTGCAGCACAAAGGAATTCCAGCCACTCCAGCCAGTAAGTCAGCTTCATTGAAGGCCCAATTGAAATGCCTCTGCAAATGCATGTAGCATGGGGAATAAACAAGAGGAGTTAGAGATGTGTGCGTGCCTGCAGGGCTATGATCTTATTGGCACTTGGAGAGTGGTGGGATGGCTCCTATGACTGGAGTGTTGGGATGGAAGGGTACAGGCTCTTTAGGAAGGACAGGCAGGGGAGATGAAGAGGGGGTGTTGCCCTCTATGTCAATGACCAGCTGGAGTGCATGGAGCTCCGCCTGGGGATTGATGAGGAGCTGACCAAGAGCTTATCGGTTCACATTAAAGGGAGGGCAGGGACAGGGGACATTATAGTGGGGGTCTGCTACAGGCCACCCGACCAGGAAGACCGAGCTGATGAGACCCTCTATAGACAGAAAAGAGCAGCCTCACATTCACAAGCCCTGGTCCTCGTGGAGGACCTCAACCACCCTGATTGGAGGGACAACACAGTAGGGCATAAGGAATCCAGGCAGTTCCTAGAATGTATTGACAATAACTTCCTTCTCCAAGTGATAGATGAGCCAACGAGGAGAGGTGCCATGCTGAAATTTGTTCTCACCAAGAGGGAGGGGCTGGTGGGGAATGTGAAGCTCAAGGGCAGCCTCGGCTGCAGTGACTTGGAGATGGTGGACTTCAAGATCCTCAGGACAGCAAGGAGAGTGCACCACAAGCTCACTACCTTGGATTTCTGGAGAGCACACCTGGAAACCCAGGATATGGAGAAGGCTGAAGTACCCAATGACTGTTTTGCCTCAGTCTTCACCGGTAAGTGCTCTAGCCACATCGCTCAAGTGACAGAAGGCAAAGGCAGGGACTGGGAGAATGAAGAACTGCCCACTACAGGAGAAGATCAGGTTTGACACCATCTAAGGAACCTGAACACGCACAAGTCCATGGCACCTGATGACACGGATCCACAGGTCCTGAGGGAACTGGCAGATGAATTAGCTAAGCCACTATCCATCACAGTTGAGAAGCCATAGCAGTCCAGTGAAATTCCAACTGACTGGAAGAGATGAAACATAACCCCCATTTTTAAAAAGGGAAAAAAAGGAAGACCCGGGGAACTACAGGCCGGTCAGTCTCACCTCTGTGCCCAGCAAGATCATGGAGCAGATCCGCCTGGAAACTATGCTCAGGCACATGGAAGATAGGGAGGTGATCAGCAACAGCTAACATGGCTTCACTAACCACAAATCATGCCTGACATTTGGTAGCCTTCTACGACACGGTTACAGCATTGGTGGTTAAGGGAAGAGCTGATGTCGCCTATCTGGACTTGTGCAAAGCATCTGAGACTGTCCTGCACAACATCCTTGTCTCTAAATTGGAGACAGGGATTTCATGGATGGACCACTCGCTGATTAAGAAATTGGCTGGATGGTCACACTCAAAGAGTTGCAGTCAACTCAGTCGATGTCCAAGTGTCCAGTGATGACTGGCGTTCCTCAGGGATCAGTGTTAGGAACAGCAGTGTTTAACATCTTTGTCGGCAACACAGGCAGTGGGATTGAGCGCACCCTCAGTAAGTTGGATGACACGAAGCTGTGTGGTGCGGTTGACACACTGGATGGAAGGGATGCCATCCACAGGGACCTTCACAGGCTTGAGAGGTGGGCCTGTGCAAAGGACTTGGGGGCATTGGTGGTGGGAAGCTCAACACGACCCAGCAGCATGCACTTGTAGCCCAGAAAGCCAACCATATCCTGAGCTGCATCAAAAGAAGTGGGACCAGCAGGTCAAGGGAGGGGATTCTAACCCTCTACTCCACTCTCATGAGACCCCACCTGGAGTACTGCAGCCAGCTCTGGGGGCGCCAACATAAAAAGGACATGGAGCTGTTGGAGCGAGTCCAGAGGAGGCCACAAACATGATCAGAGGGCTGAAGCACCTCTCCTATGAGGACAGGCTGACAAGAGTTGGGGTTGTTCAGCCTGGAGAAGAGAAGGCTCCAGGGAGACCTTCCAGTACCTGAAGGGGCCTACAGGAAATCTGGAGAGGGACTGTTTGCAAGGGCATGGAGTGATAGGACAAGGGGTAATGGCCTTAAGCTGAAGGAGGGGAGATTTAGATTAGGTATTAGGACAAAATTCTTTACTGTGAGGGTGGTGAGACACTGGAACAGGTTTCCCAGGGAAGCTGTGGATGCCCCCTCCCTGGAAGTGTTCAAGGCCAGGTTGGATGGGGCTTTGGGCAAGCTGGTGTAGTGGAGAGTGTCCCTGCCCATGTCAGGGGGCTGGAACTAGATGATCTTTGAGGTCCCTTCCAACCCAAACCATTTTATGATTCTATGAAGTCCACAAGACAAATTAGTTTTAAAAGACCTACGTTACCTTATCTCAACCATTCTGTGAGCTAATTCAAGAACTAGGAAAAAACCAAGCTGAAACAGTTTTACAAAGGCTTGTGCAATAGGCACACTGATAAGGAAGCAGTGATTCATACGTCAGACTTATTCTAAACATGGTTATTACCTGCACAATATTACAGCATGCTCTAGTTGTTCTGCACAATGATAGCCAAAAACCTGGTATATCGTAACTGAATTAATATTTTAAGTAATTGTCTTCAAAGAGAAGCTGTTCTATCACTGAGCTATTAGATTAGTACGCTCATAAGAAATTCTTATAAGGGGAAATGGGAAGAACAAACAGGAAACACGCAGAAGAGGTTTAAATAAGCTGCCTCAAGTAAACACACTTACGAGGCAGTGAAGCAGTTATCACTAAGAAACCTGTATGTAATTCCAAAATTACAGGCATGGCTTTGCCAAATAGGCAGTCTGCAGATTAAATGAACAATCCTGTCACTGAATGAAGGGAAAGCCAGTTATCAGAACCAATCTAAGAGGACAGGTGAACAACAATTAGATGTAGGAATCCAAAGAAGTTTTTCCTGTATGTGAGAATAGTCAACCAAACCCAAAGAAACACATGCATTTATGGAGTTCAATCATTTTTAAAAATCTTCTATACAACCACGCGATCTGTTATTTAAAACTTGTATTAATACAAGAAACCCCTTCCTAACATCACTGTTCACCACAGAAACAGACTTGTGCATGATGAGGCTTAGAAAGACAAGTTGCAGTTCCCAAGCTAACTGCAATTATGGCCCAGCCTGGGAATAGAAGAATCACGAGATTCTAAAAAGATGCAGTTCTCTGGCCATCTGTTTATCTCAGTCATGTAAGAGAAGAGAAAAAACAACCAAATAAAAAACACACCCCCCCCGAAATCCCCCAAGAAACCCTACTTTCTACCATAAGAGACTATTTGAATCTGCCAAAAACTACTTCATGTACCACTACAATTAGTCACTGCCACTTGTTGTAAAAAAACATTTGCTACGAGTGAACATGGGCTCACTTGCTTCCCTTTTCTGCTCTGTATCAGAATCTCACCAACTGTCAGTATTATCTATTTCAAATCATTTAAGTCAAACAAAAAGGAAAAATCTTAACTAACTAGTTTTTTCCAGGATCCCAGTTGTTCTTCTTTCCACTTGAGCAAAATTAAGAAAAATCCCAGTAGAGTCAAAACTGCTTATTGAAACTCAACTAATTTTAAAGCAGGTGAAGTCTAGGAATTCAGCTTGTGAATGTAGTTTCTCACTACCATAATTTGTCAACATCATGCCCTCACTCAACATATACAATGCATACAGCTCTGCTCCCCTAGCAAAAATACTGTGAAAAGATAGGAAATGTTTTATTTTTACAACGTACCAGTTTAAATGTACCTGTCTACAAGCACAAGATACTATTTTAAATACTGTATTTAAGGGTTCACCTGCACAGATTCTGCACACATTTTCATTATTTTCCAGTCACGTAACTTGTTTCATGTCACGAACAGGAAACTGGAATGACTTGCTTATTTATTAATATATTCTGCTTCTACAGTAGATTTAACAATGGAATACAATTTCTCCATTCAGTTAGCTCGTCTTTTAAAACGTTAATTTCACAACAGAACTAACACAAATAAAGCCAAATGATGTAGCCATTATTGGAACAGTCCCACGTAGCAAGAGGAACTATCTGAAACATTTCTAAACGGCTCATTGTTTTTACACACAGGATGAAGGCTACTGATGCAGTGGTCTGGACTCATGTATATGTCAAGATCATCTATACCACAAAACATTTCAGGGTAGCTTTCAAGCTATCATAGAACGCTCAACTTCTGGATGAGCAGCAGTAATCTCACGTTCATCCTTTCAACACAAATCTCATGCAAACGTTGTTACACTACACTTGAATTTATTACATGTTGAACAGGTTTACTGAAAAAGTTTAGTTTTCCTTTGATACTCCCAAATGTGGATCTCTTATGGAAAGGAACATGCCATAGAACTTTCAGCTAGTGCAATAAACATATCAGCAATGAAGGCTACTATTTTAAATTAGAGACAAGAACAGACAGATTACGAAATACATCTGCTAGAAAAAGAAAGTGATGTTACTTACCCATCATATTTATTTATATTAACTTCAAATAAATTGTCCTTAGCATGATTAGCACGTTCAGTTACTATGAATAAACAAACACAATGAAAATTACTGTTATGAAATGGTATATAATATAGAATTATAAAAGTGTTATTATTAATTAATAACCATGACTTTATTACCAATGTGACCATAAAACAGCCTGCCCATAAAATGGGTTTCAGAAGATTATATGCCACGGAAAAAATTGAGATGTGTATTGCAGTATATACAGAAAAATATTTCACTATAAAATTGTGCATATGAACAATTGGTTTTAACAGTAAAACTGAAAAAGAGGAGAAAGACAGTATCTTACAAATGAAGAGCTCAAATAGAAGTAGCAGAAGTTTTAATTTAGTAAGCAGAAAATTGATATAAGGCCATCATTTATCTGGCTACCAATCCTTTAATTAGAAAGCATTCCCTCTCTACCACTTAGTTTCATTTCCTTAGTAAGAAAAGGTAAGTAACAGAAAGAATTTAAGCTCCTCAGGTATGTTTTAAGGAGTTCATATTGCATTTATTAAGAAATTAAAATATTCATTGCTCACCAATAACATCAGTGGAAATAGAAGCCAGACTGAAGAGTGGAGCAACTTTCTGTTCATAAATCCTCTTTCCTTGACGTTTTCCTCCATACGGATTAATATACACAAGCAACTGCTTTGGTCTAGACTCTGCAGTAAGGAAAAATATTATAGTACACTGCTTTTGTACACAAAAAAAAATTCAACAAGCTATACAAAAACAAAACTGTGAACATCAACGTGAGCACAGCATACACGCCTTTTATTACTTTTTATTAACTCTTCAAACTCAGTAACTCTTTATCAAAGAGCTATAAAAACCTGCTTCATCTATCTTCTTTATTATACTGAGGATACTGACAGTATTGAACAAATTGGTAATAAGACAGCAGGTGAAATTTCATCTGACTCCGTGTCTCACATTCTTATGCATATTACTCTTGCAGTACTTTCCCACTAAATGACATTTAGTATCACAGGCATACAAGACAAAAAGACAAACCAAGGGCAGCAATAGGAAAGACACTTGTGAATGAAGCATACACAGAAATACTTTTACGTTAATTTATTTAAACAACATTCTTGTTTCGGTAACATAGTTAAAACACATTTCCTTTCTGTGATAAAGACAATCCAAACACCTCACAGAACTACATGCTGCACAACAAGTGCTTGTAACCCCTTCCCCCCAGAAAACACCTTTGACATTACTATCTCTAGTTCATTCAAGTAGTTATGGATTTACATTGGCGGTGGCAATTAAAACAATTATTACATCTCTGTACTAACAGATAAACAAAACGGCAAATGTTTGCTGCACCTAGAGAGCCTTCCTTTTTTTGTATAGAACACAAAGACCTGTTATAACATTCCCACTTCCTCAGGTGGCATTCTAAATTATTATTTTAAAAGGAAAGAATAAACAGATTTATTAGATCAGCACACTTGCATAATACATCCACCCAACCTAGACTGTTTGAACGGTTTAAAGCTGCCACATATGCAAAGCACCATTCACCCTCTTGAGAGCCTTTTCTGAAATAATTTGTTACCAAAAGAACGAACACCTGCACACAGAGACAACTGCCTGGGCCACATCTCTCACAGGCGCAGCGAATGCACGTACAAAGCCCATTTTTTGAAATACTTTATTTGAAGCCAGATATCTCATGTAACACATACAAAACAAAAACATTAGTAAGATGCATGCTTCCTATGTCTGTTCAGAAGAACTTTTTTTGTTAAATACCCATTTCTATTCTGTGAGCCTTAAGTACTCGCTAGAGTCTCATCATAAATGTACTTGTACCCAATCCCTTCTCCGGCTCAGTGTCACAGATGGACCTCAGACCTATGCAGTAGGTTGCTTATCTCCAGTCCTGTCTCCACCCTCCTCCTCCTGCCTAGTCTCCCTAGACGGACCCAATTACTTTATCTCTTCTGGGCTGTAAATGGGACCTGCTGTTATCCCCACCCCTACTCGGATACAGTGGGACTGCACCCTGGTCGGTGAGGGCACTGCCTGTGCTATGCTCATCCTTGATCTCCCTTCTGTCATAGAGCTCCTCTGCTCCTGCTACTCCCTGACATCTATCAAGGTATCTCTTTCAGGAATAACTCCTGCAAAACTACTTTTTGCCTTCCAAGAAGCACACGTCTAAGAGTCCCAGAAATTATTAATGGGAACTCTTACTACATAAGGCACACCACTGATGAGACTGGAAAGGTGAGACAGACACACAAAAAGCCACCCATAAATCTTACGTTGCTACAATCCTTGTCCTCAGATCTCTACCTCAAATTTCTGAGCTTACATCTGCACTTTACTTTCTCCAAAGCTACAGTCATTTAAAGCCTCTGCTAAGCTTCTAATGCATCCCTATTTTGTGAAAATAATTTTTATCTATGCAAAATTATGACACCTATAGTCCTGACTGATCAGAGTGAAACAGTCAGTACAACTTAGCAAATATGCGAGATACAAAAGTAGTGATAAAAGGAGACACTTCCACATACAGCTCCCTCAACTTTTGAGCATAAGCTGCTCTTAAGAGTTTAAAAAAAACAGATATATTAAAATAATATTGACACACATGCCTGTAAAATGATGCTGCAAATGTTAGTAGTCAAACTTACTCTGCTTTTCAAGTAATTCTTTCAGCGCCCCTATCCACTGATTACACAAGTGCTCATCAACACACCAAAATGTCACATCACTGCACCGCCAGCGGTGTTTTCGGGCTTTCTTGACGTAATACACTATTTAAATTAAAAAGAAAAAAAAAAAAAAGGAAGTGGCACAATGAGACCGTTCTGTGAAATGACAGATGTATTTCAGAGACATCTCCAAAACATCTATCTCTGGAAAAAAGTGGTAATTAACCCCCACTACACATTGCCACAAATGACAGAAGCATTCAGAGTATGAACAAGACAACTATAAAAAGTCAAAAAGAAAACACTTGCTCTAGGTCATTACCTAATAGCAGATATCCAAACGTAAATTTATTTTAAACCAAATACAATCCATTTTCCATAAACTGATTATTGACATACTTACACAAAAGTTCACTGAGCTTATATATTATTTACCGTATTAAAGTCTGCAATGTCTACATAATATAAAATGCCATGAGCTTAAGAGGATAAGTCAAACCTTCGCATCAGCTCCCATGTAATCAACAGGGTGAATTCAATTTCAAAAAGGTGAAATTTGAGAAAAAAGATTTAGAGTTTTCTTGTGGATTAAGAACCAGGCTGGTGAGACAAGAAGCAGCTTTTCCATCTACAGTATCACCAATCATTGTTACTGAAGGACTAAATGTGAGGGAAGTACTCCACCACATAAAATTCTGGCATGGGAACAATCACATTTGGCCCAGCTTTGCAGCACAGAAGTCACCACTCTCCCCAAAACAAACAGAAATTTACTTCTGGCACTTTGTTTTAAGAATGCAGTCAATAATACAAAGAACCTTTACATGCACACATTCTGATGGTTAGGGATGATTTTAAAAACCCCGGACATTTAGGACTCATTTTTCCAGCCTCTCTCTTGATTTTCTAGTCAAGTAGTAGGAAGCAAGTGTCCTGCTGCAGTCATTCAGCAGCAGAAACGTAAAACATTAGTTATTTAATGAAGTCCTAACTAAACACAGAATTCTTAAAGGAAGGGTTCTTTTTCTCCAAAATAAGGATCTTTACATGTAAATGTAAACTGGCAGATTTTTGGTGGGGATTTGTTTGTGTGCAGGTTTTGGTTGGAGATTTTTTTTAAACACATCATTTCTGTTAAAAAAAATTCTGATGATTCCTTTTGAGTCTGCTTTAAAGTACTTCCAAAAAAGGAGTTAACGCAAGCAGTCTCAGACTCTATTTGCCTTACCTGTGAAAGCATGTGGCCTTGCCATTTTTTGCCATTTGCCAATATGACGTTGTTTCTTGCTGAGTTCCGTTTCTTCTACGGCAATGATCTCAGAGATTGGTACAAAACAGTTTTCTGTATGAACACAAGATCTTACACATTAACATCTTAAAAGAGCACCAGAATGATTATTTGTACACATAACATGATATAGACATACAATTAGAGTAGCTGCTCAATAAGCACAGCCAAGAGAAATTTGCTGAACATTTTCAATTTCCTTTTGCCTTTAGTCAAAACACATAATCCATAACCACCCCTGAACTACCCCAAGTATTTTAAATGTCCATGATTTCTCAGAAAATTAGCTATTCTGAATATAAAAACATTTTTGCATGAAGCCAAAATTCAGCAACATTGATTTCAGAGTAACGAAATTGCCCCTTCAATGATGCCTAGTCCAGATATTTGACAGTGAAGAGCACAAGCTACTTCAAAGAATGCACAAGTAAATCTAGAGCAGAGAGACTAGAGAGGCTATTTGTTATTGTCAAGTAAGTAGGTGGCTTATGAAAGAAGGGCATTCATATGAATTCTTAAGACTTTAAATCCCAATGAGCTTTTAAACTTCAGGATCTCCTAAGAAGCAAATTCTAGATCATATGTTTATGTACTGTTAAATATATTTTCTTCTATCAACTTCAAAACTATTGTTTTTTAGAATTAAAGGGCTCTTGCTCTTACACTATGAAAGAATTTCTCCCACCCTCAGACTTTTTTCTCTTATAGTCCCTCAACACCTTCTCGGTCTTATTAACTCATGTTAAAATGAGGATTTCGTCTTACTTTCATTACTGATTTCAAAATTTCTCTGCTTTTGCCTTATCTCAAAAAAGTGGAACTGAAAATGCATGCTTTGTATTTATGTACAAGCAAGCACTGTGTGCATATATACACACATAAAACATTTAATTACATAAGATATTATTATACTTGTTATATTATTATAATATACTTGTTTCTCTCTATATATAGAGAGATAAAAAGAGATATTAAACACATAAAATACAAACACTAATAATGTTGCTACTGGGTTTTATCCTACATTTCATCTTCCTCACTATTTTGCAGCAGTACTATGGTGGTGATGAGGAATACAAAATAAACAAAAAATTTTTCTGAGCTCTTCACAGTGGTGACTACAATTCATTCGCCACTAGTTCAATTTTATTTTGTTCAATTTTATTTTGTTGAATTTATTTTATCTGTTTTAGTCAACAAGGTTGTTACCTATTGTCATATCTATTGACATGTCAAGGACTACACACATGAGTTTATTTTCCTTTACAGGTGTTTTAGCATTTGACTTGATTTATATTCCTTCAGGGATTTTACCTTTCCAGAGGTTTTTAGCTTGATTCCAAAGAAACGTAGCCTCCAAACTTTACACTGAGGTCTTTTAGGAAACTGGCTGTATTCAAATGTTTTAACTACTTACAAAACAAATTTCAGCTTATAATAATTGCATTTACTATATTTCATAGAAGCATAAAATCATTAAGGTTGGAAAAGACCTCTAACATCAAGTCCAACCATCAACCCAGCACCACCATGCCTACTATTTAAGGCATGATGGGGAAGCGCAGCAGTCCCAGAATGTCTTTATAAAGATCCAACTGCAGAGACGAACTCACTAAAAACACTTTACTTGTATACAGATATAGATATCATACATATACACATGTAAGCCTATATCAAGTATTTAACATTGGATAGTAACAGTTAATTGGGCTTCCAGACATTCAGAGAAAAGATCTGTTATGGGATCTTGATATGATTATCCACCTATCCATTTATCCAAGGAAAAAAATACAGAACAGAGATGGAACAATAAATTAAGAGAAGGGAAAATGTTCTTTAACCTTTCTTTCCCAGAACTGCTTTTAGTTCTCATTTTTCTACTGGCTATGCCACCTATCCATATGCCAGAATATGAAAGAAAGCTTGTTGCATTTATAAAGACTGCACTTTAGTGGTAATTCATTTTGAGGTCACTCACAGATACGCTACAAAACTGACAAACTACATTTAAATCAAAATTTAAATGACAATGCTCTAATGAACATTTTGGGAACCAGCTCTACATGCTGGATACTCATTATTAGTATGTACGCTAGGAACAGTAACAGAACTAATTGTTTTATTATACATTTTCTATATAATAAAGAGAAAGATCTCCAACTGTACAGAGAGCAAAGAGATGAAGAAGTACTTCCAAATCTGTAAAGTATCTTTGGAGCATGTATTTTAGCACATATTACAGAGCTTATATTAACAACCCTAGACCTTGAAATAAATTCTACTAAGCTCTCTTAATTCTTCAGATATGTTCTCCCTTTGACTGTCACACGACTAGAAGTTCTACTGTTCCAGGAAATCTCTTCACAGATGTGGAAAAAAAAAAAGCAATGACTATTTTAAATACATGCATTTTTTTATTTTAAGCCACAAGAGTTAAATATCTGAAAAAAAGATTCCTTAAAAAATGAAAAAAACAACCAAACAAAAACAAACAAAAAAAACGCTTGACAGACTTGATAAGCTGGCCAGTACAAACTGCATAAAGTTCAACAAGGCCAAGTGCAAGGTCCTGCACACGGTCTGGGGCACTCCCAAGCACAACGACAGGCTGGATGGAGAATGAATTGAGAGCAGCCCTGAGGAGAAGTTGGGGGTATTGATTATGAGAAGCTCAACATGAGCCAGCAGTGTGCGCTTGCAGCCCAAAAAGCCAACTGTGTCCTGGGCTGCATCAAAAGAGGCATAACCAGCAGGTCAAGGGAGAGGATTCTAACCCTCTACTCCACTCTCATGAGACCCCACCTGGAGTACTGCAGCCAGCTCTGGGGGCACCAACATAAAAAGGACATGGAGCTGTTGGAGCGAGTCCAGAGGAGGGCCATGAAGCTGATCAGGGGGCTGGAGCACCTCTCCTATGAGGACAGGCTGAGAGAGTTGGGGTTGTTCAGCCTGGAGAACAGAAGGCTCCAAGGGAGACCTTACAGCAGAAGCACCTGAAGGGGCCTACAGGAAATCTGGAGAGGGACTGTTTGCAAGGGCATAGAGTGATAGGACAAGGGGTAATGGCCTTAAGCTGAAGGAGGGGAGATTTAGATTAGATATTAGGAAGAAATTCTTCCCTGTGAGGGTGGTGAGGCACTGGAACAGGTTTCCCAGAGAAGCTGTGGATGCCCCCTCCCTGGCAGTATTCAAGGCCAGGTTGGATGGGGCTTTGGGCAACCTGGTCTAGTAGATGGTGTCCCTGCCCACGTCAGGGGGCTGGAACTAGATGATCTTTGAGGTCCCTTCCAACCCAAACCATTCTATGATTCTATGAAAAGCAAAGAACAGAGTGATCTCATCTTCCCTCTGTAAGTCTTTGGGTTTGCTAGAAGTCGGAGAACTTTCTGATCTACAAATATTAGCTATGCCGATTGTGGCCCTCAGTACTACTTGGCACTGTACAAGCATCAAGTAACTCCACGCCCTGATAATATACTCCAATCATGAGGCAGTCAAAAAAACACACTACCTAATACAGTAATTGCAGAGGGTCAGAAAGATGCAAACATGTCTCAAATACAAACATGTTATGCAGAACATTCCTTACAGCTTATAAAAGCAAACCTGAATGCAGCAGCATTTGCGTTTGAACCGAGCTCTAGAATTTCTATCAGTCCAAATATGACTTTATCACTATTCGACTTAGTGTTAAACACTCTATCATTTAATCAGAAAGCAAATCATCTACTTACTCCCACTCTCCCCCCTTCTCCCCAGAAGAGAGAAGTTTCCAATGTGAAGAAATCAGAGATCTTCAATACAAGCAGCACAATCCCGCTTCTGTAAACACAATGCCCTCATCTGCCATTTAATCACCAAAACCCACCCCATAACAATAAATAGACGGACTATCCTGCCCTCTTTTGAAAGGTCAAAAAGGTTCATGTATATACTTATTATAGTCCTTTCCCTCACGTACTTTTGTAGCATTTAACCTATCATCAAGTATCATGAGCCATTTCATCCACTGATTTCGCATAACGGTGTTCACTCAAAGGACTTCACCTTCATAAGTTTCTCCCAAAACATGGAGAATCTTATTGCCACATTAACAACAACAACAAAAAATTAGTACTTACATCTACTACTAGATCAACATTAATGAAAAGTTGAACTATGGGCTCAGACCACACCAGTTTTACTAGGCTCAGTACAATATATTCAGCCAAGTAGCACACAACAGTTCCTAGACAAAACTTCAGCAAAAGTACCATGACTTTTTCAATGTACACATCTAGATTCAAGAGACTGAATTTTGAGTTCAGAAATACTGAACTACATACCCATTTTCTTAAGCTTAAAGATCTTCACACATTTTTCATGTCTCATCTTGTTCAGTGTCTAGCACATATGACACACCAAAGACAATGAGTTGTCCATCCAGAGCTGCTGGATAAAGGGGTGTGGCAAAAAAATATTAAAGAAACAAACACCACGCACCAAGGTGACAAGTGACAGTCTTCCCAGCACATCGGCTGTGCCAGCCATCACTCATTCTGGGTCACAGTGCTATTACAGTCTTGACAGACACTCTTCTTGAAGTGCAAACTGACAAATCAGCAAAATACTGTGTTAGATGCATACTACTTTTCCCCACGTTAAGCGAGTGGGAGGGACAAAAACCACCCACGGTAAGCACACGAACAGCAGGCTTTCTTTGTGAAAAATATAGCTGGCAGTTGTGAAGTGTGTTTTCCTGTGTTAAGAAAGGCTTTGTGGTGCGTATCGTTGTCTGCCACTCCCATAGAACACTTCCTGAGTTCACAGGCAAACTCACTCAGAACCCAAGTCAAGATTTGTTCTTCATCACTGCCAGCTAGATATCCTACAGGCCAAATTCCTCCCTTAGAAATGTGTTAGCTCAAAGCAACACAAGCATGTGCAAAAGCATAAAAACATCGCTCATCACAGCATTTAGTTTATTCTTAAAATTCAGCTCAGGCCCATGGATGCAGTGGCACTCAGAATTAATTTAAACTATTAGCATACTCTTCTGACTTAAAAATATTAACAACTAAAAAGCTGGGGTGCAGATTTAAAGAAAAAGTATTTTTTCAGTCACTTTGAAAACCAATTTACCGTTACAGACCACATAAACAGTAAGTTATCTTGCCCTAAGTTTAAGCTTTGCCTTCACCTAAAAGCAAGAAAACAAGAATGTTTTCTATCAGAAGGCACCTTGCATTATATTGATCATGCACTACAGAAAGCTGTGTCTAAAAGACCAGAGTAAAAGGAGACGGTGGATAGGGATATAGAGCAGAATTAGAGAATTCACATCCTGTGAGGGGTGAGGGAAGCATCATGACTAAATGACTTAATTCAAAACTGTGGAAGAGTCACAGAAACATTCGAAGGCCATGATCTCACAATATACAGCACGTGTAAGGAAATTCGCTTTTTTTTTAAAATTTTATTTTTCTTTAAGTAAATCTTCAAGTACTTCTAAACCAATAGACAACAGATCAGTTTCTACTATGATCAGACACACAGTTGCTACTTCACATCATATATCTAAAATTGAATCAAATCACAGCAATTTGAACTTGGATCTATTTGCATATGTAAATCATACTATTGAATGTTTTCCCATTGATTTTTTATTTCCAAATTAAATCTTTTCAACTCAACTATGAATATTTCACTGGTAAAGCAAGAAATAAGATGCACTTCACCTCAAGGGAAAAAAAAAAACCCCAACCAAAACCCAAACCACCAAACAGGTGTATGCTGAGAAACACGTACTGTTTAACATAGTGTGTATCTATATTTGAATAATATACCCTGGAACGTGTCTGCCATTAGATAACAATGCCTTCTAGAGCTATTACTCCCCACATCCTACCAGTTCAACGTAGCCAGTGGAACTGCCCAGAGAAAAACACGGTTCAGATTTCTACATGTGCCCATTGCCAACTGGGAACGACTGACGAAAAAGGACCTTGGCTAAGGATGTGCTAACACACTACAGGTGCTGGACAGACCCTGTTTCCATGCAGGCCCACCTCTGATGTCTCGGTACTGTGTTTATCAAACTGAGCATTCTTTAGAATCCACAACATCAGAATAGTACTGAGGCTTCCTGAACTGGTTGTTTAGGGGGGGGAAGCTGGAAAAGACATATCAAGGGACAATTCTGAAGGGAGAAATAGAAGAGTTAAAAGAAAGTGCACACAATGAGTCCAGTGCATAGTCTGATCACCCCCTTCATACTTGTACTTTACAATTAAAAAAAACAGAAAAATGTCAAGAGAATCTCATTCTGTGTTTGTAATCCCGTAGTACTAGGCATGATACAATCTTAGCCAATACTTCTAAAATACTCATAAGTATACATGTACAATATAGAATCTGCTATGAAATTTGGTACATAAAGTTTTATCATGTGTTACATGAGAAAAACCTGACTGTGCTATCAACATGAGAAAACAATAAAACAATTGATCTGCCCAGCTTCGCAGATCAACTAGATCTCATGGTGAAGCGTTACAAGGTTGAAAAATAACGTTCTTCAGAATATTTGAAGAAGAAGGTATGCCTAGGAAAAAAAAGGTGCATAGCTAAAAATAACAAACACATGAAAAATTTCAGATAAAACTTTTTCCCCTAAGTTCAAACAAGGCTAACCAAGTAAAGAATGGGAAATAGGACCCTTGTTACACTGAGGACAGAACCTGAACGTGTGATGCTGGTAAATAAGGTCTAACAGTAACAAGGAGAGTAAACAGTGTTTCAGATTTAAGGTTTCAAAAATATACCATGACTTGAATAAACATCTTATGTTTTTGTTATTGTTGGTATCTTTTCAATGATAGCATTAAAAATAATTCTCCTGAATTAATAGTACTTTATTCACAAAATGCATTTTGACAGAATGGGTTTTAAATAAATATATCTTAATATTGTTGTACAAAGATGAGAAAACACAAGAATCTCTCCATAATCCGTAAAATATGTATTTTCCTGGACAACAGGACAAAGTCTCTGTTGTTTCCTACTTGTTCCCGAATTTGGATGCAATAGGGAGAGGTAGATACTACAACACTTCTACAATAGACCTAATATAGCTCTAGTTCCTTACCTGCCAAAGTCTGAAAACTTTGACAAAATATATACCAAACCATTTGTACTTATGTAGCTAAATCCAAGATAGTAATAAATACTCAGAAAATAAGCAGCTCTGAGTTTTTTTTCAGTTTAAAGACAGCTGTTTCACTATAATAGCTACCTATTAAACAAAAAATATAGCACTTTTATACTGCATAATTAAGTCTGTATTTAGGCATAATGCACAGTAGTCACGTAGTGAAAGGCTAAATGGTAGAAAGATACCAATCTTGGTCAAGCAATTCCTCTGAAATTACAGGCTTCTAACTAACCATCTTCCATATTATAAAGTTTACTTATATACTGTCATGTATACTGCTCATTTTCCAAAACTATTGTGAGAACATGATGAGCCACCCCAGGTCTTAAAAGCTGAAAGACAACAGGGCAGCAATAATGTAAAACTGTGATGGTATTACAGCACAAGTGCAGGAAACATGTGAATTAATCAGGCTGTTAAGAGAAGGAGGTACATCATCTATTGTATTGCTCTCTACATAAATCATATCCGTGCTCCAGAACACTTAAGCATTTCTTTTTCTTCTCCCACCCACCCTTTTCTCTTCTGATTCCACATCACATTTTCTAAAATCTTGTTACAGGACAGCAGCCAATCTGAGCAACCAGACTTGCCTCCTAAGGAATCTCCAACTGGGTACTGCTTCAGAAACTGCCTCAAAGAGCATCTAGTTTACTATGTCCTGCTCTCCTTCCACCATTCCCAGCATTTTGAGATCCACCTTGGAACAGGCTTCAGGACAGGTTCATACTCGATTTGGCCCACCAGGAGTAAGTCAAGAAAACTTACAACTTAAAAAGCTGTAAAAACTTACCACTGTAAGCAGTTGTAAATTTCACAGTGCAAGTGTGATTTTGTGGCACTCTTGCGTGGTCTAAAGGAAGTCATCACACAGTAGAAGAGAGTTCCTATAGAACCTGCTCTAGCCTACAGGTTAGTGAACTGGTAGCTTTGAAAAGGCATTTTTAGAAGGATTTTACACAATGCAACAAAATTCTCCCCAAAGCAGGGGCTAATTTACCTAGTGGGATTGACTGTCTCAAAAAGCTTTGAAACTTTACATTTTAAATATAATCCAGATACCTTTCTCTAGACTCAATTCCTTTTGAAAAATATACAGCTTATTTTTCACACCAATATATTAAGCTAGGCAGTATTAAAGATAGTCTTCAAAGTCTTAAGTTCATTTAGCTGCACATCTGAAGTAAGTTCAGGAATTTTCAAATACTTTTTTCAGCAGTACTGCTGATAAAAACTAGATTATGTCAAACTGTATTCACCCAACAGCAAGGAAAAGGATAACAAACTCTGGTTTTATGTTATCAGGAATAAGAAGAGATGTATTTAAAACATGACCAATTCTTAGTTACGCAAACTTCAACATCAAATTATTACAATACTTTTTAAGTCCTCCTTCTCCCTTTTCCCCTCACCTTTTTTCAAAAAAGCCTCAAGTCAATAAGATATCATGATAAAATCAGGAAAATATTTAAGAAAGGTTCATGATAAGAAGGGAAGAACAATTTAACTATTCAAGTTTGCAAACTTGCCTGGGACTGGAGAGATCTACATTCAAACCTTTCTCAGATAAACTTCTAGTAAACCTTTCTGTTATTAGTTTCGCTCTCAGTTCCTCCAACCTCTAAAATGAGGATGACATCAGTTCTCCAGTCTACAGCAGCTGCTGTGAAAAGACGGACATTACATATTTTCAGATGTTCACGTACCATGCTAATAGGGCTATATTGGGAATAATTACTATATAAAACCCCCCAAGGTCAAAGAATCTGATAAAATACCACCTAAACTGTAGTAGAAAGCTTGATATGCTGTATGTACAGACATTTTCAGAAGTTTTCCTGAAACGTTGTCAGGTATTTTCAGCAGTAACCTCTCGCACTTGTGGTTTTCTAAGTTAGCACTATTCTAATTGCACAAAAGCGGAACTATAAATAGCTTTGTTACTCCATTACAAACTATTAGCCTACATTAAATATTTCCAAAACCCTAACTCACAAAAGTTAAACTTTCTTTGAAAATTTCTATGGAGCCTTTTAGAAAGTGAAAAGCTTAAAAACAAAAAAAAACCCCATAATTGCCTGAAACACTGCCTTAGTGTGAAAGTGTTTTTTAACCACAAATAAGTCATGTAACTAAAAAAAAAAAAAAAAAAAAGTTGGGTTTAAAGTTCCATAAGTCAATTACGATGAATTTAACTACAACATTGCAGACTACATGCTGCTATCTACTAACAGTGCAAGAAACAATGGGGTTCAGCTAAACAAATCTGTGCTTCCCTCGTCCAGCTGCGGGGACGGCTTTCCTCCCTTTGTCACCAGAGCACACTCTCACAGCAGATGCTTAAATTGTCTTCTCGAAGCGCGGAACTTGCTGCAGCCGCACGCAGCGCCTGCGGCTCATCCTGAGGAGCTTCCAGCTTTGTTTCCACACGCACAAGGTGATTAACCGGCTGACACGCTCAGCACCGCCGGCCGTCTGCCGGTGACACTCCGGCCACCGCTTCGCCCTCGGCTTCACCTCCCCCGCTGCCTGGTACCCCAGCACGGCCCGGCCCGGGCCCGCGTGTGATGAAACCACCCTCCGTCTTTCACCATCGGACTCCGAACCCCAAAGGCGATCGCTGCTGCGGACACCGGGTGACGCTGACTGCCGCCTTTCCTCTGCGGGGCGAAACGGCGCCCAACTACAGGAAACAGCGCCGACAGAATACCGAATGCTCAACGTGCTCTGAGCCGACAACAACCGCAGGCCGTCCCCGCCGACACCCGTGCCCGAAGCCGCCCTGCGCGCTGCCCCACGCCGCCAGGGCCGTGGCGAACACCCATCCCCCGCCGCCGAGGAGAGGCGGCCCCTCAGGCGGCCCCGGCCCGCCGCGAGGCCGCAGCAGGTGCGCTAACGCCCGCCCTCCCGCCGCGGCCCGGCCCGGCCCGCCGCTCCACTCACCGCCGCCGCCGCCGCGGCGCAGCGGGCGGGAGTCGCGCCAGGCCAGCCGCCCCCGCTCCTCGTCTAAGGTGACCTCCCAGGAGCGGTGCCCCAGCACCAGCAAGGAAACCAGCCGGGGCCGCCAGCCGCCCAGGAGCTGCTCCATGGCCGCCGAGAGCGCGGGCCCGCCGCAGCCCGCTACCGCATGGCCCAGCCGAGAGAGCGGCCGCTGCGGGGAGAGCCCGGCAAGTCACGGCGCCCCTGGCCCGCCGCTAGCCGGCCTGCCCCCCGGGCGGGGCGGGGCGTCAGCGCCTACGCCATCGCCGCCGGGGCGGGGCCTGCGGCTCCGCCGGGTGGGGCGCGGCCGGGGCCGGGGCAGCCGGGGGCAGCGAGGCCGGGCGGCGGTTCGCAGGTCCCCCGCGGGCAGGCTGCGCGGGGCTCCGGGACGCAGAGGCGGCGGAGGGCCCGTCCGCCCCGGCCCGCTTTGTCTCCTCGCCCCGCTGGCGAGAGCCACGTGCGGCGGCTGGGCCAGCCGGGGCCCCGGGAACCGCCAGCGCGGGGGAGAGGCCGCACGCGGGCATGGCTCCGCGCGGAGAAACTGGGGCTTGCACCGTGACGTGTGCGCGTCCTTCTCGTGCTTCTTGCGGGAGCGTGAAGTGACGATGAACTCTTCCCTTACCAGGACAGTGAAATGTAATGAGCACGTCAACTGCAAACACTTAGTACCACTAACCTTGCCTTCTTTTCCATTACATATATGTATATATATAGGGTTTGCCTTAGAGATGTTGACAATAATTCACTATGATTAGACTCCTTACGCTTTGCTGCCTTTCAGATCCTCCATGGTGTTCCTGAACCTTATGGCCATAACCATCAGCATCCTACCCAAAATACAGGCCAGGCTGAGACGCAGTTGCTCTGCCTCTGACCTTACTCCAGACCTACTGGTTCTGAATATTTCCTGTAGGTGTTAGAGAAAAATGTCACTGGTCTGTTCTTGGTGGGCCCAGCCCCGGGGCCAGCTCTCTGCTTCATGGGGGTGATGCAGACACTCCAGCTGGCTTCGCTCACGGCCAGCACAGGGCTGAGAAGCTGCTGCACTGGAGCTCTGCTCTGAACCTTGCAATATGTGCTCACTTTTCGTTCGAGGAACACTTTGTTTCTGTCAGTTGTATTTCCCTCTACGTTTCAGAATCCTTCCCCTTATAAACAGCCATAAAGTTCTTTACACTGAGGTTTAAAATAAAGTTAGCTTGTTGCGAAAGTCTGTTGTGAACACTAGTCTGCCAAATCCACTGCTGAGCAGTCATTATGGTTCTTTGCATTTTGCCAGCCGCATCATCTGTTATCATCCCTCTTACACTTGGATGGTAAGATCCCTGGGCCAGGAGCGTCCTTTTTGTTTCGGGTCGTACCATATCTAGCACATTTAATTTCCATTATTTGTAACCACGTCTGCAAGCCAGAGCAGCTGCGTGGAAACCACAGCCTAATGCCGACACTCACAATGCGACAGAGGCTTTTGCTGTTGGCCCCCTCGGAGATGCTCCAGGAGCTAATGGATCACTAATATAAAGCTGTATTCTTAAAAATATTACACAGGAGTACTTATTTATCATTTCTCCGGTGGGCAAATTAGATCTAATCTTTTATAGTCTACAGTCACCTGAATCAATATTCTTACACTGTGATCCATGCTAGTGGAAGAAGGAAAAAGTTCATTCTTTTTACCACTCTTGCCTATGATTATTTCCTTTTATTCTTATTAATTTGACAACTCTTGTTGGCTTAGCTAAGGCTAAAGCCTTCAATTGTAAAACACAGAATTGATAAAATATTCTCTGGTCCATTAGAAGCCTACAAAGGTGTACTAGCACTACTAGCAGGAATGGCATTCCTCATCCACATTTCTTATTTGTTTAGATAAGGAGAAGCCACTTATTTCTTCCTTGCACACCATTTTAGTGTACCAGTGTTTTGGACTATGATTTGGGATTCTCCATGCCACTACAGGAATGTTTTGCAGGAATTCATACGAGCACTGTGTTTGGTCTGCTCTGTCCCTTGAACACCAACACGTGCTTCTGTCCCTAGAAAGCAAAGGTCAAATTTGAGCCAACACAACATTTTTTTCAATCAGTTTTAGTACTTCATGGTTTCCTTCCCTGACTCTAACAGAGAAAGAATTTCTAAAGGACGACTGACTTGGTAGGCTAAAGCAAACACATGCCAATTATTGTTTTACTGCTTATTACATACACCTTTAATTACTACTGAGGGGACAGAACTGCAGATGAGCAATGCCAGTAAACTGCGGATTTATAGCCTAAAATCTTGGTAGTAAAGGCAGCTAATCACAGGACTCCACCCTGAGAAATGGCATGGTTGTAAAAGCACCTGACTTTGTTCACAGGTCCACAGAGGCCACAGGAAGGGTTGCAATTGTAGTTAACTTGGGAACAATAATACATTGCATAACAAGTACAATTCGCAATGGCAAATGCAGGAAGGTAACACAACTTACAAGGTTTATCTCTATGACCCATTTATTACCTATCTAGCAAACAGCAAAACTTTTAAAGCCACCTTTCTCTCCCCTGTGTCTGATTTTATGCTAGGTCATTCGTCTCAAGTGACACCAAGCCAAATGGTGCAGTTGATACTCTTGAGGGAAGGGATGCCATCTGGAGGGACCTTCACATGCTGGAGGAGTGGGACCATGCAAACCTCATGAGGTTCAACAAGGCCAAGTGGAAGGTCCTGCACATGGGTTGGGGCAATCACCAGTATCAGTACAGGCTGGGGGATGAAGGGATTGAGAGCAGACCTGAGGAGAAGGACTTGAGCATGTTGGTTGATAAACAATTGGACATGAGCCGGCAGTGTGCGCTCGCAGCCCAGAAAGCCAAATGTATCCTGGGCTGCATCAAAAGAGGCGTGACCAGCAGGTCGAGGGAGGAGATTCTCCCTCTCTACTCTGCTTTTGTGATACCCCACCTGGAGTACTGCATCCAGCTCTGGGGTCCCCAACATAAAAAGGACATGGAGCTGTTGGAGAGAGTCCAGAGGAGGCCATGAAGATGCTCAGAGGGCTGGAGTGCCTCTCCTATGAAGACAGGCTGAGAGAGTTGGGCTTGTTCAGCCTGGAGAAGAGAAGGCTCTGGGGAGACCTTAGAGCTGCCTTCCAGCACCTAAAAGGGACTTATAAAAATGGGGACAGACTTTTTAGTAGGGCCTATAGCGATAGGACAAGGAGTAATGGGTAAGAGGGTAAAAGAGGGTAGATTTAGATTGGACATAAGGAAGACATATTTTACAGTGAGGGTGGTGAGGCACTGGAACATGTTGCCCAGAGAAGCTGTGGATGCCCCATCCCTGGAACTGTTAAAGGCCAGGTTGGATGGGGCTTTGGGCAACCTGTTGGAAGATGTCCCTGCACATGTGTCATGGTTTAACCCCAGCCAGCAACTAAGACCCATGCAGCTGCTCGCTCACTCCCCCCACGGCAGGATGGGGAAGAGAATCAGAAGGGTAAAAGTGAGAAAACCCATGGGTTGAGATAATGACAGTTTAATAAGTAAAGCAAAAGAAAATTAACTCTATGCCAGCCAAAACCAGCACACCATGGCAGGGGTGTTGGACTAGATGATCTTTAAAGGTCCCTTCCAACCCAAACCATTCTATGAGTCTATGATGTCTATAAAAAGTACTTACTCCTATCAACTTTATGTTAATCCTATGAACAGGATCATGACATGATAATACAAGCAATCAATTAAGGAGCGCTTCTAAGCAAGTACATCTTTTTAGTCAACAGGAACAAGATAGTTATTATTCTGCATGACCTGCATTACAAAAATAGTTATTTAAATCATTACAAACTTGAGTTATCTCTCTCCCAAATCTTTTGGAGGTGTACTTCTTCGTAAGGACCCTGCAACTAATTTTTTCCACAGTGAAAATCAAGCATGCCCTTGTAGTACCTTGGCAGAAGTAGAAAGTACTGTGTATCCAACCTTATCTGAGAGAGTGACTCTGAAGTGAAAAAATGTAAAATATCTTCACCAAAGTGAAAGCTGCATAATGCCCACATAAGTGTGCCAGAGACCAAAGAAGAATCATATTCCACCATATTTTCCCCACTCAGTTCTGTGTTGCAAGTAAGAGGGAATCACAGATTTTTACCAAGAACGCTGGAAAACACAGCTTGTCACAGACGTGATGGAGCTCAGCTGCTCTGCCCTGTGCTCCCAGGGAAATGGCTCCAGGATCAAGGACTCCCTCATGTCCCAAGCAACATCTGCAACGGTGCTCAGTCCCACTGAGGGAAGAGAAGAAAGTTGAAGATCAGTGAAGATGTTCCTAATATGTCCCTTGAACATGTATGAGAGAGCCAGCCATGGTCTTGTCCAAATGACAGCCAGTACAGAATGGAAAGTTTAATCTCATTGCTCAGGAATTTAAAACTGGAACCAAAACCAATAAAAAGTTTTTGCTTTGCATATTTTTTACTCCCCATTGATAAGTACTAAATATTTCTTTTCTTCCACAGAGAAAATGCCCCAAGAAAGTTTTTAGACAGCTGCTTGGGCATTATCAAAAATTTTTATCTCAGTGCATCACAGGCAAATCAGAGTACTTTTACACATGAATCAAATTCTGTCCTCAAGTACACACATGCAGGTCCCATTAGAACAGTATAAATACACCCAAAGGCCAAATCGGGCAATTGAAATACTTTTGGAAAATGGAAAGTAACCAACAAAGGTAATAGAACAGAGGAAAATAATTCATTTTAAATATCACAATACTGCTAATATTGTAATTACTTTTCTACTTATCAGCAAACAAAGACTAAAGCATGAGTGGAAAATTCTTGCTGCTGATGGAAAGAATGACATCACCTTCTCCAGAAAAATACCTGAACTATTTTAAAGCACTTCTATGCTTTTATCATAAAAGTTTAAATTACAGTTATTATTGGAAATGATCTGGAAAAAAAGCAGTTTTAAAGCCTTGTCAAAAAGGGTGATTGCAGCCCTTTATTCACTTGAGCCAAAAAGTAATTGAGAGAAAGTTGTTGACATACTGGAGAGTGTGGGAATGGATCCAGAAGATACTTTGTTTTCTTGTTCAGCGAAATGCTGCATACTGTTCCTGAACAATAGAAGTTTACAGAATCCTTCTTTTCTTCCAAAGCTCCAACCTACCTCCATATTCACTGCATAAACTACCTATTGCTGTGAAAAATACTAAATATGATTTGTTTCAAGCTGTTATAGCTGTGGATCCTACCTACAGATATACACAGATTTATATTTCTTTGTTTAGATCCTTGTTCCTATTATAATGATTAGCTTCAACTGGAGTCCCCGAGGAGCTGTGAGACCCCCCTCTCATCCAACTGCATCCTTTTAGGAAACAACAAAATTAAAAGTGTCCTGTCTGACAGAATGATAATGCTCTCTGGCAGTGTGCAACGTTGGTCTTATGTTGAGAAATTGTTGCAATTAGTTGAAAAGGCCAGGAATTACTGATCTTCCTTCTTAGTTTAAGACAGCAATACAGGAATCTGAGATCAGTTATCTTCCTGATGGCCTTGTGCAGCACAGGGTGTGTAAGGGGGTGTATAAGAAATGTTTGCTCTGCCCTGGTAAGAATGCTTGAAAAGGCAAAGTAGATCCTTCCCTGCAGTGCTTGTAGGTGAGGATAACTGAAGAGGCAAAACTGAAAAAAATGCTGCTATCATCCAAAAGTTTCACTCTTCTGTCCACCCCTCAACTACATCAGTTGTTCTAATAAAAGAGCACATTTTTCTCTGCAGGCCATGCTTTGCTGATATTTCCAGTCCCTCAAAGCTGCAGAAAAATGGCTCTTTACCAGGCCCATGCAGACCTTGCCTGAAGCATGCCGGTGCTTTGTGCAAAACCATGCGTATGGACCAGTTCTCAAGAAGAGCTCGAAGAGATGGTAACTCTGGGTAGGCAGACAATTTTTTGTAGTTCAGCTATGACACTATTACCAAACTATATGTAACATGTTCAATAGTAGCCTCCGTCACATATACTAACTCTTATACTTACTGAGTATAAGAACAGTAAGATTTTTTGGTGGTTTCTAACTGCCTGGAGGGTTTTTTACACAATTACAGGGCATGTACGTGCCACCAGCATGACACTATTGACAAATTGCAAGTGTGGGCTCCAATCGATACAACAGAAGAGATTAAGGATGAAAGTATTGTTAGTATAAAAATTCCTACTATCACCAAAGCAACGCTTTTTTCTCCTAACTCATTTTTAGACCTCTAAGTTGACCCATTTTAACTGGACCTTTAATTCCCAGAGTGCTTCTTTAAATGTTCTGCTTCAGCAGGCAGGGCTCTAATCCGTATCAGGGCTGTTCTAGTTTATACCAGATTGTGTGGCCTTCATAAACTAAAGAATGAAGTAAGATTATTCTTCCATTTGAGATGGAGAGACATATTTTTATGCTACTTTTAGAAGAACACGCTGTAAAACTACTAACCAACACTGCAGGTAAAAGAACAGGAAAACACAGGGGGGAAAAATCACACAGACTATGGCTTCAGTAGAAATACTCCCTTTCCAAAGAGAATGTAAACCAAACCAGAAGCACATTTGTCTGAAAGACAAGAGGAATATCTGGACAGTATATTTGTAAGACTTAATCACCTAATGAAATAATTTGAAAATAAAACCATCTCAGTATAGAAACCTTTACACTGGAAAAATACAATTTACTTCCTTCAGTTCCGGATATCCTTATTAATAACACAGGAAGTAATAAAATAGAGATAATCAGATTATCAACACAAGGAAATAAGCACATACGAGAAACACAACCCCATTATTTATCATGACACTCCAGACCAACTATTACCTAAGATATGCTTAGTTGGACTAATTAACCTAGCACATAAAACCAGATGAAGTACCTAGTACTTAGACAACCATGGAAGCATCTCTGTAAGCACCACCTATGGTCTTCATCATATAAAATAAAATAAAATAAAATAAAATAAAATAAAATAAAATAAAATAAAATAAAATAAAATAAAATAAAATAAAATAAAATAAAATAAAATAAAATAAAATAAAATAAAATAGAAATTTTCTGAACAGCAATGTCATCCAAGAAACTCGAACCACTTCTTCATTTCCAAGAATCATTGGACATATCAGTAGCCTCCCAATGTTAATAATTTGAAAAACCAAAAACAACACAGAAATCAGAATGTATATGTGAAGAATATACAGCCTTTAAAAAAGTTTTTGACTCTGTATAGCTGCCAGGATTAAAACTCTAGCTGATACCTCCTGAATCAGATGAAACATAAACCTAATTTGTATTATTATTTTAAATAATTTTCAATTATTTTTTTCTTATTACTAAAAAGGTAATCATGCATGTGATCACAGGTACATTGAGCTCACTCAGAAGCTAGTGAAATGCCTAATCACCAGTTACTGAAAAGTCCTTCTGCTCCCCTCTGTTGTTCTTCAACACTTTAATCAATGTTTGTCCTTGGGAACTTATCACCTATCAAATGTACCCTAAACCACAAACATTCACACCAGTCTTCTTGGAATACATCTACTTTTGACCTGATATTCACAAGCTCATTCTTTCTTCAGTACCTCTACAAGACTACAAATACTTGCACTTAAAGATGGATCTTGAAGTCCATCTTCTTAGAAGACCAAGAGATGTTCTAAGACATAGCCACTATTCACAAGATATCAGAGTTACTATATGAGGAAGAAGGATGCTCAGAAAGGAAAATATATTTGGCTAAACTAAAAAAATTTGATGCATTAAACTCTCTCTTTCTTGTGAATACTGTCATTTTGAAGTCAAGTAGCATTAGATCACAGACCTGTCTTTCCTGAAAGTCCATGTTGAAAAATTCATGATTTATACAAAAGATTTATAGTTTCATATTTTCATTCAAACTATCCCACCATTTCAGTTTCAGCAGAAAAATGCAAACCTACACAATACCTTTATCAGAACAAATTTAATTCAGAAAATATAAGAGTATATGAAATAATAATTAAAAGAAGGTTTTCTCAATCTTATCACTCTTTGGATGTGGTCTCATCAGTCTTGTTATTGATTCATTATATAATTGGAAATTTAACAGGTGCATAAATTCATATCTTAATAACATCTATGTTTGCAAAGACAAAGATTCTGGTTGTAGATTCTCTTGAAGTTACATTTGTGGATTTAAGGTAGAAGAAGGAAAGGAGTTTTGTCTTTAAATGCCAGTGAATTGTCTCCTTGAAATTGGTTTAATTCATTACTGTGATTTAATGAACAATGTTATTTTCTGTGGTTAGTACAATATTTTAAAAGTACAATACAAACCTAAAGTAAATGCTTAGAAATGCAGGTGAGATTTTCTTTCAAAGACCGAGATTCTGAATGATCAGATCAAAGATGGATTGAAGCAGTTTGTTTGAAAAGACTCATTTTCACTTTGATTGTTTTCCAGCTGACTACTATAGTAGAGATGATGACAGCTGGTGTGAAGTTGTCTGAATCAGTGATACTAGAATGCAAATAGACACCGATACTTTGCATAAAATCCACAAAGCAGAGCTATTTCTGCACTGTGCCTTTTGACATCTCAGCACGCATGTTGACTTGAATTGGCATCCTCTCTTTTTGATTTTCTGGTATCAAAATTAAATGGAAAGCTAAGAACATAATATCAAATCAGACAGAGCTACCCAAAAAAGAGGGCAATGGTGAACAAAGAGGATCTGTTCATAACTGAAGTTAAATATTTAATTCTAGCAAACAAATATATTAAAGGAACTTTGCTGTACCTGATTTCATAGTGGTTGAAAAGGATGCCAATCATCCTGGGGATAGTTCTGAATATACTGAAAAGAAAAATCAAAGACTGAGGAGTAACCTGATAAACATTTGTAATCTGTTTGTCTTGCCAGGTGGCAATGGCTGACTAATTTGGAGCACATCATTTACTGGATACATATTTAAACCTGACTAGTCTACATGTCATTCTAAATACAATTTATAGAAATTGTAGATTTTGATGACAGTGATACATTTTCAAAAGATGGCACAGGGTCAACCAGCTCGTTTAGTCAGAACTATGACTCAAACTTCACTGCAATGCTTTGAAAAATCAATCACCTCAAAACTATCTCCAGACAGTTTAATGTGAATAGTTTTGCAAAAATCATGACTCTGAAAGACATAATTCTAAATCACTGGGGCTAAGAAATGACAATTAGAAGTAATCAATGTTTTGAAAAAGAACCTGAGTACAAAGGAACCATTCAAACCAATTGCTTTTATGGTTGTATCTATAAGAGCAAGTTAACAGGAAAAGAGATTACATTGTTAACAGCAGATTCTTTGCCTTGGTTAGAAAAGGAAATGCAGTAATGAAACTTGACCTACTAACACATTCATGCCAGATTTAGCTGTGAGAATCTTCCTCCTCTGTCACAGTAGGACGGGTGTACAATAAACTTCTGAAGGGCCAAAGCAGCAACTTTAATAGAAACCAGAGAAGCAGCATTGAGTTGAAATAAATATTCAGTCTAAAATGGACTTCTACAACATTTCTTCCTCTCGCTTTTTCTAGCAAATTTTGAGACTGTAACTAGAATTCTTAGGACAAAAGCTAATGTAATGCTATGTGTGGCTTTCACAGCCAGCAACTACTGGCTACTGAGAAAGCATGTGTGAATTACTCACTATATCATATGGTTGATAATCTCAACATCACAAATCATTCTGGTTTTGGAAGGATGCTCTTCGAAACTCTGTGGGATAGAACTTGAAGTGGGGAGAGAGAAATAGAGAAGTCTGCTATGGACTGTCTCAGTAAAAAACAGAAACGCAACTATAGGCTTACCAGAAGCTGACAGTGCCCAATTACAAATAGGACAAGAGCAGGAAGAGATAAAACCCCTACATCTTCCCTTTTTTACCAGCACAAAACCCTGTTCTCACAACGCACCGTTTCAGAAGACAAGCAATGTTGCATGCAGTTGATGAGAGAAACACACACAACAGGGTTGACAGCAACATAGCTTGTGGTTGGGTTAAAACACACAAACCGTTCCTACGTAACTGAACCAATGACAAAACTATCAGATAAAAAGCAACAGGAGTAACAACAAAATAAATCTGAAGACAGACATTAATTCCTTTCACTTTCTGAAGACGGTATGGCTACAAAGTGTATGGGTATGTGTGCAGGTATGCATGTCCAGGCAGGTGAAAAAATATTTACCTGAATCTCCACATTCAGTAATCATGATGTTAACACCTTGCTCACTGCTTTACACTTCAGAGTAACGAAAAGATAAGCTAGACTTTACCTTTGAAACTTAATTTGCTAAACCTAAAAATCTTAAAAGTTTCTCCTTCCTGTGTTCTTCTCTCTGGTAATCTATTTAGCTGTACAGAGAGTATGATATATGAGAATAAATAAAGCTTGCTTGACAGAAAGTGAGATACGGCCTATGAGACTGTTAGAATATTGTTTCCTAAATTTATTTTCAAATGTATGAATAAGTAGCTTGCTGTTTGGAAAGACAAAAACACCTGTGGGTGAAGCAGACTTAAAATGAAAGTCCTCACCATCACTCCTTATCCCTGTCCCACTTCCTGGGCAGACACCAAAATGCTGTGTTTGGACCCAAGCCATGGAAGCCATTGGATTTCCAGCCTGGTCTGATTTGTGGCGTTCATTGTTCAAAGCTCTAGGTTTTTTTCAGATTTTTTTGTTCAGCACACACCTGGGTGCTGAACCCAATTGCCATCCAGCTGCCTAGACCAAAGTGCCTAATGCCAACTGAGAGGCCTTTGTGTAGCCAAGATGTCTGGCTGGGTCAGGCAGATATGACAGGGCCTCAGAAAAGACCCACGTGCTCTGAAGCAGCAGCTGGTAGCTAGGGTTGATACCCTACAGCTACTCTACATCTAGAATAGCACTAAATGTCTAGGTTTGGGCAATGGAACTTCACTCCTCATGTCTTATAACACTCTCTAGCAGGCAGACCTCAAGAGTTTTGTCACCTAAATCCTGGGATTAATGTCTTAGCCAAGGGAACTTCTAATCATTTAGACACATTTTGTCCCCTACTAGAAGTGCAATCAGTAGATCAAAGTGAGTGGTGCTAAGGCTCCTTACATCGCCATTATACATCTCCAGGCTCAGGAGGCTCACCCTGATTTAGGTGTTGGTTAGTTTCTATGTAGGTGGTTCAATGCTCAGGGAAAAGTGATAGGCACAAACTGGAAGACCTTTTGGTGATATGGTCCACAAGTAAGTTAGGAACCTATTGTTGCTGAAGAGCACTGCAGCACTTCTGGAACAATGTTTCTGACTTAGTTTCTTTCCAGACAGAATCTCTTTCATGGGTATTACAACTGTCCTCAGAACACAGTAAATGGAGATGATCAAGGTATTTCCTTCAAAACTGCATTATTGCTCTGAACCAAGTTGCTAATTTAGACTGTGTTACCCTGTCCATTCAAAACTTAGATTTGGCCCAGGCCACTAGGCCAGACCACTTTTATAGTTTTATCAGCTTCATTGCTTGGTGAAATAGCTTCCATGGTTTAGAAAACATTATCTTTTTTAAAAAAATATCTCTCCTGCCTTTACTTGTCTTTGTACATCACCTGAGGAATTTCCAGGCTCCAAATCTTGATGGGCAACTGGCAAACCCCTTTGTATCAAAGGAGTTACAGCAAGTCAGAGTTCATGGCCACTACCTAATCTTTCGTAGTTTCATGAAAGTGCTTCAAGTGCCTGCTACAGTACAAGTATTCAAAAAACCAAACAGGTTTCAAGCAAAGTGATGGGTGAGTTATAAAGGCCTTACACTGATATCTCAGTACCTTCAAGAGACAGCAGCTAATGTAGAAAAATGTTGTTAACCACCAAATCAAAATATCCTGTTTTTTTTTACAGTTTTGCAATGGTGAAGCTATTATCAGGCCTAAGTAAATCTTGTAGTCATCCATCTGTGACTGAATCTACAGAGACACTCTCTACAGCATCAGTATTTGGTTGTGTAACTTATGATTTGTTCTTCCTCAATCCACCAATAATACAACACATACTGCTTATTTGTCCACTTCAAATTATCTTCTACAGCACCTTATATAAATAGATAGAATCTTGGACTCCTTTCATATCTATTTTTTATGGAAAGACATAACGGATGGCTACTAAAATGGCAGTTCTGTGAAATCAGAATCATGTTCATCATTCTGATGGACCTTGTTCTCACCAACAAGGAGGGGCTGGCGGGGAATGTGAAGTTCAAGGGCAGCCTTGGCTCCAGTGACCACGAAATGGTGGACTTCAAGATCTTCAGGGCAGCAAGGAGAGTGCACAGCAAGCTCACTACCCTGGACTTCAGGAGAGCAGATTTTGCCCTCTTCAGGGACTTGCTTGGTAGAGTACCATGGGACAAAGCCCTGGAGGGACGAGGGGCCCAAGACAGCTGGTTAGTATTCCAGGATCACCTCCTCCAAGCTCAGAAGCGATGCATCTCAACAAAGGGGAAGTCAGGCAAAAACACCAGGAGGCCTGCATGGATGAACAGGGAGCTCCTGGACAAACTCAAACACAAAAAGGAACCCTACAGAGGGTGGAAGAAAGGGCAGGTAGCCTGGGAGGAATACAGAGGACCTGTCCAAGCAGCCAGGGATCAGGTTAGGAAAGCTACAGCCCTGAGAGAATTAAATCTGGCCAGGAATGTTAAAGACAACAAAAGTTTCTATAAGTACATCAGTGATGAAAGGAAGACCAGGGAAAATATGTCACTCTCCAGAAGGAAATGGGAGACCTGGATACCCAGGATATGGAGAAGGCTGAGCTACTCAATGATCTTTTTGCTGAAGTCTTCACCGGCAAGTGCTCTAGCCACATCGCCCAAGTCGCAGAAAGCAAAGGCAGGGACTGGGAGAATGAAGAACCGCCCACTGTAGGAGAAGATCAGGTTTGAGACCATCTAAGGAACCTGAACGTGCACTGAAGGACCTGTTGAGATGCATCCGTGGGTCCTGAGGGAACTGGTGGATGAAGTTGCTAAGCCACTATCCATCGCATTGGAGAAGTTGTGGCAGTCCGGTGAAATTCTCACTGACTGGAAGAGAGGAAACATAACCCTCATTTTTAAAAAGGGAGAAAAGAAAGACCTGGGGAACTACAGGCCAGTCAGTCTCACCTCTGTGCCCAGCAAGATCATGGAGCAGATCCTTCTGGAAACTATGCTCAGGCACATGGAAAATAGGGAGGTGATTGGTGACAGCCAATGTGGTTTCACTAAGGGCAGATCGTGCCTGACACATTTGGTGGCCTTCTACAATGGGGTTACAATGTTGGTGGATAAGGCAAGGGTAACTGATGTCATCTACCTGGACTTGTGCAAAGCATTTGATACTGTCCCACACGACATCCGTGTTTCTAAATTGGAGAGACATGGATTTGACGAATAGACCACTCGGTGGATAAGGAATTGGTTGGATGACAGAATCGCAGAATCACAGAATGGTAGGGGTTGGATGGGACCTGTGGAGATCATCTAGTCCAACCCCCCAGCTAAAGCAGGATCACCTACAGCAGGATCGTGTCCAGGTGAGTTTTGAATATCTCCAGAGAAGGAGACTCGATGCATGGTCACACTCAAAGAGTTGCAGTCAATAGCTCAATGTCCAAGTAGAGACCAGTGATGAGTGGCGTTCCTCAGGGGTTGGTATTGGCACTGGTGCTGTTTAACATCTTTGTCGGTGACGTGGACAGTGCACCCTCAGCATGTTTGCTGACAACACCAAGCTGTGTGGTGCAGTTGACGCACTGGATGGGAGGGATGCCATCCAGACGGACCTTGACAGGCTTGAGTGGTGGGCCTGTGCAAACCTCATGAAGTTCAGCAAGGCCAAGTGCAAGGTCCTGCACATGGGTTGGGGCAACCCCAAGCACAACGACAGGCTGGGTGGGGAATGGATTGAGAGCAGACCTGAGGAGAAGGACTTGGGTGTGTTAGTGGACAAGAAGCTCAACATAACCTAGCAACGTGCGCTTGCAGTCCAGAAAGCCAACTGTGTCCTGGGCTGCATCAAAAGAAGCATGACCAGCAGGTTGAGGGAGGTGATTCTGCCCCTCTATTCTGCTCTCATGAGACCCCACTTGGAGTACTGCGTCCAGCTCTGGGGGCCCCAGTACAGGAGAGACATGGAGCTGTTGGAGCGAGTCCAGAGGAGGGCCACGAAGATGATGAGAGGGCTGGAGCACCTCTCCTATGAGGACAGGCTGACAAGAGTTGGGGTTGTTCAGCCTGGAGAAGAGAAGGCTCTGGGGAGACCTTACAGCAGCCTTCCAGTACCTGAAGGGGGCCTACAGGAAATCTGGAGAGGGACTGTTTACAAGGGCATGGAGTGACAGGACAAGGGGTAATGCCCTTAAGCTGAAGAAGGGGAGATTTATATTAGATATTAGGAAGAAATTCTTCCCTGTGAGGGTGGTGAGGCACTGGAACAGGTTGTCCAGAGAAGCTGTGGATGCTCCATCCCTGGCAGTATTCAAGGCCAGGTTGGATGGGGCTTTGGGCAACCTGGTGTAGTGGAGGGTGTCCCTGCCCATGGCAGAGTGGTTGGATCTAGATGATCTTTAAGGTCCCTTCCAACCCAAACCATTGTATGATTCTGTGATTATTGTGATCTCAGAGTCAAAGATGTTGCTGACAGAAGGAGGTAGATGTTAACACTCTAACACCTGTACATACTTTTAACCTCCTCTATTGGTTTAGGCTTCCAGAAGTATTAGCTGGCAGGGTGTGTTCAGTCAAATGTGCTTCTAGGGTATCTTTGAAGTATTACCTTGCCATCCATCCTCCTTTTCACGTATTCCAGCTCACTGTATCGGAATTGCTTGGTCACTTACGTATGGTCTATCCAAACTACAACTATGCCCCAGTGCTGCTGGGACATTGTTATTAATGACTCAATAAGCATTCAACCAATCCAACTAAAACAAAAAAGGTATCACATTATTTCATTAAGAGGTACACAGAATCGTCTCATGGCAGTTTTCCGTAAGTGGAAATCCATGGGTGGATGCATTTTCTATGCAAAATCTCTGACTCATAGAGAAGCGTGGCAAGCACAGAACTGCTGTGTCACTTTGGTGAAGAAGCTACTTTCATGCTGATGCAATAGCTACACTGCATAAGCACATCAAATTTCAAGTTTATTTCTACCAATTAATTTGGAAGGCATAATGTATTTTCCCCTTTAGCACATAATCTTTTGTATTCCTTGGAGTCATCGATATTTGGAAGCTGATAATAGAAGCAGAAAACCAGCCTGCAAACTAAGTATCTTGTTTAGAGCATATCTTGTTACGATCAAATCCTACATGAGTTCTTGTACCCTGGAACAGTTCAGGAGTAAATGCTGTTGATTGTTTTAGGGCACCACTGAGCACAAATACACAAAATAGCACGAATAATGCAGTCCCTAAGATGCAATCTCATTTGCTACTATTTGTTGTGGGGAAATGGTTGGCCTGGAATTCCATTGACCTTTACAGTGCTTGAGGAAAGCTCTCTCAGACAGTCAGGTCCTTCCATCATGCTTTAAAATCCAGCTCATTTCTGAGTGGCCAAAAGCTTTCATCAAATCAATGGATGTTCAACAGATTATAAGATTTTTCTCTTGGATGCAAAATGATGCAACTTTAAGAATAGTTTCATGGCTTGTTGGAACATGTTTCAATCACGGAAGCTTGCTTTATTACAATATTCTATGACATTCCACATGAATGTTTTTTAATCATTATACTTCATTTCTCGGACTGCAGTGCATTTGACCTCTCTATATGGTTGGGCACTAGTTTGAGCTGCAGAAGTGTGGTTGCCATGACAAGTTATGGGGATGCTACCTTTGGCACCCATAATTATTTTGAACAAATGTAGAAAATATTGAACCTACTAACTTTGCAGTCTACAATCAACTTTTCTACCCTTTACTGGCATTATCACATATTAACCCCTATAATGCCTTGAGCCCTGCTTAGAATAAATACATATTAGAAACACCAAACTGTTGAAAAATGAATAATCAGGAAGGAAAGCAGTTTTTACTCAGACTTTAAGAACACTTTTTTATTAATATGTATTAGTTCTGTATTAATTATTATGTAGTATGTACTGTTTAAAGAGATTAAAACCCACCTCTTACATAAAAATACAATTTTCAGTTACAGATTTGTTTTCAGCTTGCTCCTGTAGGGCCACTAGAATCAGAACAGGAATGTAAGAGATGATATTTCTGAAAATTCTAATGTGAAAAAACAATCATTCACTGCATTGATATTAAAATACATAGCAAAGAAGAACAGAAGCATTGCACATCACTCAATGCAGATGACTTTTATATTGATGTCTTGGGAAGAAATTAATCATTGCTGTAAGTGGGCAGAACACAGTTGGGAGTGGCTGAATTGTGTTTGCAACCAAGGCAAGCTGAACAGCACTCTGTGAAGCAGCTCAGCTGGATTCCTGAGCAGTGAGAGACTGCTAACCACCAGCCTTTTAAAACACCGCAGTAGTAAAAGCTCACCAAATGGCTGCAAGAAAGTGTTTGGTCTAAGGCCCAGTGGGAATTTCCTCAGATTTCAAATAGTGGGGGCCATATGCCAAGATCCCTGCAGCACTGCTTAGCTTGAAAGTAAACAGCTGAATATATTTGGCACAGATTTTACTACTGCTGCTCAAGCGGCTTTCATATGGGTTTGTATGGGCACAGCTATCATACCACTGGAATTAAGAAGAATCCTTTATAAAGTCAGTATTATTTTGCTAAATCTCTGGAAAACATGTATAGGGAAGATGTGAATCGACAAAAATCCCTTACAAATAGATAAACAAACGTAGAATTTTTTACTTGTCTCAAGCAGAAATCCCCTCTCCAATCATCCATCTATATGTAAAGGCAACACTTCTGAGTGTGGGATAGAGTAGGATGTGCTCTTCAAACTTCATGAAGGACTGTTTTTCTTCTTTCCCATATTAACATTTTCAATGATAAACTTAATGCTGTCAATGTTGCAGCTACTGTAATAAGCAGACTTTGCCTCCTAGTACGCTGATGATACTATCAAAGTAGGGAGGTTCCAAAAATGCAGATTCACATTAGCAGTTCAGTGATCATGCTGACATGAAAAAGGCCAGGTTCAAATGTCATGCCAGAACTCCTTGGTCTTCATCTGAATGACACCTGGACATGCTGCAAATGATAATTGACTTGATCTTCAAGAATGAGATTACCAAAACATGAGACCACTGAGGAGTACCAACTCATCTACTCCCAACAGCTGTTTTGCTGGCAGACTCCAGGGAGACCTTTTATCATAATCTCATAATGAGGTATTAATAGCAACCTCAGAGGAAACTGCTTGCTCTTTCTTGAAGAGGAATTATCAGTAACTGCAAAACTGCCTTTATTGCAATGTACTGGATGGAAACGCTGGTGACAAGGAAGGAATTCCCTGGATCCTCCTCTGCAGGTGGGAAGACACTCCTGAGCTATGGGTTTTGCTCTAATAAGAAAAATCGTACACTGAAAGTTCAATACTTGGTCAACAGAAAACTAAAACCAAGACAGTGAGCTTTGATGATGCTTTTATATGAGGGATAGTAAGAGGAATTTTTTTGGTTTTGCCTGCTTAGATGAGAAAAAGCATTGATCCTGTAGGAAATGACATCGAGAGCCACTCACATAGCGATGCTACAATGAGTTCATTTTATTGCATAATAAAGAACAAATGAAGTAGATTAATTGTAACAGAAAAGGACCAAATCACAAAGCCCAGTACTCTCTCAAAAGCACACAAGACTATTCTTTCTTGTGACTGCTATAAAAGTTCTCAGAATACTTCAAATAAAAAAGTGTGTTTGTTCAAGGTTACAGTCCTTAGAATCCATAATATCTGTATCTGGACAGTTTATAAAAATCAGTGTTTCTCAGAGCAGCATGAAACCTTACCACCTAGGTTCAGCTTCTCCCAGGTATTGTATATGTGTATATCGAGGCCTACCTGCCAGGGAAAAATCTATAGCAATGCAGGTTTGATGAGCAGGTGACATCAGAAAAAAGGGCTGCACGGAAGAATAAAGATTCAGAGAACCACGGATGCCTATTGCTGGCTGATTTCTCCAGGACTTCTAGGCCTACAAAAGATCTCTCAGATATTGATCCTTTTTCCTTGGTATGAAAGAGATGAACAACCCCACTGAAGTTCACAGGAGCTGACAGATGCTATGAAAGGCTTTTCAAACAGCACTGACAAAGTTGCTTGCCTGTTTCTTCCGCCAGAGGAAAAGATTATATAGCTTCACCGTTGAAAGAAGCAAAATAACAAACAAATACTGAGCAATTCTTTTAAGGTGAAATAAGTATTCAGGCTGCTCTTGCCTTCCAGATGTCAAGAAGTCCATTGTTTCCACATGAAAAGCAGGTTCTGCATTGCTTAGGTATGAAGAAAATAAGACAAAGCAATGTTTTGTCAATAATTCTGGAGCTCTTACAATCCAAATGTTATAATCAACATTTCAATAGTGGTATATAACAATTAAATTATGGACATGAATTCAGGAAGAGTATCAATGCCCAGGACACAAGGAAAAACCAATTAGACCTGAACAAGTATGATACAAATGATTTGACGTTGCTAAGCTTGCCTTCTGTCATGGTAAATATCTGTTTACTATGATAACACGAATGAGTAACTTCTCTCTATTTAAACCAATTCAAATTCATTCAAAACTGCACTAGGTACTGAGTTTTTATCCACCAGAGTATAAACAGACAATTAATGTAAAAAGTCATATTTACATCTACATGTCATGAAAAGATACTGACTCCTCTTCCTTATTTCTTAAGATTATTGGAGTCATTATTTTCCTCTTCAATGAAAAAAGAAAAAAAACCTTCACAAAATAATTCTTTGTCTTTGTGTATATAAATCCTTAAATTGGGTTACTTGGGACTTGAGCCAACAGGAGGGTTAAATGAAGCTACAACATCTAGCAAGGTAGTGTTTTCCCCTCAGATGACAGGCTGTTCATACGGAGCTACAGGACTTCCATATGGCCCTTCTGCTAAAGCCATCTCTGACTGTATGAAGAGGATACAAAAAGCCTAAATGGTTTGGCCAGCCTTTTTTTTTTCAATCCGTTTCACTCACCAGTTGCATAATCCTTGACCATTGTATGCTAGTGATATCATCCAAAGCAGTGTTGGTTTAGCACCCTGAACAACCCTAATCTCTCCTGAGACTTGTTTTCAAACGGAGAGCTGAGCTTGTTTCAACAGAGAGCCCTTTAGCTCTAGCTGTCCTGCCTTTCACAACGCATTGACCCAGCGGCATGCGGCTGTCCTGGCGCGTCTCAGCTGGAGATCCTGCGGGGGACAGGGCTGACAGCTCTGGCAGTGCAGCCTGGCGGGGAAGCTGGCTGGGGGGGGTGGAAGGACTGCAGCACAGTACCCTTTTGCCGTCAAGCTCCTGTGGGGCTGCCAGCCCTTGCACCCTGCACAATGCAGAGCTCCCAGGGCTGTGAGGTCATACGGACTAAATGCTAGACTTGTCTGGTGTCGGCAGCAGGAAAAAGGCTAAAACCTTTTCCTCGTTTCCCTGCTGAATTAATTGTTGGTATGTGAAGTATTTCCTTCACAAAGAAAGTATACTATTGAAATGGCTGAAAGGCTGAAGCCTAACGTGGGCAGAAGTGCAATTTTGCTTATTATCTGAGGTTGGCAGACACATATTTACAGATGAATCAACTCAGTTTCCTAGGCAGAGAGACAAATCAAGTCCCTAGAGCTTCATGCTATGGGAAATGCTTTGCAAAGTGTTCCAAGTAGTCCTTTATCAAATAGCACTGTGGTTTTGAGCCAGCAGCTCCTCATCAAAGTATTGATCTTTTCCTGGCATTACAACATCTTGTTGAGATGATGACATAACGTTTCCAGTGGAGCCAAGGACAACTCAGCCCCTCTCCAGACACACTTGCGCACACTGAAAAGAGCAACAAGATGCAGAACGCTGATGAATAGCCCTTTGCCTTCAAGAAAGGAGTACCTGAATGCAAACAAGGATTTAATAACATAAATGCTTTTTTCACATTTTCAGACAAATGAAAACAAAAGCAATAAGCTTCAAGTTTCAACCCATCTTATAAAACACAACAGAAAATTTCCTAAGCTAAGTTAGATACTGAAAGGTTACTCAACAAGAGAGCTATGAAAAACACCATGGCCAAACCCAAAGCCTACTGAAGGCAGTTTTGTCCTAGATCCATCATTTCTAAGCACTAGATGAAAACTGACTGCTATTTCTATACCATAATAATTTTCTCATTAATTTTACTGCTTTTGAGCGTACTGCCAACTATTAGCACTCAGATAAAGTGGACATTTTCTTCTATTGTGCAGCGTGTAACAGACAGAAAATTGGAATACTATAAAGAACTCATATAGCTGCTGCTGTGGTGATTTATTCCTTCACTGCTCCCATATGTTCACACTTCAACTGGCTAATTATTTAAGAGCTATGAAGAAATTGCCTGAGTTACTTTTTCCTAAGGAAAAGGCCCCAATTCAGACCCCCTCTCATGAGGTATGTTACAGAAGGAGCCAATCCTCCTGACTTCTCTGTGAAGAGAGACAGAACACACTTCCAGACAGCAGTTTAGATCTTAGCTGGACTGAAAACTATGCAGAGGTGGCCCTCTTTCTTCACCTACACAAGTACAGGAAAGCTCATTTTAGACACAGAGATTTAAATAAATTTGTTCCATTAAATTTCCTCTTGCCACAAAGAAAAAAAAATCCCTATTCTTGGTGATAGTCCAACAAAACCACGTTTTAATTTGATTTCTATATAAGACTAAGCATCTGTATCTAATGTGCATTCATATATATACATATATACATATGCTATGTCTAAAACAATGTAATTTAACTGTTTCTCTATTGTAGAGAGTTTAAATAATACAAGCCAAAAGATAAATTAATAATAATAAGACATTCAGAAGGGAATAGCTTTGAGAGCAATTCATAGGTTGTACAGCCCAAGGGACTCTTATGATCATCTCCTCTGATTTTCTGCACAAAGAACAGAGATTTTTCACACAGTAAAAACCTCAATCAAGCCCAATGAATTGTAGCTGAAGTACAGCATATTTTTCAGCAAGATATTCTGTCTTGATTTAAAGAAATATATTTATGGAGAAGCTCCGACATCCTCTACCCAATGATGCAATTGCTTATCATCACTCTTTAGATAGTATTTCCCCTTAACTTCTAGTATTAATTTCCAGCTATTAAATCATGTTATGACTTTGCTGTGTTCTTCTCTCTGCTGCATAGTGATTGCCATTGTAATTATTTGCCACTCTTCATTTTTCCCATCTACAAATGCATGGCACCTGTGATTTTGAATTTTTAGAGCATTAGTAAGAATGTTGGCTCGTGTTATCTGAGAACTGGTACAAACAGAAGGGCGTCACATACAAATCAATTTAAATCAGACAATAAAGATGGTATGGGATCAGCTTGATATTATTAATAATAATAATTCTAGTATTATTATTAGTGTGGGAGCAAGAATAAAGTATGACATGAACTATGAATTTAAGGTTTTATCATGCAGTACTTATAAAACTTTTTTTTTTTCAGTATCAAATAAATTATTGTGGGGTTTTTTTTGGTAAATAAACAAAGGTTTGTCTGGTAGAAACCTATCTGTTCTTCCCTTGGCTACATTAGTTAGGCTAATATAAAATACTATCTCCTTGTACAAATCTTCCTCTCACAAAGACAAAAAGGAGAAAACACAAAGGTTTTCAAGCTTCATTAGTATTTCAATATCGTTCCTGTTCTGCAGCCCATGGCTGATTTTCAGAGTTAGAGAGAATTTTGAAAAATGATGCATAACGTATTTATTTCCTCTGGCTACTTGTGAAATCTTATTTTAATGACCATGCATACTAGAATTATTACCACTATACTTCAGGATTTCAGTAGAAGAGATTAATCCTTTGAGCTCTTTCTATTTAAAATGGCTTTAACTTCCGAGGAACTGCCTGTGATTGCCTTATCATTTTCTCTTCAAAACTCAGGGACTCTCTGGTGGTTTTACGTCAGTATTCTTAGTTCATTTCTTGCACTAAGATTGCCAGTCCTGAAACAACTGTCAAGACCATTCAAGAGAAATTGCAAATTTTCATTTCAAGGTTTAGACGCTAAGCTGTTCTTCCTTTTATTACTTTACAAGATGATGCTACATGCCGTGTTATACAAGAAAGTGATATGAATAGCGAAATACTTAATTCTCACTTTTTAGTCTGAGTTTTCTTTTTTCCCCTTAGCTGAAAAACTTGTACTATTCCTACCACTTTCTCAAAAGTAGCAAGGTCTAAAAAGAACAAAACTATGCAGGTTCTGATTTTTTTCCAATTCCACCAAAATTCTTAAATTTGGGAAAACATTTATCATCTGCGGCTAATGAGTACTTCATAAATCCAATTCACTAACACAGTAGTGAATGTATCCTTGGATAAGGAGTAGCAATGCTTTAAAGCAAATATATAAAATACTTTGTTACCTTTATCACATCTTTTCACCCAAACATCTGAAGTTACTCTCATTTTCTTTGCCATATAATTTTGCTTATTTCTCACCCAAGCTCTCAGCCCCTCCGTTACTAAATCGTGCACCTTCTCAACACTCTCACTAGTGAAATGGGCGGCTCAGCCAACAGCATTACCGCAGGAGCACTCAGTAAATCTTTTCTACTGAAAGTCGTGTTGGAAGGATCCTGCTACTGGAACTCCAACTGCAGTATCTGCATTATACTCATCACTCTTGTTCACAATTGCTTCATTCAAACAAAAGCATACACAACCACAAAAAACAGCAATTAAAAAAATCAAGTAATAAGGAACAGTTAATGAGACCCAATACAGACATACCTCTAAAGTAGCAAATTCCGTTACTCTTTAAGAAAAAGAAAATATGATTTTGATATAACTCACTAACTATAACGTATTATACTGAAGATATTTCTGGAAATTACATCTACGCAACACACTGCAAGGCAGTGTGAATTTATATTCTATCCTGTATTTGTCATTCACCTTAAACTATCTGAACTCACTCTACCACTAATCCTTTTCTATAGAAATTGTATTAATAGAATTTCAATGCTGAAAATATGTGGAACACTGAAAAAGAAGGGGAGAAGGCTGTTTTCAGTTTAAGTGTACATTTCAACTGCTATGCAGAGGAACTAAAAAATGGATTAAAAAAGCAAACAGTGAAACTTAATTACCTTCTAATATACATTTGGATCAAAGATAAATTAATTGAGAGAGAAATGGGGTTGACTAGCACGGTAAAGGCTTTGCTATCCTCAAGAAACACCAACAAAAACTAATCCCTCACACAGACACAAATGACATGAAAAAGGCACTAATGGTAGCTTTGAGGCATGAAAAGAGACTTAGATATAGAGATCCAAGGAGAAACCACAAAGGAATTTTTTTTAAAAAAACACCACTGGTGATGGAGCTGGGTGGTCAAAGACTAGAGAAACAAACCCCAACAAAACACCAAACCCTGCAGCAGTCAGTCATGAAGACTGTCAGAGAACAAATTTATGCTCTTAAGATAAACTGTAGATATCAATTAACACAGAGCTTGGTGAGTTCTAACACTTGAAAATATTTGCTGAAGATAAGCCATCAAAATTTCTGTGTAGTATCATGTCTCCGTTCTTCTTACATACATGGGAGGACTTCTAAATAAAAGATTCACTTCTAAATAGCATTTTTTGGACCAAAAAATGGAAGGGGTCAAGGACATGATTGATGCCAGTGGCATGCCACATGCAATGTCTCTGTGCTGAATACATCTTCTGAGAAACTTTGTTTAGAACAATGGATCAAATAGGAGGAGAAACACAGACTGGCCAGGGAATGAACTAAAGGGAACATGTCTTTTATAGACTTTTACAGTTCTGGAGGTTTCCAACATTGAAGAAGTCTCAAAGATCTACATACAAATTTGTCAGAGGTTATTATAAACCAGAGGTCAGAGCAGGTGAGTATCAGAAGTCACAGAAGCTGCAGGATAACCAAAAAGTAAATAATGCTGAGAAATACTTCTCTCCATGCCTGGTGCAATTCCTGAAATTTGAGATGAAATTGTCCATTAGAACCAAAATGACCAAAACTGAGAGGTTGAACCAAAACACCTAAATCTGCTGTTCAATTCCTTCTCAGAGTTACAACACACTTTGCTTCAGGTACTTTCTCTGAAAAATTCAGTAATACAAACTTGAAAAGATGAAAAAAAGTGAGGCCGCTTAGCAAGATGAGTGTACCTGTTCTAAAAAGAAACCTAAGGGACAGGAGAGCCCTACTCACTCTCATATTACATGCCCAAATCTGGTTTTGCCCTCCAGTTCATTAAGATGATAGGTTAAATAAGAAAACCAAACAAGCTCATTTGTCGTTTCAGATGAAAAGCTCCAGACATCCACCTTTTACATTCTGCCCTATTTCATGTCCAGTTTTTAGATTAAAGCAATAGTAGACATTTTTGCTATTTGTTATGACTTTGGAAAAAAGAAGTAGTTCTGTGTCTGTTCCGAGGAATTGCCTACTCTTACTGACTTTAAAAAAATGGTATTGCCTACTTCCTTACCAAGACACAGTACTAAGCAGGTCTTCTGGTACCTCTAAAGCTCTGCCAATAACTCAGGAAGATCTTTTTAGCCTCAGGAGGAATCAACTAATGCTACAATGATTTTGCTTTTCACCTTGTTCTGATAGCAAGTTAAATGTGAAGTTTAGAAACTGATTTGAATTGTATAATTTAAAGAAAAGAAATTTCTATCAGCAATGAACAGAAGAGAACTATCATGGCTTAAAGCCAAATATGCATTTATTTATTTCTATGTGTTTGAAGTTCTGTCATGCTGCAATCCTATGTTTGCATGTACTGTAGGTAGAGGAGGCATAATAACATGGAATTTCAAGGAACTAGAAGTCTATTGCAAAGAGGACTTGTTGCTTTTGCCAACTTCTCAGTCTTCTCCCCCAGACTTCCACCTCTGAGTCATTTAAGCCTCAAGTGCATATTGCATCAGACTTCAGGAAAAAGCAGTTTCATCCACTGGACTTCTGGTGAGCAGGTGCTCAGAGTGCTGTTTCAGGCTATGCCCAACAGACGGTGTCAGATTATCATCTGATGATGTGACACAGATAAAAATAAAACTAAAAACCTTCACCTAAAAATGCATGAAATATTAACGTGAACACTGTTACTAATACTTTAGTGAATGACAGCTTTCAAAAGCTACCCACATTGATCAGTCTTCTAGAAGGAGAAACAAGAGACGAACACATTTACCCAGAGACAGCACATATTTATGCTCTTTTGTGTTTCACAGTCTTCTTTCACTGTTACTGAACACAGAGTGTGAGTGTGCACAATTCCATACATGTGCGCTACCAGCATAAGTGTATTTTGGTAAGTCTGCTCTTATTTTCAAAATCTTGTTCAATTCATGTCCGATAGGGAAGGCCACTTACAGAGAAAAAGTTACAAAATGCTATGATGACTGTCCGTCTGCAGTGATGACTCCTCCTGGCCAATACGCTGTCATGTTGATTCCTTCCTCCTTTTTTCCTCTCCAGTTTTCTGGAGAAAAATTGCACTGCACTGAAAGAGCTATTGTGACTATGTGATTTGCTGGACCATGTCTAACCTCTCTCAATCTAGCTATTGAAATCTAGCTATCCCTCTTCTTTAACATCCCTGTGTTCTTTCTTCCGTGGTTCTACATTACCACTTCTCCCATTTATATTACCTTGCCCCATATCTTTTTGTCACTAAGTACTCAACCCTCTGAGAATGTTGCCTTCCCCAGGATAAGTGGCACTCTCTGTTTTTACCACCCTTTTTGTTTTGTGCAGAATGCTGGTTTTGGGTTAGCTTGCTAATTTTATTTTAAAGATCTGCTTCTTCCATGATATCTACAATAAAGTAGATGGATTCAATGGCTTGGTAAAAAAGTATGTGCGTGGGTCAAACAGAAACAGTGATCAGCCACCATAGAAATCCCTGTGCGCTACATTCAGAAGCACTTCTAACAATTTGTTAAAGCAGTAAAAACATGTGCAGAAACTAATGCTTCAACAAAGAAGTGGCTCATTTGAATTCAGTTTATTTATTTTCTTATTGATTAAAGCAAACAAAAAAAAAATGCATGTAGAGAAACATAGTCTTGCTAGCTTGTAGAATAAGTCAGTTTAAACCACACCTCGCTGTTGCATCTACATTGTAGTGTGTTGCTGACACAGCGATGTAAGGATAAGCATGAAAAAGCACACTCCCTAACTTATACAACTTTATCAGCAAATCCTCCTGGTGTGAGTGTAGCTAAGTTAGCAGGGGAGTGCTTTTGTCAACTTAATTTTGTTTAGCATCAATCTATACTTCCCTGTGCATCATCAGAAAAGCTTCTGTTTCCAAAATACACTGCACCTCCACTGAAAAGTCTACCTGTTTAACCGTATCAGCACAGGTACATTAGCAGAAGCTCTCTAGAACAGACGAGCTGAAAAACAATTTGATAGAACTGAATGTCTGCTGAAACACATGCATATATAGCTCACCAGCTACCACACTAAATAAGCATCTCAGCGTCTACTTTGTTCAAAATATTGCTAGTGCAAGCTACAACACTCCTAATTTTGATCAGCCAAGAACATGGCTGCACTTCTACATTTTAGTACATACAGAAACTTCCCGGGGATCCTCAATACCATTTACTGACTGTATGGAGTGACTCTAATCTGAAAAATATCCAAGAAAATTAAAAGCAATGAAAAAAGAAAATAAAAAATCCTGGAGCCCACAAACCTCTCTTTAGCTCAATACATTATTTGCCCATGCTGGCAGCAAACTTCTTCCTAGCTACAAATTCTTGCATACAATTTTGCATGAAACAAAACAAATACTGCAGTAGGCTTTTTAATATTTCTTCTTGCTCTGAAGTAACAAAAATTCTCATGCAAGTGGTAACTGAAATATTACTGCAAGTTCATACTGCGCTCCCAGTAGGGCAGACCTTAGTTAATACAGCTAGACAGACTTTGAAATAGCTAGTTTGGATATTTGAAGCTGTGTAACTACAGTTAAGCACAACTCAACATTAACCAATGTCCCAAGTACCTATTTCGAGTCTTGGGAGTGTTTCAAGACTATGTGAATTGGCTGCAGTCCCAGTGGTGATGGCAGAGTTGTTATTCTTGAATGACAGCACCTGAACACTGGCAGATCTCCTTCTCATAGACAATGAAGAAGTTGACAGCTGAATCTGCGTATGCCCTCAGCTGCCCATGTTACATTTCTGTAACCAAAAAAGGTAAACAGGAACACAGCTAAAATGCATGGTCAGACCATCTTCTCCCTCTTCAAGTACTGTATAGCTGTGAACTCACCTTCTTATGATACTCTATTAATACTGTTTTATAAGTCCTTTTCAAGGACACACTCTTTGTGGTGGGATCACCTTAAGTGATCATTGGACCTAAGTTACCTGATGGGGTCTTGAAAGGTTCCTCCTTCCGAATCCCTTGCATCTCCAGATCCTTGGTAACACAGGTTTGTGTCAGGCATAAAATAAAACACAGCATAAGGAAAAATATATAAAAGTGAATGGAAAGGGAATAAAAAAATATATTAATATAATGTAATATGAATATAATGAAAGCTAAACAATACAGCTAACTTTATACTGACTTTATTATGTAATTCAATAAAACCTCCACTTCTAAAATGAATCAGTCTGCATGGCTGCACCACACTGACACAAAAGTTAAATGGCGTTACTTCAGGATTCAGGTCATCTTTTGCAAGGATGACAGATGGCTTAGGCTATCTAGGCTGAAGCTGATTAAGCTTCCCTTTGACAAATATCAACAATGAACAAATAAAAAGAACATAAATATAGTTTCAACATCTATATTAATGCTAATGATAGAATATATCTTTTCTGGATTTATGACTTTTTTGACTGTCACAAGGAAAAGTACCTCATTTTTGTATTCTAACAGCAACAGGTCTAATTTAAATTTATCTAGCTAAGACCAAGCAAAGTTCCACTCATGACCTTGCAGGTTTCATTTTCACTTTAGCTAACAGATGTAGTTCATATTACATTGTTTCTTGTGTATTCTATTGAAGCTGCTGATACTCAAGGTCATGATGCATTACAAAAAGCTTACAGGTCTGCAAGAGGGATCTTTTTATTTAAAAGACACAAGTAGAGAACAGGATATGACCCATAGCATAGAAACAGTCCAGGAGGTTCCTGGAGTGTGTGGAAGGTATCTTCCTGACACAGCTGGTGAGTGAGCCAACTAGGGAAGGTGCCCCGCTGGACCTGTTGCTTGTGAACAGAGAAGGACTTGTGGGTGATGTGACAGTTGGAGGCCATCTTGGGCATAGCAATCATGAAATGATAGATGTTTTGATTTTAGAGAAGGAGTGGGTCAGCAGAACTGCTACCTTGGACTTTGGGAGGGCAGACTTTGCCCGTTTAGGAGCCTGGTTGACAGAGGCCCTTGGGAGGCAGTCCTGAAGGGCAAAGTAGTCCAGGAAGGCTGGACACTCTTCAAGAAGGAAATCTTAAAGGTGCAGGAGCAGGCCATCCCCATGTGATGAAAGACGAGCCGGTGGGGAAGAAGACCGGCCTGGCTGAACAGACAGCTTTGGCTGGAACTCAGGAACTAAAGGAGAGTTTATGGCCTTTGGAAGAAGGGGCAGGCAACTCTGGGGAACTACAAGGATGTCGTGAGGCTCTGCAGGGCGAAAATGAGAAGGGCCGAAGCCCAACTAGAATTTAATCTGGCTACTGCCATAAAAGACAATACAAAATGTTTCTATAAATGCATTGACAACAAAAGGAGAGCTAAGGAGAATCTCCATCCTTTATTGGATGCGGGGGGAAACATAGTGACAAAGGATGAGGAAAAGGCTGAGGTACTTCATGCCTTCTTTGCCTCAGTCTTGAATAGTAAGACCAGTTGTCCTCTGGGTACCCAGCCCCCTGAGCTGGAAGACAGGGATGGGGAGCAGAATGAAGCCCCCATAACGCAGGGAGAAATGCTTAGCGACCTGCTACATCACTTACACACACACAAGTCTATGGGGCTGGATGGGATCCACCCAAGGGTGGTGAGGGAGCTAGCGGGAGTGCTCACCAAGCCACTTTCCATCATTTATCAGCAGTCCTGGCTAACTGGGGAGGTCCCAGTTGACTGGAGGTTCGCTAGTGTGATGTCCATCCACAAGAAGGGCCTGAAGGAGGATTTGGGGAACTACAGACCTGTTAGTCTGACCTTGGTGCTGGGGAAGGTTATGGAGCAGATCATCCTGAGTGAGATCACTTGGCACATACAGGACAACCAGGTGATCAGGCCCAGTCAGCATGGGTTTATGAAAGGCAGGTCCTGCTTGACCAACCTGATCTTCTTCTATGACAAGGTGACCCACTTAGTGGATGAGGGAAAGGCTGTGGATGTTGTCTACCTGGACTTCAGTAAAGCCTGTGACGCCATTTCCCACAGCATTCTCCTGGAGAAAGTGGCTGCTCATGGCTTGGATGGGCATACACTTCCCTGGGTAAAAAACTGGCTGGCTGGCCAGGCCCAAAGAGTTGTGGTGAGTGGAGTTAAAGCCAGTTGGCAGCTGGTCACAAGTGGTGCTCCCCAGGGACCAGGACTGGGGCCAGTTCTCTTTAATGTCTTTATCAATGACCTGGATGAGGGGATCAAGTGCCCCCTCAGGAAGTTTGCAGATGACACCAAGCTGGGTGGCAGTGTTGATCTGCTGGAGGGTAGGAAGGCTCTACAGAGGGATCTGGACAGGCTGGATCCATGGGCTGAGGCCAGCTGTATGAGATTCAACAAGGCCAAGTGCCGCGTCCTGCACTTGGGTCACAACAACCCCAGGCAACGCTACAGGCTTGGGCAAGAGTGGCTGGAAAGCTGCCCGGCGGAAAAGGACCTGGGGGTGTTGGTCGACAGCTGGCTGAATATGAGGCAGCAGTGTGCCCAGGTGGCCCAGAAGGCCAACAGCATCCTGGCTTGTATCAGCCATAGTGTGGCCAGCAGGACTAGGGCAGTGATCATCCCCCTCTACTCAGCTCTGGTGAGGCCGTACCTCGAGTGCTGTGTTCAGTTTTGGGCCCCTCACTACAAGGAAGACATTGAGGTGCTGGAGCGTGTCCAGAGAAGGGCAACGCAGCTGGTGAAGGGTCTGGAGCACAAGTCTGATGAGGAGCAGCTGAGGGACCTGGGGTTGTTTAGCCTGGAGAAAAGGATGCTGAGGGGAGACCTGATCACTCTCTACAACTACCTGAAAGGAGGCCGTAGCCAGGTGGCTGTTGGTCTCTTCTCCCAAGGAACAAGTGATAGGACAAGAGGAAACGGCCTCAAGTTGTGCCCGGGGAGGTTTAGATTGGATATTAAGAAAAATTTCTTCACCGACAGGGTTGTCAAGCACAGGAACAGGCTGCCCAGGGAAGCGGTGGAGTCACCATCCCTGGAGGTATTTAAAAGACATGTAGATGTGGGGCTTAGGGACATGGTTTAGTGGTGGACTTGGCAGTGCTAGGTTAATGGTTGGACTTGATATCTTAAAGGTCTTTTCCAACCAAAATGATCTATGATTCATATATAAGTAGCATTGAAATCACTGGGACATGCAGCTTTCACTCATGGGCTGTGACCTAGCAAAATCTGTGAAACATTTTGTCAGTTCTCAGAAAGTAACTGCTAAAGTAAATCCCAAAGCAGGCAGAAAGCTTCATTTTAAAGAATTCATTATAACTAACTTACACATGAAATACATACTAAAGAACAAATGTTGTGTTGCAGGTCAGGTCTTGTACTACTTGCCAGTTTTTGAGTTAATTATGCAGAATGTCCCCTGAACAATCTTTTAAATTAGTTTTGCATACAGCGAAAAACTCTGTAAGTTAGTATTGTTTTCTCAAGAGCCATACTCCAATAAAAAGTAACATAAACCCGTGCCTATTTTGTTTGCAGAAGTGATGTATCCTTGGGCCAGAATTGCTGAGAACTCTACAGATACATTTAAAACCCCTCAATCTTGTATCATCTCAAAGCAAAGTGGATACAATAATTGGATGAATTCAACCTTCAGGAGAACTTTAAAGTCAATAAAGAGTAAAGCCACTCTCCCTCCAGGTAACTGGGTAAATAGTTGTTAATTATTGGAAAAAAAAGTAAAGTGGAAATAATCTCATGGGTTTTGTAATAAAAGTGTGTTACATCGAATTTCATTGAAATCTGTCCTCTTGCCTTCAAGTAACGTTTCCTTGCGTTGACATGGCAGGTTTTGCATTTCTTCCTTAAAAGTACTCCAAACTACTCTTTACGGTTAAATCAAAAAGGATTAAGGCCTGAAAACATCATACTCGGAGTACCATGAGGCAAACCCGGCCTTTAAAGGAATACATTAGTTAATCACAGACGGGAACCAAGCGCGGCTCTCCGTACTACTACAGCCTGGCACCCTGCACACCACAGGGCCAGGGAAGGGGAGAAGCTCCCTGGCCCCCCGGCCTCAGCCTGGGTTTACACAGCGCCAACAGGGCTCAGCCAAGGCTCCCGCCGCCCGCTGCTTTCTCGCCGCCTCTCCGCCCACCTCCGCTACGACCTGCCCCCGCTGGCGAGACCGGACGCAGCCCCACCACAACGAAAAGAACGGACCGAGCCGCCACCGCGGCGCACTCTGCCCCAACGTCCCGCCCTACCCACCGCCCAACACGTCCTCGCTGCCATTGGCCCAACCTGACCCACCCGGCAGCACGCTCACTTCTGGTTGGCTGAAATCTCCGAGCTGCTTTGGTGGGCGAATGAGGAGCAGGGTTGTTTCCTGGTCCCAAGATGGCGGCGCTCAGTCCCGTTTCTGTGGAAAGGAATGGGGGGGAGTGAAGCTTGAGGGTGCGGGTTGGGGCTGCTAGCCGCGCCGCAGGGAGGGGGATGAGGTGACGGCCACCATGGCGAGCGACGGGGGCAGGAAGCAGTTCTGGAAGCGGAGTAGCGCGAAGGTGCCGGGCAGGTGAGAGGGGCTGCGGGAAGGTTGGGGCCCGCGGGAGGAGGCTCTCCGCGGCGGCCGCGGGCCCGTCCCGCCGCCAGCTGGAGCTCAGGGCGGCGGGGCGAGCTTCCACCCTGGTGGTGCTGGGCCGCGGGGAGCGCTTCCGCCCAGCCCCGCCGCCGTTGGGCCCATTCCGTCCCTTTTCGTTGTCACTACAACACCCTGTTCCTGCCGCCTCTGCCGCCCAGTTCGATGGATCCCAGCGGATCCCGTGCTCTCTGCAGCGAGCGTGTCCGGTCGGTCCCTGCTCGAGCTGGGAGGCTGGTGTAGGGCCTGTCCGTTCCTCCCTCGGTTCTCTCTTGTTACTTCAGTGCCCGGGCTGTTTCCGTGCTGGGCGCCTCCGGTTACCTGATAGAAGAGCGCTGGTGGTCTCAGTGAGTGTCACTTATAACTTGTGTTGGGAAAGTTGTTAAATAGCTATTTGAATAGGGGTTCCCAGCCTGATGACATGGTCAAAAGAGTTAACGTGATTTATTCCCTGGAAATTTTTGAATGGGAGAATGTATTTGTGGCTCTTAGCAAGTTACCAAGTTTTATGACTTGGTACAAGTTAAGTTATTTTGAAATACTATGCAGGAAACTGCATGGTACAGGCGTATAGCCATATTCTAGTTTCTACTTGATATTTCAAAATACCAGTTTCTCAACTTTTTTTCTGAAGTGTGAACAGCAGACTCAGTTGTTGTGTAGCTGCTAAGAGCTACAAACGCATGTTCCCATTTGAAATTTTCCAGGTAATACATCCCCAAAGCTGCATTTACTCTTTTGACCATTACGTCAGGCTGGGAACGCTTGTTCAGATGATTATTTAACAATAACATTCTCTATTCCTGTCCCTAAACTTGTTCTCATGGGAATCCAGTTTTGTGTGTTATTTTTGTAAGAATGATGCGTGTTCTTGGTTGTCGGAGAACAGTAACTGTACTTCATACCATTTACCTAATTCAGCAAAATTATTTTGCTCATCATTTAATTTCTTCCATTCTCAGTTACCCCTAAGCACTAACTGGTAGTGGTTTACTTTCTCTAGTTATAAACTAACTCTTTTCAGTCTCAACTGTTCTTTTCTCTCTCAACTTCTTATTTTGTAACTTTACTGAGTCCTTTGGGGGTAAACCACTTTTGACCCTCCTCAATTACACAGGGTCTATGAATATTTGCAGTTAATTAAGTTGCAAGCATGTGGGAAAATGAGGACACTGTAGACAATGTGCTTTTTTTTTTTTTTTAATGATGTGGAGAGGATTGTTGTTGCTTTATATTTGGGTGGATTCCCGTCATGGTCATTCATAGAGTGGCTGAAGGAAAAATCAGATTTTGTCTGTCTGCCAAAATGGAAAGTGACACCTGACCCTCATGTGAGTGTAGAGCAGGAGAGCGCAGAGACTTGACCATGGTGTATGGCATACAGTCGTGTAGAAAGGTGGAGGACTGACTTCTTGATTTGCATGGAATCACATAAAAATTGATAGAGTTTATAAAGCACTACTCTCAGTCATCTCTACGACTAATTTCACTACTGTTAATCCTGCCCCTGTAGTATAATTCTAAGCCTCTCTTAAAATTTGTTATGACTGCAGTCTTTTTGGCTTGGTTTTATCTCAGGTTTACTAAGGTCGGATTTATTTATGTTTATGGTCTGGAGATAGCTTTTGATTTGTCAAGAGGGCATGTTTGTCTCCTTTTATGTGCTTTTTAGTACATGGTGGATGTTAAAGTTGCATATGATTTGCTTCTCTTGCAATCAAAGTGTTTGGTAGTAATAATTTCCATTATGAAGTCACACCTAAATCTTGATGTGCTTTCTGTGGAGTTTTCTTATGAAATAATATTATAGCTGAAAACTGCGAGGAAACGAACTTTTAGTTTGTAGAGAGTTTTATTATTCACACAATAACATGCAGTTTTGGAATGTTAGAGATTGTAGTGAATAAATGTGTCTCTGGAAGCTTATTGATTTTGAAGTATTTGTTTCTAATACTCCCATGGCTTTTGTTCTCTAGCATGCCATCTTTTGCATTTTTGTTTAAATTTATCAGCCTTCTGCTTCAGTAAGGGTTAAGAATTGACTGGTTGGATTTTGGGTGACAAGGGTACGTAGAAGAGTCAAACTTTGCAGATGTTTGTTTGAGAATATTTTTTTTTTTTTTTTGCAAGAGAGAAATGAAGAAATGATAAACCAGAAAAGAGAATTAATTTAAAAGCAGTGTAGATTCTTATTGTGGAGTTACATTTTTTTTTTTCTTGTTTTAATTCCTGGTTAGAAAAATAAGTCAACCAGAGTTCGCAAGGCCTCAAAAAGAGCTCCTGTTTGGCAAATCTATGATTTTTATTAATTTACTTTTTAGTATACACTTCAATTTCAGCTTCATTATTTTTAGTGGTATGTGGGATTCTTTGAAATGGAAAACTGTTGGAACAATTCAGTTCTGTTTATTATTGACTGTTTGTTTAATACACAGAAAAACATCAAATGCTTTATTATTTTTGTGATAACTCTCTTTTCCTTTAGTATTCAACATGTGTATGGAGCTCAGCATCCGCCTTTTGATCCATTATTGCATGGAACGTAAGTTAACTTAATATTTAAATATTCCTCTATCTTCTCTTTTTTCTTCTCTGTTGGCTATAAAGCTGATTGTTACTCTTCCTTTTTCAATTTTTGTCATAATCTTCACTCCTCTAACTTCTCTTTTGTGACTTCCTGGTCCTTACAATTGCTCCCTATTTGTTGGAGCTACAAATCAGCTGTTCAGTTCTTAACTAACATAGATTGCCAACTTTTATTGTCTGTTTGCAGTGTCTTATAAATTGGAAATTGTATGGTAAATACTATCTTAATGTAGCAGATGAAGCTTACAACTTAGGTGTAACTGGCTTTCCTGCACGCATCTATGGGCTGCCTTTATTTGTCTGTCTATAAGAGAAAAGAGTCAGGTTGTGGAGTAGATCATTTTGAGGTAAAGGTGGGCATTTTGCTTGTGAGAAAACAGTAGGCAGAATACATTTTATGGTGAATTAAGAGTTCATTGCCTTAGATCATGATTATCAGATATCAGAACAGTACATGAAAGTGGCAACATTATGTTAAACATCATTAGTAACCAAATAAATTTCATGCTGATAACCCACAACTAATGCAAGTGAATCTCCTTATGACTGAGGTGTTAAGCAAAATGCTGCATTCTGACAGCTGGTTTTTGTATTTTGCTTTATTGTCTTTTTTTTGTTTTTGAAAGACAGTTTGTTTTAAGCTTTGTCAAGGACAAAGTTGTTTCTGGTTTGGTAGATTTCACAGTTCATCTGAATGCTTTGAAATCAGCAATGCTGTTAAAACATTGGTGTATGTGAGAATTTTGGGAAAATTGTATGATCAATGAAATGAATGGGATAAAAAATGTTAGAAGGAAAAGTATTGGCTTGGAAGGAGGTCATACTTCTAGTGGATTTTGTTTTTTTTTTCAAGGGCTGGTTTGAAATGGTACAAGACGTGGACATGTGCTAGTTAATTTTCAGATGATACAGAGTTGAAGGCAGTTGAAATGTGTGACCTTGAGGACTGAAGAAAAGGGAATGGGATGAATTGGTTCAAAAAGTGGAGTTATAGAGACCTAGTAACAAAAACTAGAAGCTTAGTGCTTGAAATGATGACAGAAGAGGAGAAAGACCTTGCTGGTTTAGATAATGATGACAAGTTGAGTGAAAGTGTTAATGTTGTAGCACCTGTTAGGAAAGATATTCTCTGTAATGCATGAGAGAAACATTACTGATGTTGTATGAAGACTGTGTGAGAACTTTTTCTGATTTACAATTATGGCTGCCTTGTCTTAACAGAAAAAAGTTAAACCAGCACAGGTGGAAAGACAGGGATGGTCAGAAAGGGCAATTAAGTTAATGGCAGTAACTTTTTTTTTTTTTTTTTTGAGAGCAGATTGGGAAACTGAACTTAATGCCATATTAAGCTGAAATCTGAAGGGAGATGTGATTGCTCTTCATTGCTGTAAGTGAGACCAAGTGCTAAGCTAGGGAGGGGTGCTTCATTCACCTCTCTTATACTGCTTGTTAACAGAGGGACAAAAGGTTGGGAGCTATCAGGGTACACTTAGACTAGTAACTAGAGGAAATATCTCTGCCTGTGAAAAGAGCAAAGTTCTGAAGCAAATCTGTGCTGGAGTGCCTGAATGAGGAGGAATGATAGATCTAATGAGTTTTAAGGTGAGACTTGATTTGTTTATGACAGTGATTGTAATACGTGATTGCTTATGATGACTTAGGAGTAGACCTGATGACTTGATTACTGCTCCTGTGTTGTTATGCAGCAACTGCATTAAAAGCCCTGAAATGTCTACAGAAGTTCATGAAGCAAGAGAAGTGCAATGTGTCCTGTCTGTCTTATTCCAGTAGCATTCTTCTTATTTGACTTTAGGGTTGGATTGTTTGTTTGGATTACTTTTGTTTTGTTTTAAGACAAGGGAAGGAAGAATTTGTTCAGCTTCTGCTCAAAGCCAAGAAGAGTCAGTTTTTACCTGCCTTCATTCTCAGACATAATCATCTGTATGTTATCATGGGTGGATGTAGCAGTAACATGAGTGGAGGGAAATAAATATTTGCTACCTATATAATGTCAAGCGTAGACTTTTTTTTTTTTTTGGTCCTATCCATAGTGATTTGCTTACTCCATTAGTAGTTCTCTAAATATTGTTTATTTGTTTTTGAACAGCTTGATAAAACCAGGTTCAAAGCCACCTACAACTCCAGTGAAACTCAAGAAAGTCAGCACCTTTCAAGAATTTGAAAGTAACACAAGTGATGCTTGGGATCTTGGGGATGATGATGATGAACTCTTAGCAATAGCTGCTGAAAACTTAAATACAGAAGTGGTCATGGAAACAGCTCACAAAGTAATTCAGAATCACAGCAAGCTACAAGAACAGCATAAATTTCAGGAAGAACACCTACTGGAAGAAAAACAAGTAGAATCTGCAGAGCTGACTTCAATTGCATGTGGTGATAATAGGCTTGTTAAATCAGTCAGTGAAGGTCATGCATCAAGTTCATCAGGTGTGTTTAAAAAATGAAAAAGATGTTGAAAATCAAAGGGAGAGAGCTATAATATTTGCCCTGTAAGACATTAGCTGCTTCCCTCCCAAACTTTTCTTAATACCTCAGGAAAATATTATTAATCAGTATTGATTTATTTGAGAGAGATACTGCGTGCCATATTAAACCGTAAGGCATGTGTGTGAGAAATACATGGGTGAGGGAAGAATAATTAAATTTTTTTGTTTTCAGCCTTAATACATACTCAATTTTGGAAGGAAGTTGCACTGTTGAAGGTATTTTAATGGTTAACTGCACCAAGATATATGCAATTAATAGTATTCCTACTATTGTGAAAAATTGTTATTAAAATGCTACTGTATAAATTATATTGAAAAACTGGAGAAAAACATGCATGTGGACTAGGAAGTTCATCCTTATGTGATCTGGTCTGTGTTTTTATGTATAAACTTTGAAGTAACTAATTACAATGTTTTTTTTTTTAATGGTGAGGGGGATAGAAACAGCTTTCAGTAGCACAGAGATTTTAGAAATCAATTAGCTTTGCTGTTAGTATGATCTCTAATTGATGTGTTAATTGTGGAATACTGCTTGGAAGAGGAATACTCCTCTTGCTAAATCCAAATCATTTGAAGTCCAAACTTGTGCTATACTTGAGCTTTCATTTCTCCAAAACATAATTCTGTTTTAACTTTACAAATTGAATTTAATTTATTAGTAGCCTTCTTACTAGCTGAGGCTAACTGTTATGCTTCTTTTCCCCTTCAGATAATGCTAGTGAAAATTCTTCCATGCAGAGATCACAGTCCCTTCCACAAACTTCCACACCTCCCTTGGTGAGTGGAATGGCAGACTCTAATACCTCAGTTACTCTTGCATTAACTGAAAGAGAAGCATCCCGATTAGACAAATTTAAGCAGCTACTTGCTGGCCCTAATACAGATCTTGGTGAGTATTTCTTAAGTGCTATGAATTACATCTTTTATTCTTTAACTATAAAATTTTCCTGTTTGATGTACTCTTCTGCCTGATGGTTTGGTTAGGACCTAATTCTTTCAGTATTTAGAATTGATCTTGCAAAAGAAAGAATATAATTGAATACTAGTAGTATTCATGCTTGTAATATGCAATTTGCATACATCCTAATGCGTAGGGTGTTAGATGGCTTCTTGTTCTCTTCTTTCTCACATTATTTCTTCCTACTGGACTAATCTCTGGAGAAAAAACAAAGTATAATTAGCTGTGTCTAGTGTTAATGTCTGATAATGGAACAGCATGCAGTATAAGAATAATTCTTACGCTTAGAAATATGAATGTGAAAACAGTGAGATGTGGAAGTATTACTACTTGTCTACTCAGTGAGCGTTCTTCATGTTCACAGACTGATACTGTAGTTCTGCGTCTCATCTGTGAATGCTGACAACATGTTAATGTGAAAACAAATGAATTGTCAGATAACTTGACTGTTCCCTTTGTGCGCTGGATTTTAACTGCTGAATAGTAAATAAAAGTGCTAAGAGGGTACCACAGAATCGAATGGCTTTGTATCCCAAGTGAAAATCTGGAGGAATCAGAAATAGTACACTGCATTTGGAGAACTTGGCTGGTTACTTAGAAGTAGGAGTTTATGTCAAAAGAATTGATAAACAAAATGTCTTTGAGTTAGACCATTCTGGAACATATCTATGGGAAACTTTTATGGAAGGAAGTAGAAACTACATGCTTGCAGTTCTTGAATTGACACTTTCCTGCCCTGTAGTTGTCATGAGACTTCTTCAATATAATATAGTCCACATTGTGGCTTTTTTTTGGTCTTATTGTGAGGTTGATGCTAGCAAAGTAGAACTATGGAAACAATACTAACTAGATGAGACTTGACACACTTATAAAATGCAACTGTGAATAAACTCTGAGGTGTTAAATTGCATATGTTATATAAGCTTGAAAATGATAAATGCCACTTTTTCTCCCTTTGATCTAACAGATGTTATGAGCTATGTGATTGTGACAGACATGAAAACTGGTATAACTCTTAAGAATGTTGTAATGGTAGGAAACTTTGTTACATAAGGTTACCAAGTCAGAGGGAAGACCAAGTTCAACTTAAACCTATCCATTTCACTTCTGCTGTCTTAGAGGGGAATATTTTCCCAGTAAATCAAATTTAGGGATTAAAATAAAATACTTTGGAAGTGAAAGAAACTTCCACTCTTATTAGGAGTACTGTTACTCTGACTGTGGTGAGAGTTTATTTATGTTATTTAAACAAATTGGTTTTGGTTTTTTCCCCCCTATTGAACTTTCTAAGTCTCACACAGAAATATACATAGGAATATGAAATTTGAGTATGTTGCTCTTACATCTAATAAGCTCTCAATGTTCTTTCCTGTAGATATCATGAAATAATCCCTTGTCTATGTCTGTTCTTAGGAAGCTTGTTCTTTCTTTTGCTGTACAAACTGTAATGAGTACAGAATTTGAAGTTGTGTGAATTAGAATCTTAAGTCCAGTTTTGATTTTTTGATACAAATATTTTGACTTTTTTATTTGGGATATATCCAGTAGTATTTCCTAATAAATCTATAAATAATTAATGTTTTTCCTTAGTAAAGAAATGAACTCCTTATTGAAAACAGGCAAACTCTTGATGATCATGAAGCTGTTAGTAGTAGTTCATATGTGATGGTAGTGCTCAGACTACATTAGATGTATATATTAGGGAAAGTGTGTATATGTATGCATGCATATATATGTGTGCAAACATGTATATGCATATGACCATATGTACAGTTCATCAGAATGTGCTGTGGGCATGTGTGTATGTATTTTTGGGAGATAATTGGTTTAGCTCCATGTTACAATGAAGACTACATTTAAAACGATTCTTATAATGAAACTCTACTACTGAGTAGCCTGGGAAACTGTTGTGGGTTGTGTGTGGTGAGGTGGTGGTGGTGGTTGTTGTTGTGTGGTGTGGTTTGTTTTTTTTTTTTTCCTTTTTTTTTTCTTTAGAATAATACTGAAAATGGACTAAGGTAGAACTAGGTAACAGGCTCCAAGCTGAGATTTGTAGTGAGTAATGAAGGGACAAGTAGCTATTCTGTTGCAGCTGGCTCATTCTCTTTGTGTGTGTGATGTTGTGATATGTGTGGGTCTTTGTTTTGTGGTAGATCCATAGATAGGGTTTTTTTTTTGTCATGAAGTCATTGTCATGATGAATTATTGGGTGTTTGTCTTGGAGACATTTAAGCAAATATTTCTGTTCATTTCTGCATGTAGTAGTGTTGGTTTTGCATGGAAGTACTAGTAGCAGAAGTAAAGTATTTCTGTTGACTTTGTTTTCTTGTTGGAGCAAGTCCAGAGGAGGCCACGAAGATGATCAGAGGGCTGGAGCACCTCTCCTATGAAGACAGGCTGAGACAGTGGGGGTTGTTCAGCCTGGAGAAGAAAAGGCTCCGGTGAGACCTTAAAACAGCCTTCCAGTGCCTAAAGGGGCCTACAGGAAATCTGGAGAGGGACTGTTTGTAAGGGCATGTAGTAACAGAACAAGGGGTAATGGTTTTAAGCTGAAAGAGAGTTGATTTAGATTAGGTATTAGGAAGAAATTCTTCCCTGTGAGGGTGGTGAGGCACTGGAACAGGTTGCCCGGAGAAGTTGTGGATGCCCCCTCCCTGGAAGTGTTGAAGGCCAGGTTGGATGGGGCTTTGGTCAACCTGGTCTAGTGGAGGGTGTCCCTGCCCATGGCAGAGTGGTTGGAACTAGATGATCTTTAAGGTTGTGAAAGAGTGTGTTCTTTCACAAGACAACTCTCAAAAATATGGATTATGCATATAAATTTGAAAGTGAAGATTATTTTAGCCATTGAAGTCCACTAATGGATTTTGGAGTTGGGTTTGGTCCATAGGTTGGATGTTGTTGTAGAGATAGGTAGGTTCTGTTGATCCCATGAAATTATACACAGAGCAAAATAATATACCAGGTATAGTCTACAATTGGGATATGAATCTACTAGTAAATATTATATAAATATATAATGAGAGCCATTGTCAAAGTTTCTGTGTACCATTTTATTCAGCAGATGCTTACATACACAAATAGTTCCTAGAGCAAGGTACAGTCTGAGAACACAAAGTAGGAAAGGAAGAAAAAAAACAAACCCCAGAATTCTAAGAACAGAAAAGAATGAATTCTTTTAGGTTACTTAACTCTTGTTTATGAATAAAGAGCCTATTTCCGTGGCTCAAAAGTGCCCTTAACTCATTTTTATGTCTTGTAGAGCTGAACTAATCAACTCACTCTTGTAATTTATAATTGCCCTTGTAGTTCTGAGTCTTCACTTAAGGCCTCCTAACACACTTTACTTCTCTGTCCTGCAGGCATTTTTGTTGTTTGCATGATAAACAGATGCAAATAATATGCTTTATTTCCATTTGATGCTTTTTATGTGACTATTGCTATGCTGTTACTATCTCTAATATAAATGGGGAAAGTATAATGTGAATTGGATGTCAAGAGTAGTTAGCTGTATGAAAAAATACCGGTTCCTATAGAAATGTCACTTCTAGGTATATGATTTGTGCTGCAGGAGAGAGGTATTCAAAAGCTCTGACAATATACCTTCAAGTAGTAATATAAAGAAAAGAATGGGGAGATAATCTCATAAAGTCAAAATTACAAAGTGAAAGCTGCTAAACAAGCTGAACCATGTTATGGCAAGAAATGTGGGCTCGTAGAGGTACCTGTTGTAAGAAGCACTTTTGACTGGAAAGGGACTTCAGGACTGATGTGTCAGATCGTATTGAGGTATACTGGGTGCACATTCAGGAAGCAGGATAGGATTGGAGGTAGCAGTACAGCTGTGATGAGTAGACAAGTGCAGAGTAGACTGTGGGGCCTATGCGTCTGCAGAGCTGCCCACTCCTGGTACTGCATGCCAGGTTATTCAGAGAGAAGTTTAAGCTAGTTGTTTTGTGCAATTGACCTGTGCTTACGCTTGCCTTGCAGTCAATTTGATGTAAATTTACTTCATTTCAGGCCTTGCCTTTCCTTGTAATGGACCTTGGGTTACTGAATGAAGATTGGCTGTGTGCTTGCAGAATCTTTTGCAAACGTTTGGTTGCTTTGAGAGGAGGGGAGAGGATGGGACTTTAACAAAGCAGTGTAGGCAGAGTGTCTGAGAAGAAATTTCTCTTTCCTTCAACAGATCATTGTTTGCATATTTAAGAGGGACAGTACTGCTATGTCTGTCTGGTTTCCATTTTAAGTTTAATTTTGTTAAATTTGTTAGACTTGTGTTTTCAAGCAGTCTTGTACAATGTTTTTGGGAGCTGTTTGCTGTGCAAACACAATGTAAGCAAACTATGTTGATAAAATCAGACTGACTGACGACAACAAACAAGTAACCTCAGCATATCAGATGTATGATGGGTTTTGTAATATCAATTTAAAGAATAGCTTATTAAAGCACTTCCTTAACTCCCTCTTTATCTTCAAGTCGACTAATCTGCTTTTTTACACACATATAGCTAATGAGTATGTAATTGGATGTCAGAAACACGTTTATTTAAATCAACAACCAACAGTAAGCTTGGTCTGCTGTGTTCTCTTCATAACATTGTGATGCTACTGTTATGCAACATAGCATGTCTGTCAAATTTTTCAGTCAAAAAACCTAATTTCTTAAGACATGTTTCTGCATGTTAAAATGACTTTTCTTTCTACTTAATCAGAACATATTCCAAGTTGAACAAAATAGCATTATGAAGTTTTAGCGTACTACCTTGGTAAAAATTAACAGAAATCCTGTAAAAGCACCCATGAAAATGATGAAGCATTCCTGTGTTAATTTACTCATAGTGCTGTATTCTATATTCACTTTCAAAAGCTCTATTTCTTTGCACTTTTAAAAAACTCATCTATTTCTCTTACTCATTCTGACAAAAATCTCTAAAAAGAAAACCTTTGCAGAGAGCACCACAGGCTGTGAAGTGGGATGCTGTCCTTTGCTATAACAGTAGTAGATAATGTTGTGAAGTCTTACAGAGCATATAAATAATAGCTGAACCTTTCATTAATCTAATGGCAAGAATTAATTCTGTAATTTTACAGGAATTATGATTATCTCGTAACAATAGCTGGTTGCCTCTGTGTACTACAATAAAAGAATTCTAGGGTCATTCTCTAGAAATGAAATTTAGAAAAATTATTAGATGTGTCTTTTTACACATCTACAAATGTGTAGATTTACACAATACAGTGGTCATCTGTATTGTTGCAGCAACTTGAAAAGTAGGATTTTTCTATTTGTGCTTACAGCAGTTATAGTTTCTTTTATTTATGGTTCATAAATACAGTAGTCTGTAGCGGTAATCTATTATGTCCTTTAAAACTGTTTGTCAAACTGATCTTATTGAAGTTTCAATAACTTTACAAAATGCATTAATTGAAATTAACTTGATTAATTTTGTTCCCAGTCTCGTTAATTTATCCGCACTGAACTACAGAGCAATTTATCTCTGTGCTCCTATTCCATCCATGTAATTTAGAATTGTATTGCCCCCTGCAGTTTTGAATTATCTGTAATTGATCATGTTAGTGCTTATTCTTCTTCCAGTTTGTTGATATATAGTGTAAAGTGAACAATATGTGTCCTACTGTTGCTTCATGTGACATGCCACTAGTCATATCTATCGTAGAATCACAGGATGGTTTGGGTTGGGAGCAACCTTAAAGACCATCTAGTTCCAACCCCCCTACCATGGGCAGGGATACCCTCAACTAGACCAGGTTGACCAAAGCCCCATCCAACCTACCCTTCAACACTTCCAGGGAGGGGAACATGTTCCAGTGCCTCACCACCCTCACAGGGAAGAATTTCTTCCTAACACTTAATGTAAATCTCCCCTCCTTCAGCTTAAGGCCATTACCCCTTGTCCTGTCACTACATGCCCTTGTAAACAGTCCCTCTCCAGCTTTTCTTTCCATAGTTTCTTTTCAAACTATTATCACAGAAGGGTGTCCTCTCTCATTCCTGTTCTGTTCTAGTTAGCTTGTTGTCTGCAAAGCATGCTTGCCTTTTTAGCTAATAAATAAGGCTAATAAAAAAAAGTCAGTACTCTACCAATATGCTTTGGAACATCTTTTTTTTTTTTAAAAAATTAAAAATCTTCTGAAAGGAATCAGTGCAAAGTATCCATAAATGATTTCTTATACTAATTGCTCTTTTGCGGGATTAGTATTTTTTCTTCCTATTTTCTACGTCTTGGTCTTATAACTTGTGGTTTCACGTAATAATCAGCATTTATCCTGATAACTGCTTTAGTGGGATATTTCAATTTAAAAATATTATTTTCTTATTTTTCATTGTAACTAGATGATAATATGCTCTTGAAACAATTTTGAGAGGATTTTGCGTAGTTTGTCTCCAGAGGGTGTACTTTTCTTCTTTTGTAAAGATATTTGATGAACATAGTCATTGCATTACATTTTTAACTACTCTGCTCTGTATTGGACCAGTTTTTAATTTTTTTTTTTTGTAAACTCTTTCCTTTCTTCCAATTTTTCCTCTGTGTTTTCTGTACCTTTTCTGATCTCAGCTTTTGAGTATTCCGTGGTTTTTGGATTTTTTTCAGTTCCTCTTTTATACCTCTATTTTCAATAAGTTAAAATAATTCAGTAATTTGGGACTGTAACTCATGAAAGGTTGGGGCCTCCACCATACGAAGGACATGGAGCTGTTGTAGTGAGTCCAGAGGAGGGCCACGAAGATGATCAGAGGGCTGGAGCACCTCTGCTATAAGGACAGGCTGAGAGAGTTGGGGTTGTTCAGCATGGAGAAGAGAAAGCTCTAAGATGACCTTGTAGCAGCCTTTCAGTATGTCAAGTAGGCTTATAAGGAAGATTGAGACACATGTTTTACCAAGGCCTTTAGCAACAGGACAAGAGTAACAGTTTTAAACTGAAAGAGGGTAGGCTTAGATTGGACATAAGGAAGAAATTTTTTTATGATGTGGATGGTGAGACACTGAAAAGGTCTCCCAGAGAAGTTGTGGATGATGGGGCAGTGGAATGTGGAAGTGTTCAAGGTTCATCAAACCCATATCTCTCTAATTTAGTGGCAAGAGTATTGTGGAGGACTGTATCAAAGGCCTTACGGAAGAACTGTAGCTGGAATCAATACCTTTGAGTAGAAAAAATGTAATTTGCATTGTGTTCTTTTAGCAAGGATTCGTTAATTTTGACTTGAGCAAACACTCCTGTTCCAAGTTCCAACCACCACCTGTCACTGACTTAAGTTTTTATTGCAAAAAAAAGACTGAGATCAAACAGCTGCATATCATATTAACAAACAAGGTAATCTTCCCCTTTATCTCAGTTCTGAAAAAGGAGCCTATACCCTAAATATTTGCCCCCTTTTTTTTTTTTGTTTTTGGGCAGGAGCTTTGGTATTCAAGTATGGCTTGATTACTTGATTAGTGAACGAATATGAGACATTGTGGACTACACAGAAGAGCCCTATTTCCGAGGTTCTGGGCTTCTTTCAGGAAATACTTGCCTATACATTGAGGAGCACTTATCTGACTTTTCTTAATATCAATTGGAGCAGCATGACATAGAGAGTAAAACTGTTTCTTTCTGTGCTGAAGTCCACAGAGAGCGTTCTAGGTTAAAACCATTGATCTGAATACCACTCAAAAATAAATGTGCTCTTAGTACGGTCTTTAAAACTCCCATGTTATATTCGTGGCAGTATGTTCCTTTCAGCAAGATGTGGAGTTCTGTACTAATTCTGTTTCCAAATGGGTTTGGTTACAGTGGGACCATAACTTAATCTGATGCTAAGGGATTACTATTCTAAAAACAGTAAGAATCCCCAAATTATCATCCAAATTCATGTGTGCACACAAAATTACCGTGGTAGTTACCGCTAATTGATCCTTGGGGGGGGGGAAGATAGCATTCTACTACAAATTGCGAAATTCATTAACTGAAAGTTGGGGGTTTTTTCATGTCGGATAAAGTTTTAGCAGAGTTTTTAGGAGATCGTGTACCTCTTACTATATTGATTTGTGATCACCTGTTCAAAAATCATCTTTAAGCCTGAGCTATATGGTGAACAATATGATTCAGAGGGACATTTTACTCTGGGTGAGCAGGAAGAAAGGTGCTATATAATGAAGTATTCTTGCAGTTCTTGTGTTTCTTTTTTTAAAAAAAAATTTCTTTGATGTGCTATCTCCCTTTCTTTCCTGATAGCATCACGAAAGCTGAACATACACAGACACTATATGCAATCTGCATTATGGTAGTAAAAGAGACTTGGGTAAGAAGTTCAGTATTCTGTGTAGTAGTCATGGCCTCTCTGAGGGAGCAGCCTCGCCTTCTTCCCACATCATTGTGCAGAGACACAGCAGGGGAGGAACTTAGGAGGAATATCACCAATAAGGCTATTGAGAACTTTGAACTCTCTATGGGCGCTGAAGTTTTTGAATATCAAGATTAGCAATTTACATGTTGTAATGAGGAGCTCCGAAGCCAATTTAGCAAGACTCAAGGAAGTATAATTCATCCTGTATGTTTTTTTGCCACCATCTCTTCCACTGTTAAATAGAAAATTAATTCACAGTTAGTTACTTCATTTGCAGCAACTTGAATTTGTGCATCCACTGAGAAAGTGGCATGTTAATCTTTCTGCAAATGTTTTGCCTTATTGTAGGAATTAACTGTCATCTCCAGAAAATGGATTGATACTTTATCCCTCTGATTTCAGCTTCTTCTGATGCTGAAAAGAACCAGAACCTAAATTGTAGTAGGAAGTTTTCATAAGGTTCCCTGATCTTGCAAATACTTTCTGAAACATCAGTACAGTCTGTTAAATATGTCTCCTTTGCAGGATAGTGTTCTTCACACATGCAAACAGATTATATTCTGATTTTTTTTATTCAGTATAACAGGAAATTGTTTTGCAATAAAGTGTGTCAGCTTCAAACATAACTTTAAAGAAGCATCTTTTGAATTATAACTTAATAGTTCAGATTTAGAAAATGCCTAGGAGACAGAATTGTTACTAATTTTGCTGATTGCAAGATGTAACTGAAGAATTCCTTTAAAAAGAAACCTTATATTTTCTTGCAATCAAGTCTTGCATTTAAAATGTTTTACTATGTGTATTGCTTTTGCAATATGAAAGCCTAATGCCTATTAAGATAGTTATGTTTGCCAGCTCAAGCTGGAACAGAGATCAGTATGAATTAAAGGTAGAACCATTGTCGCGGTTTGACAAGTATGTGGAAGAAAGCTTAAATATGAGCAGTGTTTTCTATGAAAATGTGCTTGTGAAGTGTGAGTCTTGCTTTTATATTTATAAGGAAGTCCAGAACTGGAATGGAAAAAATAATACATATATATAAAAAATTGTATATATATATAAAGCAGTTATTGCTTGGGAAGGTAATCACAGTGGAGCATATTTCACTGTGCATGTTTGTGCTACAATGCCTCCCTGATACTGATTATTGGTTAGATCTGCCCTTGTGTGTTGGCAATAGTGGACATCTACTCTGGAGATGTAATGCCTATTAGCAGTTAACGAACAAAACTTTACGTGGATTAGAGGTTATGGACTAGCCTATTACAGGAATTTGATGTAATAGAGGTGGGAAATTGAGGAAAAGCTTTTAAACCCTGTCCTGAATGTTTAAAAACAATCCTGTAGCTCTTACTGTTATGAGTCTTTATTCCAATGATTGTATTGGAAATACCATGTTCAGTTTAGGTATAGATGACGTTCTTTGACAGCTAGGCGTTTGTTCTTGGTTAATGCTGACAATTAAGATGAGTAAAAGGATTTCTCATTATACATACTAGCAGTTTTTCTTTTTTGTGAACTGTGAGCTAAGTTCAACTTCTTCACCTCCCTTAGTGCTTGACCACAAACTGAAATTCAGCCTTATTTCCTGCCTTTCCAAATCCCTGAAACATATATGAGGAATGCACTACAGTCCCAGTAGTCTTCTCACTTCCAGTTGATGGGCAGACATTAGCTCTCCTAGGAGGCAGGAAATACTGAAATGTCAGATGTCTGAAAGTGGCATAGAGTTCACTATGTTAATATGAACAGAAAGAGCCAAATACGGTAGTTGAAAGGCAATCTTTAAACTATTTTGGATGACCGCGTCAAATTCATTCATTTTGCAAGATTGCCTGTTTTTTTATTTGACTTTTCCAAGCTGAACTTGGAATGCATATGGAGGAGGTGATCCAAGACCAGAACTGTAGCTTGTTAGGTGTATTCCATGTGAAATTCTTTGCCGCATCAGGGTCCTCTTTGTTCTGTACATCATGGAGTTTATCAGCAGCTTTCCTGCTGAATTTCCTGCTAAAGGAAATTATAACAGGAAAGGAAGTCTTTGCTTTTCTTATGTGGTAAATAAACATACATTTTAGGTAGACTTACTGGTTTTGGGTTTTTTGTTAATGGGGGAAGCTCTCTAGTACTAGCTCTTGTGAGTAATTGCATTAATTTTGTGACTCAGTAATCTAGACATGTATCTATGAATCCTGATTATTTTAGTTGTGCCCTTCTTGTACTATAGTTTCATTATGAAGGACCAATGTCAGATTGCATATTTGAATGTAGATATTGCAATAGTGGGTTTTTTAAGTCTGTTTGGTTTGTAGGAGTATTTTCTTATTAACATGAAACTTTAATATTATAATAAGTAAATTTATGCCTTGGTTATTTGTTCCAAATGCATATGAATTTTTTTTTAAAATAAAGGTATAGGGGGATGGAACACATCTGACATTGTCCAAAAATAAACAATTATTGGCTGTTCACTTTAAAAACTGGATTTTTCGTGTGATTGGTCGACAGATTCCAAAACTCCATCTTTTCCCCAAACAGAAGTAATAAATACTGTCTGTTATTTCTAAATAAGTGGGAAAATTGTCTCCTTTCATTAACTGGTACTGTAAGTGGTATTTCCTATTTTCCCTATTTCTGTATAGAGACATACCTTAGTTCTACTTGGAAGTTTTGTTAGAGACTGTTTGAATGGCTTTATGGTAAAAATAAAAACAGTCGATGATGTGCAGAAATTGAGTGTTGCAAGAGAACTATGAAAAACTATAATGCCATTTAAAATCCTCTGCTGGCATGGTTCTTATCCATTAATTACTTTCCTAATTTACATTGTTGACTTCAGTTGTTGCAATTCTTTCTTAATGGTTTTATTAATCTTCCTTTTGCCATAGTTTTCCTAATCCTCTGTTCACTTGCATTCTTGTACCTTCTAACATCAACCTCACCTACCTCTGCTTCTCCAACTTTCTACGTGGAATAGCAGACAAGGTGTATTTTCCTACTATTTTCTAGCAAAGGACCCAAAAAGGGTCTTACCCTGTATTTACAACATTGAATTGGACTTTTTCTGTTTTCTGCATGCTTTCAGAATAATTCTTTGTTCCATTGAGAAGATTAGGGGCAGTGTTTGCTTGAAAAAAAATTTTAATGAAGTGCCTAACAGAGCTATTATTCATTTTGGAAACCAGTTGCTGTGGTTGCCATAGTAATAACAAGCCCTCTATTAAAGCTATTTTCTATATGTACTGCCTGTATTATAACATGCTGTTGGGGGAGCTGCGGTTCCGTGAATCTATGCTCTTGAAAGAATTTTCCAGCTTTGTGTAGTTAAATTATCCAAGGAATTTATGTTATAACAACATAAAACATGTAAATCTAGTTTATCATATCTATTGTGGAGTTGTTCATGCAGGCCATCACTTCATGTAGACGTTTACAGTAATCTCAATGAAATAACAGTTGTATCAAAAATGAATAATACATACAGAGAAATTTTGAACTCCTTTAATATTTCTTGACTTATTTTTTATTTGTTTGTAACGGATAGAATGATGAGCTTGTAGTTCCAAGAAAAATACTTGTAGACTTGGTTGTTTCCCCTTGTGTGTTTTAGATGTAATGGGTAATAGCTCTAGTAATAGCTGGTGGGGTTAGAAAGCTGGTAAATTAATGGCGTGTTTTCTCTGTAGAATGCCCCATGAAAGATTTATCGAATATGAAGAATCTTTAAATCTACTGTGGTAAAAGGATATTGTCTGAAGATTTCTTTTAGAATAATTGCTTTAAACTTTTTCTTCTTCAGAGAGAAGAAACTTATATCTGAATGTGTTGTAGTAAACTAGATAGAATGAATTTTTCCAAAATTAAATTAATTATATGAATTAGAAGTATTTGCATACCACATTATTCCTTCATAATAAGATATCCTAACACAAAAGTGTTTCTGCAAAAAATAAATGCTGTCCCCTAAGCAGAAATGACAGTTGGCTAATGCTATCAAATGGAGATATTTTTGATCTAAAATCAATGGGGATTTATAAATATTTTGACACTTATTGCTCACAGAATTATGTAAAATAATGAGACAACTGAAAGACAGAGTAGCAAGTGGGGTTCAAAGTGTATCAGACAGTATCCTTTCAGTCTGGGACAGGGTTTATAGACAAGGTTTTACAAATACTGCTCTTGATTCTGGCTAATTTGAGCTCTGAATCAGTAGGTTAAACTTAATTCTGTGCTCACGTTATTAGCAAGTGATCATGTCTGTGATAAGGATGTTTTACAACTGCTCACTTTCAGAATAGTTGTTCTGGAATTTTAAGAAAACATTAATTATATTGAAGCAAGGATAATACTGCAAAAATACTTGATTGAAAATGTGTGTCTGATTTGTAGGTGGCATTAAAACTCCTTTGTAGAAATCCTGTGCCAGGGAGCATGTTCACTAGCTCATAACTAGGACATCTAATTCCTTGGGAAATCTACAAGGGGAAAGAGTTAGTATAATGAGAATAAATTGAAATTATGCTTTGACTGGGGAGAATGTAACATTTCAACCAATGACAAATAGTTTAATGGTTAATTAGATATTAAATAGAGGACAAGTTTCAAATATAAGTGCAAGTACATTTCCTTGATACTCTCAAAGTCTTGGTTGAGGATGACTTTCTTCTGATGCCTTGATTTAAAGTGTTGCAAACTATGTGGTAGGCATGTGTAGTTAAATAGTTTTTTACAAGAAAGCGATTTCCAAGTTTGAAACCTTCACACCTGTACTTCTATACTGTTACTTTCTATGCAATAAAAATTAATAAACTCTCTGTGTGGTTGGAGTCTGTACCCTACACAGCAGAAATGTGGTAGCTTTAGATTTGTTATTTATTTTATTTATTTTTTGGTAGCTCTTTTATGTTCTCAACAAATTAATGTCTAGCTATTTGCTCCCTGGAGCATGCTGTGTGTTACATATTGGACCACTATGGAACTTTCTTTAAAAAAAAAAGTCTTTTTATCATGTGTTATATGGAGAAAATTCAGCCTTAAATGGATTTTCTTTTACAAGGTGCTGTAGAATGTGAATGTACTTAGCACTTCTCAGTGGGAAAGGTAAATATTCAGTAGGAAACATGGGAAGAAAAGGGAAGAACCAGGTGTTTAAAAGAAAATTTAATGAAAATTAAATTAAAAAAGTGTGATACTGTGGCAACTTACAGACTAGAACTTAATACTTTAATTTTGAGATAAAAATGTCAGAATTATTTAATCCTCCTCAGCTCCTTTTTTTAATTAAGATGCATGTGTCTTAAGGTAACCTGAGAACTTCAATGCAAGTATTTCAATTGCATGTTACGATTTGATTTTACAAAGTGATCTGGTGGGTGATTTATAAGAATAAACTGTCCTGGTTTCAGCTGAGAGGATTGATTTTTCTTCATAGTAGTTAGTGTGGGGATATGTTTTGGATTTGTGCTGGAGACAGCATTGATAATATAGAGATGTTTTTGTTCTATGGACCTATTGTTGAGCAGGGTTTATATGGGGCCAAGGCCTTTTCTGCTTCTTGCACTGCCCGCCAGCGGGATGGCTGGGGGTGTACGAGGAGTTGGGAGGAGACACAGACAGGACAGGTGACCCAAACTGACCAAAGGGGTATTCCATGCTATATGACGTCATGCTCAGTTTATAAGGAGCTTGGAGGAAGAGGCGGGGGGCAGCAGCGTTCGGAGCGATGGCGTTTGTCTTCCCAAGTCACCGTTACACGTGACGGAGCCCTGCTTTCCTGGAGATGGCTGAACACCTGCCTGCCCATGGGAAGTGGTGGATGAATTCCTTGTCTTGCTTTGCTTGTGTGCGCGGCTTTTGCTTTACCTATTAAACTGTCTTTATCTCAACCCATGAGTTTTCTCACTTTAACTTTTCTAATTCTCTTCCCCATCCTAATGGGGGGGGGGGAGTGAACGAGCAGCTGGGTGGTGCTCAGCTGCCGGCTGGGGTAAAACCATGACAAAACCCCATCTTAAAAACAGTAATAGATACACTTGCTGTAAAAGTTTTGCATGTATTTCAAATAAGATGAACGTGTAATTCCTGTATTTTAACAGTATTATAACAGCCTCACTGACAATCTTTCTGTATATCTAAAATGGTACTCTATGTATGTTTCAATTTGTTCTTACCTTTCTTGTCACCAGACGCATTTTTTATTTTATGCTGTAGTAGTGTTAGACTAAGTCTTCTAGGAGTGACTTTTTTCCTGCTTTTATGATTGTTGTTGGGAAGGGCAGAGTTCTTGGTTTTCTTTCCTCTTGTTTTGGTGTTGAACCATCAGAGGAAAGCGTAATGTGAATTTATGCTTTAACAATAGTGATGCGCAAGGGTCAGACCGTGTGCTTTTGGGGTGATAATCATGAAAGCTTGCTACTATACCTGATAAAAATTCTTGCATGGTCTCTTTCAGTTGTAATGTATGCTGTCTGCCACTGGCAAAATGCTAGTTGAGCTCACTGTAGTGAAAAGTTAGGACTAGAATTTTGTAGGATTTTTGGGGTAGTGAGATCCTGGAATTTTGGAGGACTGTGACATAGGACAGCAGTAGGTGCTGGTGCAGCAATGGAATTATCACATACTCAGGGCTAATGCATTGTGATAGAATTGACTTAACTCTCAGATCTGCAATCACCTATCTGACAGTTTCCATACTGAAAGCAATTACTGTACCACTTATGAAAGCAAAAACAGAAACGAAAGCCTTGAGAAGGTTCAGAAGGATCCTGTATGACCTGACAACAGAGTAGAGGAGGCTATTGAATACAGTAGGAGGTTATTAAATGCAAGCCAAAAGGTAAAGTTCTGTGTCAAACAAGGAGAGTGGGGCAGAATATAAATCCTGTCAGGCCAAATGCATGGAAGCGCTTCTAAAAGAGAGTTCAAGAAATGACTTGCAGAAGGTATAAAAACTAGTGTTAGATGCTTTTTATCAAATATATTGGGAGAAGGAGCATTGCCAAAGATTCTGTAGGCCCAGCAGACGATCCAGGTGTAAAAAGAGCACCCAGAGAGGATAAGGCTCTGGCAGAGAAACATAAACAATAATTTAATTTGTGTTCAGGATTCAAGAATGTAGGGAGGTATTCATTCCCAAATCCTACATTATGGAGAATTAGTCAAGAGGATCTGTTTCAAGTAAGTGTTATGTTGTAAAACAAAGATGTTTTGTCCTTGGTGTACACTTTCACTTCCATGTTCAGTGCTGAGATTTTCTTCCAGAAAAAGCAGGCTGAAACCCAGTCCCATAGTATATGTACGTTATTGTTTGGAATTACAAGATAGCTCAAGCTATCTCTAATTAAAGGAAACGTATGTTCATTGCAGAATAGCATCAGGAATGAAAAATGATTCCTCTTGAAACTTGATGAAATAAAACATTATTCCTTCTTTCCTTTTAACTTTCAAAGAATGACTACTTAGTTCAATTAATCCCATAAGTAGTTGTTTATATTTAGCCTAGAAGTGGAGGTTTCATTTGAAATAGTGCCGTAATCTAAATTCTCTTTTTCAAAACTGTCTTTGCTTGGTCCTGAATGTAGAAGGAAAGGTCAGCTGCATCACAGGATAGGAAGTTTTACTAGAATAAGCTATATTCCAATTGGTTTTAATAGTTCCTATCTTTGGCCTTAAATGAGTTACTTAAGAGTGAGTGGAATTTTTGTCCTGGAGGATTTCTCATTGATTTAATCATATGCACCACGTTTCTGATTCTGACAGTACATTTGTATCTCATTTTATGGTGGATTTTTTTTTCCGCTTTACATGGGTTGTTTTTAGAGGTTGGTACCTGTGTTTGTGCATAGATTCCTGTTTGGTTCAAGTTAAGGGAGGAGGAGAAAAAAAAACAACAGTAAGGTGAAATATTAGCTAGAGTTCAATGGGTTATAGAGTTGAGAATGAGCAATTGATGTTAGTTGAAAGTAATAAAAGTAATTTCTGAGTTGCAACTTAATTTCTATTTTCTGCATATACTATGCTTATTACATGGTTTATAAATGGTGTGCTTGTGTGTAACAGTAGCCAAAACTTGAAGCTTTAGCAAAATGATTGTGTAAGGAAGTAATAAACTAATGCATAAGATATGTTTCCTTTCACCTAGACTACCAGTGACACAAATAGATCAGGTACCCAGTAAACTGTAGAATCCTAGAATCGTTTGGGTTGGAAGGGACCTTAAAGATCATTTAGTGCCAACTCCCCTGCCATGGGCAGGGACACCTTCCACTAGACCAGGTTGCCCAAAGCCCCATCCAACCTGGCCTTGAACACTTCCAGGGATGGGGCATCCAATTTTTAGGGCCAGTTCTTTTTAATGTTTACGTAAATGACTTGGACGTAGGACTAGAAAAGGTGTTGTGAGCAAGTTTGCAGATGACACCAAATTGGGAGGAGCTGTTGATTCCGTTGAGGGTGGTAGAGGCCTTGCAGAGAGATCTGGACAGATTGGAGAACTGGGCAATCACCAACCGCATGAGGTTTAACAAGGGCAAGTGCCGGATTCTGCACCTGGGAAGGGGCAACCCTGGCTATACATACAGACTGGGCGATGAGATGCTGGAGACCAGCCATGCTGAAAGGGACTTGGGGGTCTTGGTCAACAGCAAGTTGAACATGAGTCAACAGTGTGCCCAGGCTGCCAGGAAGGCCAACCGTATCCTGGGGTGCGTCAAGCACAGCATTGCTAGCTGGTGTAGGGAAGTGAGTGTCCCTCTCCACACTGCGCTGGTGCGGCCTCACCTTGAGTACTGCATGCAGTTTTGGGTGCCACAGTACAAAAAGGACATAAAACTATTGGAGAGTGTCCAAAGGAGGGCAACAAAGATGGTGAGGGGTCTAGAGGGGAAGACGTATGAGGAGAGGCTGAAGTGCCTTGGTTTGTTCAGCCTAGAGAAGAGGGGACTGAGGGGAGACCTCATTGTGGCCTACAGCTTCCTCATGGGGGGAGCGAAGGGGCAGGCGCTGATCTCCTCCCTCTGGTGACCAGTGATAGAACCCGAGGGAACAGAATGAAGCTGTGATGGGGGGAGGTTTAGGTTGGATATCAGGAAAAGGTTCTTCACCGGGAGGGTGGTCGGGCAGTGGAACAGGCTCCCCAGGGAAGTGGTCACAGCACTGAGCTTGACTGAGTTCAGAAAGCGTCTGGATAACGCTCTCAGTCATATGCTCTGATTCGGCTGGTCCTGTGTGGAGCCAGGAGTTGGACTCGATGATCCTTATGGGTCCCTTCCAACTCAGGATATTCTATGATTCTATGATCCACGACCTCTCTGGGCAACCTGTTCCAGTGCCTCACCACCCTTCCTAACATTCAGTCTAAATCTACCTTCTTTTAGTTTAAACCCCTTACCCCTTGTCCTATCACTGCACTCTGTGATAAATAGTAATAAAAAAAAAAACCCAAAACCAAAAACATACTTGTTCATAAAAACTGCTCTACCAGTCCTTCTGCAGTATCCTTGCTTCTGAAGACTTGGGACCTTCGTTGTTATTAGTCCAATACTGGAGCTTATAATCATGTTCTGGAGTGGAGGAGAAATATATGTATAATTTGTAGATGTTTTTAGTTAAGGCAAATATTCTCTCTTTTATTTATTCATAAACTATAGGAAATACCATTTTTCAAGTGTTGTTCAGCTTATATGTTTTCTTTGCCTTTACTTGTTCTGACCGATTCCTGCCTTTTTGGCTTTTAGAAGAATATAACCAGTGATAGTTACCTATGATTTAGTGCTTGGTAGCTTGGGGATTTACTTGACATTGAATCATGGGTGGAATTGAAACTTGTTGCAGATGCGTTAGGGCTGCAGGCAAATATCTAAGCTGCTGACTGCCCTGCTGGGAGGCTGAGCTAACTCCCTAGGGTGTGGAGAACTACTGGAGGCAATGTGAGAAACTGCTGAACATAATAAACAACAGTGTGAGAAGCTGACAGAAGTTATAGATAGCACCCTATGGGATGCCTGAATTTCACAAGTAGTAAAGAGGGAATTGTGTGGGAAATGTCCAAACAGTGCCATTGCATGGAGGGGACCACTGGGGCCACTTTGGAGGGTGTGGTGTTATGAGACCAACAGTGCCTAGGTAATCATTTCAGATATACCAAATTTGGTATATAGTTGTAGTGAAACTGACACCACTAAGGGATGAAGTAATTGGAGTGGGTTGTTAATTTGGGGTATAGAAAAGGAGGTAGAAGGGTGGTGGAAAGAGAAGATCAGGTAATAGGAAGAAAGGTGAGGTATGCAACCAGGTGCTGTCTGGGGGTGCCTCTTGGGCAGCTTGTGTCTGCAGCTGGAGTCTGACAACAAATTAAACCTGTTAACCATACAATACAAGTCAAACCTATGTCAGCTGCCAGGACGACTTAGGGGAGAAGGGCTTCCTTGACTGGCAAGGGACACCTGCATGGGTGGATCAAGAATCCTGTTATCACCAACTTAGTGCCACTTCCAGGCCTGTTGTGGAGCCACTGCTCCATAACAGGATGGCTATTGAAGTCTCCTTTGTGGTGCCTCCGGTCATTCACTACCAATATTCTTAGACTGTGTGGTAGTTCTTGCTTTTGACAGTCATTGAGAACTTGTAATATTAGAGTTGTGTCTTGTCTGCTTTTATAGACTAGAAAATTGGAGTTGCATGTAAATCAGATTAATGGCTCCATTTTCTGCTTGCTTTGGGAAAATGGTAAAGTTGATATGACCTAAACCTGTGGCATAAGTATTTACAAATTTTCCTTTTAATTGCAACACTGTTCTTGATCTCAGACATCTATTATGAAGCTGACTGTTTCTGTTCTTTGGAATGCAGAGGTTTTGTTTTAACTTGAAATTCTTGGATAAAAGTCTATTTCAGGCCAAATATCAAGATCTTCTAAAGATGATCACTTAATACCATGATAACATTATTTCTCTGGTTGTGCTGTTAGAAAATACCCTTCACTTATTTATGTTTTCTTGCTTTAACAAGGTGTCACCTTGAAGTCTTTGTATTTCTTCTTCTATAGGAAAGATACAAATTTATTCATTTAAAGACAAAACTACGGAACAAACCATGTCTTTAACTCAAGAACATATTAGGAGATATATTTTTTCCACCCAATTTTTTCCTGTGTTAGTGTATTTTGACATTTTCAGGAGTTTGAAATGTTGTGGAAAAGAAAAGCTTCTATTAATGAAGCTTATTTTTGTCAAATGCAATGGTGTTTTAAAGGTTATAGATGAAAGACAGTTTCATTGGTATTGTAAGAAAGTCATCCTTTTTCTTTAGACTGGATTCAAGATTTGTGATAAACACATTCACTTTGATATGATGGGCTTTTTAACATCTTGTTTCTTTAATATCTGTTGTTGTTCTCTGCTTTTCTGAGTTTTTGCTGTTTTTTGATCCTAATGCAGCATCTGGTCACTGTTTTGCTTGGATTTTGGTGATGTATCTTCACTGTTTTGAGATCTCTATGCAGCTGCTGTTGTCCTGGCTGAGCCTGCTGCTCAAATTGAATGTGTACATCCAGTGCTGTAAACTTTTTTTACTTGAACAATTGTTGGTAAGCCCATGTCTGTCTGGAAGTGACCACCCTGAAACCACTCATCTACCTATGACCATAACAATCTTTCATTTCTGCCTCCTGCCAATTTTCTTCTCTCTGTATTTTCTGTAAGAAAAAGAGATGGAAGTCTGAATTTCATCCAGCTGGAAATTTTTTTTGGCCATGATTTATTTAACTTCATATTAACGCTGTCATCTCATTTTAAGACAAAATGGATTTTGCAAGTATCATTTTTGCTAACATGTATCTAAAATAAAAATAGGGCATCTTATTGATCAGGTAATGTCATACTGCAAACTCCAGGTTACTAGAGTGTTTTGTTTGCTTTAGTTGATGCTTTTTTTGAGAAACGTTAATTGCTAATTAAGAAATTTTTTTTTGCATTAATTATTTAACATCAATATATTTTTTTAAAATCAGATTACTTCTTCTTGGAATATATGATATATTTTTAAAAAAGTCAACTGGTTTCAGTGGACTATGTTTTCGTTCCTGGTTAAAAATAGTTGTAAATGTGTCTAGAAATAATGATAACATGCTACACCTAACATGATAATTTGTATTTCTTGATATTATAAATACATACTTCTTTCAGAGTAGTAGGAGCAGGGTGGGAATAGGAGGGTGAAGATGGATGTTGCTAATAGGAGTCCTTGTCTTAACAAAAAATGAAGAGAATATGCATCTATAAAATGGTCAAAGTTAATTGTGGTATCTGTTTAGAAAGTTCTTATTCTAATTACTTTCTTCTGTACTTTGTTTTCTTGAGGTGGGTAGGTAGAAGGTTTTTGAAGTCTTTGTTGAAGCGTAGAATTTGGAAAATGTATGCATATGGTAGAGACCAAATTTGCTGGAATGTACATAGTTAATTCATAAATATACATAGTATTAATTGGAGTAAGTATATACAAAGTAAAATGTAGAATTTTGTTCTGTATTATTTAACAGGTTGATAATTTAAACTTGTGTGTTTTTAACCCATATTTTCTACTCAGAGTAAGAAGAGAAAAAGCTACAAATAGATATCTCATAAAAATACTGTTTCTTAGGGACGCTATTCCTATGGATAGTAATTATCCAGTATGTTGTTAATTCATTAGAATTGCTGTATAATTCTGATTTCATTGTCTTTATAAGAAGACATGATCATTGTTGTAAACAACTTTGTGCTGATTTGAATATGTCTGTGTATATTAATTGATAATAGTGTTCTCATGAAATACTTCTCTTTTAATAGAGGAATTACGGAAATTGAGTTGGTCTGGCATTCCCAAACGGGTTCGTCCAATTGCATGGAAGCTTCTTTCGGTAAGTTGTATTTTATTTTCCCCCTTCTTCCTTTGCATTTAGTAGTAATAGGTTTTTTCAAGCATTGCAAATAATTTTGCTTGAGTTGTAATCCATCAACGATACTTGAAAACATTGCGTCTTGTTGCTGAATTGTAATAAAAGTTCTGTTCTTTTGCTCAATTTCAAGATTAATTTGTCAAACTGAAAGGAGGGGAATGAGTAGTAGTAGTAAATCATGTCAGCTGTATATCTTTATTTTTCAGCCTGGCTTTCTATGAAAGAAAGGCTTATGTGATAACAGTGGCCTCTTTCAAGCACTTTTGATGGAACTGTGGAGACTTCAAAGACAAGTACATTCTTACAGTTCTCTTGAAAATAGGCACGCAGTAAAGGAAACGAAGCCTATCACTGTCCTACGAAAGGCTTAATTCTGACTTCGCATTAAATTAACTGCAAGAAAAGATTAACACTGTGTTGAGGAAAAGCTGTGATAGGATCTTGCAGGTTTTTTGGCCTGATTTTTCTATAGTGGTTTAAGATGAACAAATCTAAACTGCTGTGGTCAGTTACCTTGTGGCATTGGCTCTCCTGATGTCAGACCCATGAGTCAGTTCAGGGACACAAGCTAATTAAAAAGCTAATCAGTTTTTTTGTAGTGTGAGGTTTTTGTCTGGCTGAGCTCCCTGAACTTTGCTTGGTGGTCAGAGGATTTTGCAACGGCAGTAGGTTGGCTGAAATACCAAGGAACAGCACATGGAAGTGTTTCAGTTGAGCATCAGAGACAAGCTTATGGGAATCTGAATTCATTGAGTTTGGTGTTACAGAACTGGATTTTTTTAATCTTGGTGTTTGCACTATATTTAAAAAGGTTCTTCTGCAGAAATACAGTGTATTCCTCATAGGAGTATTTTTCACATCAATCTTTTCAACTATAATACTTGTGATGACAAAAGGTTGTGCATTTTAGCTGTTGTTTGCCTGCCTGTGGTTGGGAGGAGAACTTGTGAAGATGTTTGTATTAAAAAGAAGTAAAAATCTCGTGCTGTCTACTCTCCAGAGGCTGTGAAAGACACTTTATCAGCAGATCTTCATGCATTTAAGAACTGTTTAAAATTCTGAGTTATACACACAACAGTTTAACACTATTGAATTTTTCAGAGAGTAGACTTAAATAGCTTTACTTTTTATAGAATAATTCAGCAGGGAATACGAAGTATTTACTTCAGATTGAGACTGATTTCCAGTGACTGAAAGAGTCTCTCTTGCTGATGAGTTCTACTAAATTTGCAGCTTAGTTCCTTCCAATGCTAAATGCAGATATGCAGCTTCTTAATGGTGGGTATTCAAATATCCTGCTGTAATTGAAATTAAACACGCAGTGTACAATTTATTTTAGTTCTGTTTCCAAAGTTATTGTCTGAGATTTTGGTAATGAAAAGAGCATTTCTTTTTTTTCCTCTTGAAGTTTAGGATGCCTGTTTTAAAACACTCAAAAATATTATGGCTAACTCAAAACTGACTTTGAAACACAGTAAGCTAAAGCATAAGGATAGGTTAAGCTTTGAATCTGAGGACTGACACTGAGGTTTAAAGAATTGGAATTATGCAGAAGTTAACTGCAGTCACTTTCTTATTTTCAAGTAAGAGCATGGGCTTTCCCTGAGCTTCAGCTTCATTCCATAACTTGATTTTAGTTTAGCATTCCTGAGATTCCCAGTCTAGAGAAATTTCTAAATGTAGAGTTCCCTTGTTCTGTAGTTGTAACCACTCCAGTTCAGGATCCTTTCCCATTCAGTTCTTATCTTGGGCTGTCTTGCCATACCTCTGCAAAGAAACTGTCTTCAGGTTATTTTAGTTTTAGTTTAAGAATAAAGTGGATTTTTTTTTTCCCAAGTAAGAGACTTCAGAAAGTGTGGGTTGTGGGGGTGTTTTGGTGGTTTTTTCTTTTTCTGTCACTAAATACCATTATTTTGAAAGTTCTCAGCTTTTCTTGTGTAATTCTTACCATGATTTCTTATCTTCTAAGTGGTCCTCAATTAATACATTTTGGAAACCTAAAGGTGAGTCATTTAGTAATCATTACTTTTCTCTACTGTAAGGCTTGTTTCATCTTCTTTCCAAAGTGGGGAAGAAAAAGTGCTTTGAGTATTTGTGGTCATAAACTCCATGATGCTTTTTTTCTAATGGCAATTGGATTTTAAGTCACATTAGTTGTTTAAACGTGTTACCTACTGCAAATGTATCACATTACCACCTCTTACCTGGGATGTAATCTTCTGTGCTCTAAGGTGCACTGGGAGCTATTGGGGCAATAAATGTACAAAAGCAGAACTGTTTTGCTTAAAGATCAGTTGCAAAACCAAAAAAAAGACCAGAAAACCAAAGAAACCAAAGCATAGTTTAGAGCTAAATTAAGGCTGGATGTGTTTGTTTTGGAACTATTCAGAAGTCTTACTTAAAAAGCCCAAACTATGACTTTTATGGGGAAGTGAGTACTATTGGTAGTATCTGAGGCGGGTGGTGATTGTCTTGTTTATGAAATCAGCATTGAAGTTGGAATTTTTAAAATATGATTTAAAAATTGAGCAGTTGAGATATTTATTACATAGTCAGAAGGTTGATGATGTTAACGTGTTTGATGAATGCAGTTTTTCAAAGGGAAGGCATATGAAAGTCAGTATAATGCTCAGGGGCTGTGGATGTTATGCATGTCTACTGGTAACAGTATATTAAAAAACCCAACATGATTTATTTTTAAAATATAGCAAAAAGGTTAGGTAAACTGTACATAAACAGCAAGCAGAACTGTTCAGGCTTACTTCTCTTTTGAATAACAAAACTGAAGATATGGTTGCAAAAGCCTTTGGAGGAAATTAATGAATAAATGGGTTAAACTCTCCACCAATTTATTCCCTGATGATATGTTCAAGCCTTTCCAACTTTTAAAAATAAAACCTAATTTGTAAAGTGAACAGGAAACAAGACATGTCCAATTGAAAGATTACTTCAGTCTTTGAAACTGAATAATGGCAAAAAGACTTGCTGAGAAAATATTGGTATCCTTTGAACAATCACATTTGATCTCACAAATGAATTCTTTTCTAATGGAACTAAGATATCCTACAGGAAAAAAAAACAACAACTGTTGAGAATAAATGGGAGGCAGAATTCAATATTTAACTTAATACAAAACACTGGGACAGGATATTAAATGTCAGACTGAGTCTGGAGGCAAAAGTTAAGCTGGTGCAATTTAAAGTACCTGCAACCAGACGCAAGTCAGTACATCTTAAAAGGTACAGTTTTGCCAAGTACCAATTAAGGTATCTGGAATGTAATATGGTTTGTACTTATTCTGTTGTTGTTTTAAACTAAGAAATTGAAATATATGGGAATAACATTTTAAATGGTTTTAATATAGAGATATTTTTAAAAATCTATTCATGTTTTAGTGTGGTGTGTGTTTTTTATTTTTCCCTAAATGCTGAGCAAAACAGAAGCTACAGAAGTGGGATACGATGTTGGATTGTTGCAGGAGACTAATGGAACCTATATACTTACTCTTTATTGTATACTTAGCAATTTTAGCATGTTAGGTTTACCCCTTCCATTTTTGCTTATAGAGTTTAGGACTGAATAAGAAAGTTTTTTTTGTAGTTAAATGCACAGCATTTCGTTAGTTACTTGCAGTGGCTATGGCTCACTATGTGCAAATATATGCTGCATTTCCAGTATAGGATTTTTTGATGTTATGAGGATTATGTTGTTTTAAGGAAGCTTAAATCTAACGTGAATTTGATTCCTCTGTTTTACTAGTTGCCATTAGTATGGTGATAGATGTTATTGTGGAAGGAAAGTGTTTGTAATATTGGCAAGAAATATTTTAATTTGACTTCACTAACGAATAATGTGATTATTAGATATTTTTATTTTTATGTATTGTCTTGAATCTCTCTAAGCCATCTATCTGTAGAATGAATCTTATACAAAGTATATGCCATATATGTAAAATATGAACTAGCTTTCTTTTTACAGTGTTACGGTATATTGGTGTTGATCATTTGGAATTAAGCTGCTTACAAGAAAGCATTAACTACTTCAGGAAGCTTTTTGGTAGCCAGTTACATGAATAATGATGTTTCTAATAAGTCTATTTACATATAAACTGAACATTTAATAACACTTACAATATGCATTTTGTTTAAAAATTTAGTGAAATTGCTCCAATAATGGTCACATAGGAATGCAGAAATTAATGAACTCATATAGCATTATATTTATCTGAACTTCTTTATTTGAGCTTTCCTCTTCAGAAGGCAAACATCATTTTAGAATTCTTGATGAGCAATTACTTTTTTAAAGCTGGAAAAACTTGAAACTTTTTCTTAAAAAAAGTTGATTTTAGTAAGGTGTTTGTATCTGAACTTTTTTTATCAGTTGGTATGATTACAAAACTGATTTACTAAAGGATTATTCAGGTCCACGTAAGACTACATAGCACTACATCAGTTTATTAACTTTCCTGTCACATGTAATCAAATGCCAGCAGTGCTTTTTGTAAGGCAAAGAGTAATATCCTTTTCATTTCACTGTTTTTTTTCAGGGCTATCTTCCTGCAAATGTGGACCGAAGAGAAAGCACTTTAAAAAGAAAACGCAAAGAGTATTTTGCATTTGTTGAACAATACTATGATTCCAGAAATGATGAAAATCACCAAGATACCTATAGACAGGTAGAACACCTATTGAAGTGACTTTTACTTACAGTACATCTGCTAAAGAACTTAAGGAGATTATTTTTTAAGTTTACTACTTTTTTTCTCTATTTCTTTAATCTTGATAGACAGCTCTCTAATCAATTGTTTTCCTGCCTTTCAGAAGCAAAAATATGAAATATTATGGTCTGAAATTCCAAATAGTGGGTTTCTTTTAATGTCAGCTTTAGTCATACCATGTGGCGCTGCCATTCAGAGCTGCCATGGTTTTCTGTTTAAGAGTAGTATGGTTTTCAAGTCTTTCATCTCCTCCTTCAAATAAGTGAAGATGTACAGGGAAGGTCTAACGACTGTTTCTTACTGGCTCCATACTTCTGCTTCAGAAGTTGAAACTGTATATGATGTGCAGTAAACATGGGTGCGTCAAACTTCCTTGCCCACCCAGATAAGCAGATAACTTCAAGTTTTGTATTAAAATGAATAGATTGCATCACTAAGTATAGACTTAAACAATCCTACTTTAACCTTCCTTAGGACAGAAGCAGCTGAGATCTTTTTCAGCTTCAAGCCTACTCTTTAGTAGCAAGAAGTATATAGGATAATGTCTGTTGAGCATGACTTCACAGAAGTAGCAGTATGTATTTATGCATAATTACCCCGAGGTAATGAATATTGCCAATATGACTATAATTTGCAAACAATCAAAATACAAGGATCCTAAAATGTGGAAACAAAGTTTGTGTGTGTATATATATATATATAAAAATTTTGCCTCATTGATAGATTAGCAATGACTTAAAGATTTAGCCGTATGTTTTGAAATAGAGTAAATCCATGTTATTCCAAAAACAGTGATACAGTGGGATTATAATTAATACTGTAAAACCATAGGATTGTTTTAAGTATTGTGGTGTTTAAAAACTGTTCTGTTGGTTCCTTTTACAGTATTCTTCTTTCTGTCTAATTAGATCCATATAGATATCCCACGCATGAGTCCTGAAGTGTTAAGACTTCAGCCCAAAGTAACAGAGGTAAGAATGATATCCAAAGAATTTTTTTTAAAAATCATTTTATTAATGAATCTGATATCACAGCATTGGTTGTTAATTAATTTGAAAACACGGGCCATTTTGACTTCAGAACTAGCTTCAAAAAGTCCAAAAAATGAGGATATATGTAAGTATAAGCTAAGAATAACAGTGTAAATATGAGTAGTAAAAGAAAAGGCATCTCATTAATCTCCTGCATCAAATCTGTCAGTTTTTTTTCTTTGGTCTTGTGCCTTTGAGGGTTTATTTTTGCTTTTTATATATTTTGTTCATAATGTATTTTTGAAGTAATCCAGAGCATAGTTCCCATGGTTCTATGTATTTGTCAAAATCATTCAAGGTCTGGAAGTTCTTACTGTAGTCTTCCACTTGGGAAATTCTCTTTTCGTGAATTTGTAGCATGACTGGTTCGTGTTCCGTATTTGATTTTGCTTCTTTAAGTTTTGTATGTTAAGTACACTATTTAAATTTACTGCTGTAGTAGGTATACATCAATTAATGATAAATGTTAATCAAATTGGTCTATATTGTTGGGTAATTGAATCCTATAGGGACTTTTCTTTGTAAAGTATGAGTCATAAATAGTATAGATGGTGTGAATCATGCTCTTTTGATTATTTCTTTTAATCCTTCTATTTCTTCTCCTTTCTAATGGTTCTAGTTAGACCTTCAAATGTACTGCCATGTAGGTTCTGTTAATATAAGTATAGATAGAACATCTTCTGATAGTTCATAAGATGATAGGAGAAGTCAAATACAGAACTAGCTTTCATTTGTTTTTTTGCTCTTGCAATTATTTGTTTAATGTAAATGCTCCTCCGTATGTGTTAGAGAAATTGGTTTGAAGAAATAGCCTGCTATAGTTTTTTGAAAGAAAATGGTATACTACTACTTTCTGCCTGCTTTTTGCACAGTGGTGTTTTACTTGAGCTTTTCTAGGGATGAATCAAAGAGTAAAGTAAGAAAAATAAAGGGACAAGAAGGGAAACAATATCAGCAAGAAATAAACTACTAAAGAGTAGTTCATAAGATCAGTATCTGTGTTGTAGCCAGACTTGAGCCAGTAAATGAAATTGGTGGTGCATATTATTTCATGAAAATATGGCTACGAAAGGAAGAACACTCAAATACTTCTAAAAGGAAAGACATACTTGAACCGTATCATCCATAGTCTCTTAAATTATTCTAACGATGGATTTGCATTCAACATAAAATGTGTTTTTTGGGGTGGGGTTTTTTTTACTTCTTTGCATTGCATGATTAAACTCTTCTTAAGTTTTCGATGAAGATCATCTGAATATGTGGTTCTGATGTACAATGACTGTGGTTTTGTAGTTCTTAGTTTGGGTGAACAAACCCTGAAATGATGTTGGTTTTTTACCCTGGTATTTTAGTGAAGGAGAAATTAGAAGCTGTTTAACCTGTCTGGTGTAAGAATCTATGTATATCCTTGCTTTTAAAGGAAGATTTCAAAGTACAAAACATTTTTTCAAAATTAGTGCTAGATGGTGTATTCATGTCTCAATTAGCTGAACAATTGTAAAAACAACTTTAAAATAGAAATTCCAGGTAAACATCTTCTGTAGAATATATTGAATGTTCTTTCTTTTAACTAAATTATTTGGATGAGAAGTCAAGTAGTTTAATAAAAATGATACTGAGACAGTCTTTGGAGAATATTTTAAAGTGTTTTTTAGAAAAATGATGAGATTGTCAGAAGTAGAAACCTGTAGGATCTTGGACTACTTTTGTCTTTTGTTTCTTTGATCATGCATGAGACAAGATATATTTATGACTGCTCTTAAGAGAAGGTTAATAGGTTTCTTTAGACTAGATGCAAACTTGATGATAATAGGAACGCAGCTTTGTATTTACAATGGATACCTGCTTTTTCTGTAATACAGTTAAAAATATTAGAATAACTTGTATTGATAATTAAAGAAGAGATGGTCAAGGTTTTCCAACATTTGAAATGTACATTTTTGTTAAATATTTAGTGTATTGGGGAAAGCATCCTATAATAAGACATTGAAAAGAATTAGAGTTACAGGATTGTTACAAGCCCTTTTTGGTTGAATGATTAACTTAGAGCTAAAGAGTTTATTTGGGAATTTGGAGAGTATGTTAATGTGAAAAAGATATTAATGCGGTGTTTTTTACAAGCAGTCACACTTGAAAGGAGATTTTGTTTTTAATAGCTGAATTATAATTAGTCTGAAAATAGGCTGGTTTAATGAAAATGCGAACAGTCAACTTCAGAACTAGTAGATGCTTCCAGAATAAAACACTTATTATTGCTTGTGAGTAATTAAAATAAAACAAAATAGTGTGTCTAGGTAACATCTTGCTAAGTAAAATCTGATATGTCAATAGAATTTCAGTAGCAAATATTACTCAGTAAAGTTTGAGTCTGGAATGCAATTTCAGTTAATTTTGTGGGGTCATTAAACATATTTAGGTATTTTTCCCTTTTAGTTGTCTTTTGGCAGATAACATTGCTCAGGTAGCATATTCATTTAATGTGGTTTACTGAGATCTCATTTGAAATATTTTTTTCATAAAATCAGCATTGTTTTAATTTCTAGTTATTTGTTAAACTTGTCCAAAGGTATGTTTTTGTAATGCTTCAGTGCATATGTGCATCTTAAACACTACCTTAAAATAAAAATACTTTAAATCCACACTTTTGAGAAACTATGGTTGCTCTTGCAAGTAACATAATTACTCCTTAATTTAGTCTGTTACATACAGCTCAAGATCCCTGCCTGCTGGTCATACTTACATTTCTTTAGTTTGAATGTTTAGTAAATCGAGCCATGTAACAAGCATAATTGAGCCACATAAAATAGATGGACTTACCTCTCATTAATGTGATCAAGGCATTGTACAGCTAGATTGCTGCTGCTTTCTTGTTAAAAAAAACCCAACCAAACAACACAACAGTTCCTTCCCCCACCCCCCCAAAAAAAAATATCCCTGTCCATACTTTATCCATCTATCTAAAAAAAAAAAAAAAAAGTGAAAAAAGTGTAAAACAAAGATGTATTTTAATAATATTCTGTTAGTCAGGAGTGAGTGGCCTTGAGGTACAGAAGAATAAGAATGTGAAAAGGATGGGTAGCGAAAAGGGTGGATAGCAGCAGTCAGTGGGATAAGGGGAAATATGGGAAGTATTTGAGTTATAAAAAAGTGATAGAGATCTGAGGTAATTTTTACTGATCCATCAGTATCCTGAACTTGACAGAGTTGTGGGATCTTCATGTGTTAATTGTTTTTAGACCTCCACTGATGTCCTGACTAGATGTGTGGGCTTGCATATGTCTTGGCCTTTGTTTTCTGTCTGATCCAAGAGAGCCAAGCCCAACTTACTTGATGTCATCTTACGAAGACTAGTGCAAATGATGCTGGAAGGGTCACAATATCCAACATCTCCCTTATTTCTTCCTCTCCCCTTCTGAGTTTTTGTAGCCCTACACTAGCACAGCCTAATCCCTTATCCTCACAGGGATCCCTCCCTACTCCCAGGGGCTCAGTGCCTTGTTCCCAGTGCTGACTCCCCGCTAGGGAGCGGGAAGATGTTGCTAGGCCCAGGTGAACAATGGTCACTTCCTCTGTCTTAAGATGAGATAGCAACAGCTGTGAAGAGGGGAAGGGAATCAGAGGATTTCAAAAGGTAGCATAGTGTGCAAGACTGATGTTGTGGATATTATGATGTTTTTTTGTACACATTAATTTTTGCTGCTGCAGAGATTTAGAGTAATGATACTGCTACTAGGAAGAATGTTACTTACAATGAGGCGAAGAGATTGTAGGTGACAGAGCTGAAAGAAATTGCTAATCAAAAGACCAGAAACATAAGACGTGTATATACCTCAAAATGTCTTCTGACTTCAATTTCCAAATGTTACTGTTCCAGGATTTTTGTTTTTCTTGGTGGTATCTGAGTCTATTCCCAAAGGGCTTTTTGTTACAGTTGTTAAAACTGATTTAATTTCTTATCTGAACTTGGAACTTGGTTTCTGTAAAAAGATGCTTCATTTTAGAAAAAAAGTGTTTTGAGTCTGGTCTGTGAAAATAACTCATTAGTATATGTTCTTTTTAAAATTGGTTTAAAATGTTTATTTTTAATGGGAGTTACGTAGATCTGGGGAGGGGGAAGGTAATGTTGGAGCAAAGACTTAAAGTACTGGGCATAAACAAATAGTGGCCCTCAAAGAGGAGGAGAGAGAAGTTGGAGTCAAGTTTATTTTAAAGACTAATGACTGTAAGTGTAGATTTAATAAATATGGTTAGTTGAAGTGTAGTAGTCTGTAATTTAGTATCAATTTCTGCTTTAACTGAGTTTTGTTGAAATGGATAGTACATGACTGTGTATTTGCTGTGTAAGCTTGCAATTATATGGGAGAAGTAATTTCAAGGAAACAACACAATTTAAGAATAGTTTATAAATTTTTCCCAATCTATCTTTTTTCCTACTTGGATAAGCAAACAGCAAATTCTGGAAAGCTTTCATGATTAAAGCTTTGTAGGTTTTGGAGTTCCTCTGAGGTGGCAAAACCCACAAAAAATTAGAAATCTGCATTTAAGCTAATGAATTCTTCTCTTTATGTGTATGGATATAGTTCTTACTGTTATCATGAATGAAAGTTAAATTCAAAGGAGAATAATTGATCAGTAATGACATCTCATGAGATGTAGTGGTTCATAGTAGAAAAGTAATTCCCATTTCTGTTGCTGGTTTGGAAATCAAGAAGAAAACCTTTTGGGAAAGTGACCTTTTTAATGACTCCTATTTGAGCACAGTGATGAGTGCTGTATAGAAACTTAAATCAATCTGCCTTTCAGGTATTCAGTGCTCATTTTTTTCAATTCAGAACAGTAAATGAAACTTTATGAAAATGGGTAGGAAATTGAAAACACTATTTCAGTGTGTATATGTTGAATTTCTGATTAGATGCGTTTGGGCATATTAAATCTGGTGTGCCAATCGCTAAGTGATCTTTCCTGCTCAATAATATAAAAAAAAAACCCCAAACAAACTCAAACAAAAAATCCCAACCACAACCCCGCCCTACATCTTAGTTTTCATAGCTGGATTTTAAAAATGCTTTGAAATCAATCCATAGGCATCTCAGTTTGCAATGCAAACTATGTATATTATCAGGTTCTGAGGAAAGGAAAGGTGGGTGGTACAGTTTTTCGGGTTATTTGACTTGAGATGTGCCTTCATGAAAAGCACTGTTTTTATAGTTTTTACAGTGGGTATTTTGATAGCTGTTACTTACTGAATTACTGATTTTGTGTGTGTGTGTTTCTCACTGCGTGTATTTTCTAACCCCATCACACCAGTTTTTGTTTAGCATAGTGCATAACATTGTTCTACATTCAGCAGTTGCTATTTAAATAGATTTTTGTAGTCATCTCTGATAGTTGCTTTCAATAAAGTTTTTCTATTTGCAGTATGTTAAACGTCCTTTATTTGAAGTGAAACACAGAATGGTAACACTGATAAAAAAACTAATGTTGCTGAAACTAGAAGTGGCAACTGACAGAAGGAGGAAGGATGGCAGTGAGCTAACTAATCTAGATAGATTTGCAGTTTTCCAGTAATAGTAAAAATATGACAAACAACTGTAATTTCTTAAAGGTATAATTATGGAAAATGTAAAAGCAAGCTGTAACTGGCAGAACTTAAGGTCTTTATACAGTTGTTGATAATCAATGAAACCCCACTGGCTATTGCTTTGATGGGCAGAGGTTGGTGTTTTTTCAGTTCAATATGCAGTGCATGTTAAAAAACATGAGGTGACAGGACTAGAACCAAGAATAATTTATAGCTAATGGATAAGAATCTTGACTAATGAAAACAAGAGGCTTTTATGGAGAACTTGCTAAAGGAATGCTTCCCTTTCTACCTAATCTTTGCACCAAAGCTGAAATCACACTGAGCAAAAATGGAGTATTAATTGTAGCTGTAATGGATCAGGCATGAGCTGCATTAAGGCTTGTCTTTCAGTGCCCACCAAAGCTTTTCATACTTATTGTTGTTAACAGTTTCCCTTGTTCTGTGGATTTTCAGTATGCCAAGGAAACATAAAACCTGGAGATTAAGGAAACTTGATTCTCAAAAGAAAGCCTGAGGAAGAAGAGTAGATGTTGTTATTTGGGACTTGTTTTCAAAGCAAAAGGTGCAAATGTGTTTCAGCTTCAGGTAGCTCATGTGGAAGCCTGAGATGGGACTCTCAAGCACCCAGATGCGAGTCATATATGCCTAGACTTTTCCTTACTTGACAATAACTGAAAGAGGGCTTTTAAACTGAAGAGTAAGATTTTATTTAAAATGTAATTAGAATAGTGGACTTATTAATCTAGCAAAAACTTGAAGTGAAATTGAATAGAAATGATAAAGACTTCATAAACTAAACTTCCTCTTCCTCTTGTGTTCTTTCAGGGCAGGCCTTTTACGGGCTTTCTTGAAGCTTGAGCATTCATTGACTTCTGGGGTTGTGGCAAACCACGTGATTTCCTTGGAATCCTTACAAAATCTCTCCTTTTTTATTAGCCTTGAGGCCTGATCTTAAGAGCAGTGTAGTCCTTCGGTTGGAGCTCTCCTTTCTCTGCTCCACTTACCTACCTCTGCATTCTGGCTTCTTGGGCAGCCCTTCCAGGGAAGGAGCAAACATTCTTTTGCTTCGGAAGATTATACCTGATTGAGTACCTGTAATTAGGGCAAAGCGCATTGCAGCTTTCACTTTGCTGCTTGTTTGCAGCATTTTAAAGACATGTAGCATGTTCAGAAGCAAATAATTGAGAGGAAATACAGCTTGTCACAGACCTAAATTGTGTCAGAGATAATTTCTGTGATTGCCCTGCTGTGTACTCTTCTTGTGCTGTCCTTCCCATGATCAGATATGTAGTGGCCTTAGGAACTTTTGCAGATTCTCAGCAAGGTGCAGTTTACAGAGTTGAGGGGGTGAGGTTATGTGATATGGCAGGCAGTTGCCTTATTTCTACACTTCCGGATTTTTTATTAACCAGTATACATGCTTCTGAAGTCTAAAACCCCATGCTGCAGTATTAGGCAAGCTTAACTATTACGAATCTTTTTATGGGCATGTAATAAAAAAAAATAAAAATCTAAGATATATGAAGTACTTCTTTCTGTTATTTAGGAATAAGTTGAATACAATATTGATAAAATACTTCTTTCATAGAGATGAAAAATCAAGGGAAGATGACTTAATATTTCTGTCTCTTGAGGAAAGAGGAATTTTATGTTATTGGAAAAGCTCCAGTGAATAAGTACCACTTTGTTGTAACTACTGTACCTGAATTATATAATAGGTTGATTTTAACATGTGCTAATACCTTGAAAACGCTTCCTTTTGAAGAACTGAGAAGCTTACTTAGCACTGGAAGTTAATTATGAATGCCAGTGTTCATTTATTATTGTGTATGCATGTTTTTATACTAGTAACTCTGTGATATAAAGTTTGTCCTTGTATAACTTTCAAGTGTCTTGTTTAAATAAAATGTGCTTATCACTCAATAAATTATCTGATAGTTTCTTTAACTGTTTTTCAGATCTTTGAACGAATTTTGTTTATCTGGGCAATACGTCATCCAGCCAGTGGATATGTCCAGGGCATAAATGATCTTGTTACTCCTTTTTTTGTAGTCTTCATTTGTGAATATATAGGTAAGATTTGTCTTAATACTGAATTATGAATTGGTACTGGTTTTGGAACAGCATCTTCATTTTAATCTGAATAATGATTTGGATTAGATAATCAAAGCATAATTGGATACATGAATTTTATCATAAATTTTTGTAATTGTAAATCTGTATAGTTCTCTTTAAATGTATACTGAGAAGCAATCAGACTTTGTGTAAGTAGTCAGTGAAGTTGAGGAATCTTTCAGGTTTTTATTCCAATCAAACTCCCCCCCCCCCCCCCCCCCCCCCCAAAAAAAAACAAACCCAAAAAACCCTCATCCAAACCAACCCCTCTGCAGAAAGTTGCAGACAGCATTCTTGTTTGTCAGATCTGAAAGGAGGAGAAAGCAGCACAATGTAGCATTTGCTTTCATCTTGATTTCTAGTTAAGAAGTGTTCACCACTCCTGATGCTTTTTTATTCATAGCTTGCTTTCTTTCTTTCTTTAATTCACATTTTTTATGAAAACTTTAAATTGTACCTATGAAATGAGCAATGTACATATGAAAAAAACCCAAACCCAAATCAGATGACAACAACAAAAAAAGCCCCACACCAAAACAAGAAAAAAACCTCCATGAAACACGGAAACCTTTTAAATGAGTGGAAGGGAAATTAAAGTAGGGGGAACCTATTAAACTGAATCTGTGGCTGAAAGAATGGCAGCAAGGAATTAGGATCTGAAAATTAAGGCAGCAATAATCAAATTCCTCTAGTTAAGAACTCTACTCTTCTGGGCCTCACAGTGCTTGTAACAGTAGTAGCATAAACAGCTGTATTTCTCTTGAGTTTGTGGCGTTATATATCAGTATACTTTTTGAAAACTGTTTAAATTGGCAAACTCTGATATTGCTTAAATGCTCATCTCTTAATAGAACATCGTTCATATCTTAAATTTATAGATTAATGTTTAAGTCTTTATAAACATTGAGTATGGCTAATTATTAATAATTCATTAATTTGGATATAACTATGGATATAAAAGGTAAGGTTAAATAGTAAAAATGACAATGTTGATCTGGCTTGAATTAAAACTGTTTTCCTTGTATTTCAATTTGTCATACACACATACAATGAAAATACACAATGCTTATATGTAAATTTGAGCAACACGGCTGTCTGGCTACTTCAGTGGATTCTTCCTACCATCTTTATGCAAGATACCCATTGGTGTCTTAATCCAGATAGATTAGATTTAATGAAGGACAGATTATCCTTGAGTAGATGATAGACTATCCCTTGACTTATTTGCATGGCAACACCTCTGTTGCTTTGTTTGTTTCTTGTTTCATAGGGGGACATTTCATTGCTAAGCAACTAATGAGAACTACTGCTGCTTTCTCCCTAATCATCTCTTAAGTAGGGTAGAGGTTTACTCCTGAGAGTACTTTCAGTTTCTGCCTTTTACTCCCTCATTTGACAGATAATGAAAATGTTCTTAATGATCTTAGAACAGTGGGGTCTCCAGTAGTCTTCAGGATTGTTAATTGCAATAGGAAGTTCAAATGAGATGTGATTAGAGCACTGATATTCCATGTTAAATAGACCGTTTAATTAATATGGTAAATAAGTTTGTCTTTACCACCAACTTACAGTTGGCGACCCAGGTGATTGTTAATGTATTTTGCCAGTTTGTCAGTATTTCCGTTTTGGAGAGTATAGCTATTCCAGTAGGTGTCCAGTGAAGAAAGACAAAACTCAAAAACTAACAACTGTAAAATATATTTTGCCACTGAAAATGTATGAAACTCAGAAAACTGTATTCTAAAATCTCATTTAAAAGCTAATATCTGTATAGTAAGAAAAATATTGAAATGGAGGTATAGTAGTGGTCCTGGCTAAGTGCTAACAGCAGTTATTTCCCCTAGTGACATATAAAAACTTTGTAAGATTTGTCTTTAAATGGCTTTTTGATTTGAGTCTTTCTAATATATTCAAGTTATACTGAGTGGTGCATTCATGTTAGAATGAATGAGTGTGCATTTTTCTTAAACTTTATGTCCCAATTTCAAGTTTATGAAGTATCTCAAAAATCCCGAGGTTTGTAATAAAATTATGGAAGGATTCAAAACTCAGACTATGAATTGTACTTTAATAATTTAGATAGAAATAAATGCAGAATTGCAAAAGTTTCCTAACAAAAATGTTTAAGCTATTAGTGTATTTAATATTTAGTCTATTGACACTCTGTATTCACAGATTCACAGGTTGGTAAGGGGTTGGAAGGGACCTCTAGAAATCATCTAGTCCAACTAGATCTAGATGATCTGCTAGAGCATGATGACCTAGAGCAGGTTGCACAGGGTTGCGTCCTGGCAGGTTTTGAGTATCTCCAGAGGAGGAGACTCCACAACCTTTCTGGGCAGCCTGTTCCAGTGCTCGGTCACCCTGAAAGTGAAGAAGTTTTTTCTTGTGTTGAGCTGGAACTTCCTGTGTTCCAGTTTGTGCCCGTTGCCCCTTGTCCTGTTGCTGGGCACCATTGAAAAAGTCTGGCCCCGTTGTCTAGACATCTACCCTTTAGCTATTTATAAGCATTAATAAATCAATCTTTTCTTCTCCAGGCTAAACCTTAGGTTTTGTTGGGTTTTTTTTTTTTTTTTACTCTAGACTTTATGATTTGTAGTTCTGATTTTAAGTGAATGTTAGGTTGTACCTTAAATTGCTCTATTTATTGCTTTTTTAACTATTGATTTTTGTATTTTTCTCAATACCTGAGAAACCTTTGTGTAGCAGTTCTGAGTCACTTGGATCCTGATTCATGCCATTGAAAGTGATAAAGCCTTTTCTTTTAGATTCTTTCCATAATTAAAAAAGAGCTCCTAAAGGATTATTAAAGATTAATAATAAATTATTGACAATGCCATTGATAGTAAATCTGTTATGATTAGATCATCTGATAGTATATCCTGATAACTTTTACACAGAGTTGCAGTTTTGTCAAATATTTTGGTGGGAGGAAAGGCATGTTTATTTTAGCTTTATGCAACTGAGAGTGCCTTAATCCTTAATCTTGCATAACAAGTGTGTTTTAATCTAGTGATGGGAATCTTTCTGCCCTACTGAAGACATCCAAAAAACATTTGGAAAAGTGTTGTTAAAGAACTTTTGAAGATACAAATGATATGTATGGAAGTGATAATTTCCTTGCCTAGTAACATTTTTTTCATTCCAATCTGAATGCCAAAAAAAAAAAAATTTTCTGGGTCTTTGTATAAGGACCAAAATAATAGATATTTTGATGTTTAGTACAGGTTGAGGTATCTAATTTTAGCACATAGGTTCACATGTTTGGAATAGGTTGAGTAACAATGTAGGAATTGAATACGTTAAATGTTGAGAGCATTCTTCCAGCCTTGCCAGCAGTGTAAGTATGATGAAAGTGTAATTTGGTAATGTCTCATTAGTTCCCCACTCTGCAATAAAAGCAGAATACTCTAACATTTACAGTGAAATAAAACTTGGTTGTCAAACCAAGCCAGGAGATGCATAACTGCAATTGAAGAAAATTTCAGAGGGGGTAGGTACTGGCCCCTGCTGGAATACAGTAGATTCAGATTAGGATTTCTGGTCTGAGTTAGGAGAAGGAGGAATTGAAACCTTAGGTTTCTCATACCAGGTGATTGTGTATGTCAATCTCGACATTACACCCCCCCACCCCCCCGAAAAATGCCACAGATCTGTGAGTTTATTCTGCCATAATATAACCGCTTCTTTGGAATTTCAAACACCAGTGGTACGGGAAACCTATTTTGTGCTTATTTCTAAGCTCCTACGTGATGTAACAGTGTTACATGTTGTCAGAACAAATGCTAATTACTGTCAGGACAGTTTTCCTGGAAGTTCTGTGTCTTTGTAGCATATTAGTGTCAAAATGAATCTCATCCATGTGGATGCAATGCCAGAGGTGTTTTTGTTATGAGATAAGATATACCATGTGACTGCTCACTGTTGGGTGACTTAATGTGAACAAGGGCATTTTGCACTAGATTGCAAGTCCTGTTTCAAGTTGCCACACATGTTGCTCTCTTTGTACACCTTCCTGTTGCTCCCAGTCCCTGTTGTTCTACGTTGTTTCCGAGTGCTAAGTTGTGCTGCGCAGTTGCTTGTGTCTTGCTGATGGAGTCAGCTATACTTCACTACATCTGCATTTAGGTAATTGTCTGGGCCTTGTGTGTATACCTGGAACCACAGACAGGACCTGGATTTATTCACCATCCAGAGAGATGAATGTTCTAGCGAATTACCATCATAATAAGGATGCATGTCAGCCCACTGCTAAGTGGAATGGCTGTGTGAAATCACTTTGAGATCCCTAGCAATGTTGAATCAAGAGAAAATTGGGAGTTAGTAGGAAGTCAAGTGCAGAAAATGAACGTTACCATAGCACTTTTATGTTGGATAAAGAATGTCAAGAAAAATGAGCTGCTGATGACTGGAATGGCGTTTGAGATATTGTCTGCAATCTTCTTGCAATAGAGGAGCTTGAGACAATTTGAGGATGCTTACAAGAACTCATGAACTGAAAGCTTTGGAAAGAGAGGTCTTACACTTGTAAGTATTTTTCTTATGATCTTAAATCCTTTTGTAGAAGGCATTAAATGCAACTTCTTTTGCCTAGTGTTTCTTAAATTGATACTGCCATAACTTTATGGAATAATTAACCCAGGCCCAAATCCTAATGGGATTGGGATGGGATTTAGTCCCAGACCACTGTTACTGTGAGAATATAAAAGTTCTCTGATCCTGGAAAAGCCATCATCTACCTATAGCTCCCTTTTTTTTTTTTTTTTCCATTCCCTCTCATGTCACAGGAAGCGTTCCTGTCCTTAAAGTGATATTTCATACTGGTTATTGCCTCCTTTCCTTCCTTTTCAGCATATCTGTTGTGACTAATTAAAGTTAAAATTATTAATTTTGGTTTTTTCCATATTTGAGTGCTGTATCTAAAATTATTGTTTTCGTAGTATAATTGGAGTAATATTTCAGGGCATTGTATCATGGCTGTATCTGAGGTGATTCCTCAGTGTTTGTTTATAAAATACAAAAAAAAATCAATTTAGTAGAGATTTTTTTTTTCAGGAAAGAGAATTTTAATTTTTATGCAATAAGTCAACCTGTTTAGAATGTACATAAAACTGAATTTCTGAATGATGAGGCAATAAGCCGGAGAGCAAAGAGTATTAACCCACCGATTCTAGAGAGTTGCTAGAAGATTTTTCTCATACTTACAGGGTTAGAAGGTAAAATTTTATTTAGCATGCGTTATTTCCTTTATAAGACCAAGCTGAAACCTTGATTGCTGCAGTATGTAAATTATCTGAGATAATTAATCCCGTTATCTGAACACCTAGACCTTTCTTATTCAGTTCCACCCATTCACTAGTCCTTGGACAATTATGAATAGACCTCATGCATTGGGCTTTTGAGGAGATAAAGTGGAAAAGATGTAATGTATTTATAGTTATTCTACTTAGGAATGACAAATTGTTTTGATAAAATGGAAGTTGAACAAGGAGCTATAACTGGATTAACTGGATGCTTCTTCCTCTCCCAGGCCCTTCAAGTGGTTAGAAACTGATAGAATCATCCTTACTGTCTTCTGGTTTACCGGGAAAGAAATACTGGAAAACCTCCTAGGAGAGAATGCTCAGGAATATGAGGGATTTCTTCAGTTTGAGAGATGGAAAAAATGTTAATTGCAATTGTCATATGCTCTTGAACTTTTTTGATAATTTTGGCATTACACTTTGTAACAAATTTCTACTGTTTTAATGCTTTTCTTTGTTTAAATAAATACATGGTTTTGAACAATACCATATTAAAATGTTTTTATCTACACATTTGTTTGAAATGATTTGTGAAACTTTTACAAATTAAATTTGCATAAATGCACTGACATGAAGCATAACTGACACTTTAACATTTTCTTGCAAGTTGTAGAAGTATTAAAAAATATTTCCTCATTTTTTAAAGCCATTGTAGAACTTGCTTGAAAAACTATTCAAAATAATTTAAATCTCTCTTCTGTCATATGAAAATTCAATGTCACAAGTTCTATTTGATCACATTAACTTTTCTCTCCTTAATGCAAATCACCAGTAATGTAGTTTCCACATACAAAGGTATATTTCAGTACTGCTTCTTAATAATTTCCATTACTTTTTATTGTAATACTCAGGGCAATCAGTGAAGTTGACTGAACTTCTCACATTATCTGAAATATTCTTTGATAATTGAATGGAATATTGTTATCTGTGTGATTTGGGTGAGCAAGGAATGAAGAAGCTTACATAACTCAAAAGAGTTATTTGAAAATACTGAAAACCCAATTCCATCTTCTACATAAGTCCAGAAAATATCATATGCATTCCTCTGTAAAAGATCTCCACCATACACGAGCCACTTGGTGATCTGAAACTTTCTACTTACCTGTCAATTCTTTGAAACACTCCTTGCTTTCACATATTATGAAACTCTTAGTATATGCACACATATGTGACTGTAACATGACACAGACATTGTTCAGCATTATCTTAGCTTGTTTTGAGATAACCGCTGTTCGTTGTTTCAATCTCTAGGATCATGTTCCCCACCTCTCACCCTGTTGATGCGCCAGTCTGTTGTCCAGTGAAAGTATTTTGAAAGTTATGCAGAGTAGCTGAAGAGAGAGAGAACTGTGATGAGTAAGATAAACAGCATTTGAATTTGGTTTTACACGTTGATGATTCCTGCTTTGCACCATGGAAAAGGTGAAGAAGGTCCACAAATAAGCGGAGACCTGTGTTGTGCCCATCCACAGCCCTGAGGACTGGTGGCAGCACAGATTTTGACTGCAGTGGGAATGCAGCTAGAAAAGATATGCCCTGAGAGTCCTAACGGGGTGTTTCCTAACTCATTATTAAATAGACTTTGTAGAGCTAAATTGTGTTTTATCCTGTTTGTTTGTTATGATTTGGCTTGTTATACTTTATTTAGGAGCTTCCTGAGACCCTTTTATAGCTCTCATTTCCTCCTTACTACTTCTGTTTTATACCACACGTCAGATTCCTCAGTTGGAATTCAACCATTCTTTTGTGCAGAAATTACTAATTGCCCTATTTTTAAGCCACTGCAATTTTTAGATTCTGATGTTTATAGTCCTGTTATAATTGACCTTTGTGAAGAAGCAGTGTATTCTGAGAGCTTGTAATCACTTTAAAGTACATGCATATCCTTCTAAAGTACATGCATATCCTTCTGTAATTCAGAAGGTTGTCTTTTTTTTTAATTATTCATTTAAATATTTTTGAGTTGTTGTCTTGAAAAAAACCCCAAAATTCCTCTAGGTAAATTACATTGCATCAAGGGAAATAAAAAATATAGACCTAAATTTTAGTGCTTTAAAAAAACCTTAGCACTTTTGAAGCAGTTGGCTAAACTATATTTTTAAATTCTTCATTTGTTTTTGTGTATGTCTCAAGAAAAATGAATCATTCACAATGTCTGAGCAATTTTTTTATTAGTATATAATACAGTTTTTCAGACCGAATTGGGCAAATAATTCTTACTATTTTACATCCCTCTATTCTTTATTCAAGGAGGAGAGTTCATGTGAAAAGAACTAGAAGTGAATAGTTTGAATTGTTTGTTAGCTAGCAGTGCTTGCCATAATATGCTGCTGTGACTAGGGTTGGTTAATAACGCGGTGTATTTGGAGGCATTGCAAACAACCGTGAGGAAAATGTGGATAGTGTTAAGAGGACATATCATTCTTAGTTGATGAAGGGCTAGGGAAGGAGAGGCAAATGTGTCTTGCAGGACTTGTGGAATGGAGAGAATTGATTAATAGGGGGCCAATGAGCTAAATTGCCTTTAATATTTTGATCTTTTTGTTGATGTGTTTGGGTATTTTAGTTATTTACCTGGACAAATTCATCTTTATCTTTCAGCATTACTTGTTGGAATATTAGTTGCAGTTTGATCCTGTAGTGAGCACTTTGTTCTGGCTTAGAGTTATGTAACTATTTCAATTAAAGACTATTTTTTCATGTAGTTATAATAGTAAAACCCCTAACGAATGTAGTTGTGCTTTACCAGATATGTACTTTGTGTGTGGCTTGCTAGTGATCTTTAGTGAGTTTATTCCCTACTGTTTTTCTGTAGTTGCTTAACTTACTGGAAGTCAGTGGTGGCATTGAGTATCAAATATACAAGTGAATCTGTCTGCATAAGCTCTCTCTTAGTCTGCTTTGGTCAAAATGAGGTGATTTACTTATTTAATTAGTGTGATTTTAGCTAATTGTACCAACCCAATTAGTGCTACTGGCATTTCTTGGAGTATAGTAACCTTGAGAAGGTATTAATAATGAGCAGCTGAGCACACATCTACAAGTAACAATTTGGTATAGTTCGGTGTTAGTATATTGTTACATATATTTTACTCTTTAATATCTTTTATTCCCAGTAAGGGCTTGGAACTGTGTGAACTAGACTTTTATGTGCTGTAGAATTCATCCTCTTCCAGATCCCATTTGCTGTTTCAAGAGGTCCATGTACTCTGCCTGTTCTAGCTTCATTTCACTGCTCTTTACACTTAATGGTGGACCTGCATATTTGAGTATTTCCAAATCTGGTTTAGTTGGACAGGAAGGGTTTTCTTGCCATGTGCTTAGATCACACAGCTAAATCAGGGCTTGCCGCTGTCAACTTTTTCTCTTTTCCAACCCCAAACGTGAATTCCTGTCTTTTCTCTTTGGTCAGCATTGGCTTTTCTCTGGCACAGTGAATCAGTTCGGTTAAACTGGCAGGAAACTAGCTCTATAATAAAATGAATAATTTAACTTTCTTCTCTCATCTTGAGGATCAGAGACGAACATCAGTGCTGATGTGGGGATAGGAGCATGTTAGGGAAGAAAGGAGAAGCAAGATCTCTCTTTAATGCCAGGTAGCTCTTAGACTGCTTTAGCTGTATCATTAAACTGCATGCTCATGATAAGTCTTCGTGAATTCCACTTATTTTTTGCTTAGTGAGTTAGGGAGCACTCCTAAAAGCATCCCAACAGACAGATGTAGGGTGTGGCAACCTGCTTTTCTAGTATTTTTACTTCCTAGTACAGTCTTGAATGACCATGATTTATTATAATAGACAATACTGTTTTACAAAATCACTCCTCCTCTGTGTTTGAATTTTGATTTCACACTCTTCAATATACTGTCAGATTTCAAAGCTACTTATCTGAAATGTTCATCTGAAATGTTCATCTGAAATGTTCATCTGAAATGTTCATCTGAAATGTTCATCTGAAATGTTGGATGCATGGTTGCATCCAGTAGACTTCTTGGAGAAAGATTTGAGACTGACTGAACAGGTTTTTATCAATAATTGTGATAACCACGCACTGTGAATGTAAGTTTTCTAGTTATCAGTTTCAACTTCAAGCTAATGAAAAAAAAAACCTGATAAACATTTTGTCCCCCTGAAAGTTCCCTGAAGTTTAGACATTGCCACCATTCTTTGCTTATCGTGTGTAGAATTGTTTTTAATGTTACTTCTGTAACATTTTAATGTTTTCTAGAATTTCAATTATTTTTTTAAGTAGTTCCATAGATCTTTATAACCAAAGCGCTTGAAGTCATACCATACTGATGGGATGGAGAAAATAACTCTAGTCATCTTCATGACCTCTATTGAAACAAATCAAGTTCTTGAAAATCCATTCGGTTAACCATACAAATTGCAAAATCCACGTTCTTATTCTCAAGAACTGGCACATATTGCAAGTTTGAATGAAGTGTGAGCTGTGATAAAATACCTTCTTTAGTTTGATTACAGATGTGTAGTAGTAATGGTGCTGGATGTTTTACTCAAAAGAGTGTGTTAGTTGAGGCAGTAGGGTGTACCCTCAGTTTCACTATCTGTCAGGGAAAAAATAACATATTTTAACTAAAACTGTTTTGTAGATACTTTTGAAAAAGGTTCCAATCTATTTGAAGTGGAATAAGCCTAATTAAAGTTAAATTTCTCTGGCTGCGGTTAACAATTGCTGTCAGAAGTGAGAGAGAGACATTAAGATTATCCTAGTAAGTATATCCAACTGCTTAATTGCCTGTTATTTTTAGTTCTCTATCTGAGAGAAAATTAGTATTTTGACTAATGGTATTAATTGCTCGTTGTGTCTTAAGAATTTCTGTTTAAAAACAAAAACAAAAAACCCCCAACAAACCCAAAGCCTGAAATTTACAGGTATATTACCCTTTCAGACTTTTTTAAGCTTTTAAATTGTCTTCGAAGAAAGGGCAATCCACATAACTAAAGCAGAGATTCTTGAATGTTAATATTGAATGGAAAAAACCCCCAGTATGTAAAGTATATATGAAAGATACCTTTGGGGGGGAAAAAAAAAGTGCCATTAACAGGGAGTCCGTTGTCACGTGGATGTAAAACTTATATGTACAATTTTGTATGTTACTAGTTACCAGGGGTGTCAGAATTCAGGTCATGAAACCAAAACACTGAGTGGGTTTTAAGTCATAAAATACACAGAATGAAAAAACCCAAAGCTCATGACCTGTTGAAAAATAAAGTAGTAATCAGTTTTATTTTGAAATGAACTTCTCTGTTGCATTTATTCTTTCAAACTCCAGTTATCAATCCAAATTCAAGTTTGGATGATAAAGGAGAAAGAAAAGCTATCACAGTTGTATTCTTATACTGGAGTTTTTTGAAGTTTCTCTAACTGTCACTGTTTGCATCTAATTTGAAACAGTTTGCTTTCTGTTTTCAAAAAGTAGATTTTACTAGATCTTAATAGGATTGTTGCATTACTGTATAACATTACTGTTTACAGTCTTGTTATTCATGGTGGTTTTTTTGATTATTCAAACAATTTTCAGATAATGCTCCCTCTGAGTTTTATAGTTCTGAACTGTTATATATTCAACATACTTTTGAGGGGGAATTATCAAAATATAATTAAAGATGACAGTTTGGTTTAAAATTTTTCTCATGAGCTTCTATTTGATAAATCAGAGAAGTGCGTATTTGTTTAAGTTGTTTTCCTTTTTACTTTGGAAAGTATTTTCTTTACTCCTTTGTCCTTATACTAATTGCAAAATGTCCTAGAACAAACTGAAATATTTGTCTAAGAACAGTTCTTCAATATAATTTCTCTGATTTGTTTGTCTGATGCAATTTGATCCAATTTTTATAAATAAAGATGTGTAAAAGGAAAGATCCATTCACCTGTTTTAAAAGCTGTTCCTAACTTCTATTGTTCTGAATCAAATTAAGTATGGTAATAAGAGGAATAGAAAAGTTAGACAAAATGGAAAGTGGTGGGTTTGTACTAAGATTACATTAGAGATCACTCAGGTATTTCAAATTAAAAAGGTAAATGATTTCTTATTAAATACTTCACAGGAAAACTCTGTTATATTAAAAAGTAACTTTCCCTTTCTTTGGGAGAGGAGAGGGGGAAAATTTGTTTTTTTTTAAAAAAGAAAAAACCACCACAACCAAACACCCAAAATTCCCTTTTTTCTTTCTTTCTTTTTTTTTTTTTAAATGTCAGCATTATCTTTGTAGGACTTTGAATAAAAGCAAAGGACTTTTATGTACTTCAGAAGAAAATATCCAAGTCGTTCAGACTTGTCATGTGAGAAAATGCTCTTCCCTTTCTCAGAGTGGCATCTGCATACTAAGTCAGTGTGCCGAGTCCCAAAGTTGTCACTCTAACCCACCTAAATAAGTATTTCAAAGCAGTGATCTAATTATCATACTGCACTATTTTCATTGAAAGTGTAATAAGCAACAGTTTCTGTATTTTTGATCTGTTTCACTGACATGCTTTTAAAAAAAGTGACTAAAGGGATTAAGAAAGATTGGCTACGGAGAACAGCTGTAAGACTAACTATTGAAGAAGCAAACACCTGCTATCGCAAGGATTAAAATAAGTGTCAGACAGAGGTTTTATCAGATTTAACGATTTCTGATGACTGGTAACAGTTACTTCCAGGTACCTCTATTTGAATTCATTGTTTTTATCTTAAAGATGCTACTGTATATGACTGGCTTTCTTGTTAAATAGAGAATTAAATGAAATGTTTTGATCTTTTTCTTTCTTGGCATAAGATAGTAAATGAAAAAGTGGCAATTGCAATTTCATACAAATTTTTTGAATCACATCTGTAGGCATAAGATTACCTTCATCTTCCTACTCTAATATAGTATCTTGTTCTTGTACAAAAATTTCTTTTTGCTGTTAGGGGTAAAATAACTGGAGTATATTTCTTTAAACTTACATCTTCCTGCTACCTGTTCTTCTGTTCTCCACATTATTGTTCGTGGAGGCATCTGCAGGTGGGATTGAGGTTTTGGGTTGGGTTTTTTTTTTTAAATTTATTTTTTTAAATCTTTGTCTACATGCTTCTGTAGCATATGAAAGAAGATTATGTTGAGAATACTGATCAGTATATTAGAATGTATTGACCAGCCTCCATTTATTATTTGTAATAAAGCTGTGGTTTGAAGACTTTTTCGAAAAGCAGAATCAAAATGTGAAAAATGGTAAGGAATTTATAAGCCCAGGAAGTTAAATCTCCTTTTAGATGACTATCATGGTTTTACATTTCAGAGGAACAGGCAGATAGGGACTTGAAAGCTACTAATAAAAATTTCTTCAATCATATCGGTGCTAGGAAGCCTATCAAAGAGTCAGAAAGTCTGAGAGGTGCCTGAAGAAAACGTGTGAAATGTCAAAACATAGCAGGGGAGCTGTGTGGATTCTTTGCTTAGATGTTTCCTGTAAAGAACCTTTCCAGACCTGGTCTTATGGACATAATGAGAGGAATTTTTTTCAATTTTTCTGTAAGAGATATATAGAACAAATCTTTAATTTAATAAGAGATTTCTAAGGTCAAATGGGATGAATCAAAGGTTTTTAACAAAATGAAATTAATGTTTCTGTAATATGGTAATATCTCTTTACAGACCATGAAAGCAGCTTTTGTGTCTCTAAACTTGTCTCGTGTTCTTCTCTGTACTACTTCAGTTGATATGACAAGATACATGTTCATCCTACAAAGTCTGCTTTTTTTCTGACTGTGCTTTTTTTCCTGGCTATATGGTTTCAGCTCATGGAGAGATTCACCCAGTTTGAGTTACTCAGCATGCTACCTTCTGTGTTTTACTAGAAGAACTCTTCAACACCTTCAAGTTTCATTAATTTGATTTTATATTGTGAATAAATGCATGAATTATAAAAATGCTGAGGTAGCGTATTTATACTAGTTTGTCTTCTATTTCTGCTGACTGGTGAGCAGAATTGCTTCTTAGACTACAGGTTGTCTCTGCTGTCTCTGTTCTTCCTGAAAACTTATTCCACATTTTGCTACTACCAAGCATTTCCATTCTCTCCAAGAAAGTCTGGCAGGTCATAACAATTGTTCCATTGGCTATGTGATTTTTATTTTTATTTTTTCTTTCAAAGAAATGTTTACTGGGAGGTTGCCCAGAGAGGCTGCGGATGCCCTCTCCCTGGAAGTGTTCAAGGCCAGGTTGAATGGGGCTTTGGGCAATGTGGTCTAGTGGAGGGTGTCCCTGCCCGCAGCAGGGGGGTTGGAACTAGATGATCTTTGAGGTCCCTTCCAACCCAAACCATTCTATGATTCTCTACTGTTCTTCATATGGAGATCCACAATCTTGCTTGTGCTTCAATTGAAGTGTCTCGGGTAGGTTAGAGGCTCAATATCAATTTTCTTCTGACAGTTATGTATTTAACTATATATTAAATATTTACATTTTCATAAGAAAAAACAAGCTCAAAACTTTTGTCATTAGTAATCAGAATAAATAAGACAGAGCTTGTCTTTTCTATTGATTGTAAGTGTTTGAGGTTTTTGGCTAACTCATATCTATTTGTTAAAATCACAGTCTTTTTGTATTATTCGAGTATTTACTTCTAGCTCTTCTGGTTTTTGTTTTTATTTTTTCTTGGTTGTTTTTTTCCTTCTCTGAGGTATGCTGAGGTGTACTTGGGGAAAAAGGATTTTTATTTTTCGATGCATATAAAAAAAAGATTCTTTTAACTTATTTTAGCACGTAGGATGATGTGTTTAAGTGTTTAAATATGATTACTGATCTGGATTTTAATTATCTGTTTTTAAAGTTTGTTTTGCATCTGTATGTGTATTTAGAAATTTAGAAATGCATCTGTCTAAAGGTGTGTTATTTCATGATGCTTAATGCACATTCCCAGAATTTTTAAAATTAAATGAATTTGATAATACAAATGTTACATTAAAAAAATAGTATGTTTCTATTAAGTTTGAAATACCTTTTGTGGTTTATATTGTCTCATTTTTGAAAGCAATTAAGAAACTAATAGAGTTGCACTGTGAGGAAGTCATGAGAGGTTAGTGAAAGTATTTCATTTGAAACTACAAACTGGAAATGTTGAGGCATGGGAATAAATGGAAAACAAGATCTTGAATAATGGTAGAAGCAGTAAAATGAAATTGAAGAGAAACTAAAAGATTTCTGCAGGTATAAAAATGAAAGAATTGTGAAGAGGGAGAAAATTAATTACAATTAAGGTAACTATGGGAGAGACATGTATTCCAAGGGAGCTGCATATTTTAGTTGTGACTTATGCATTCGTTTTACTCTCCCCCATGGTTTCCATACAGTTATAATTAACGTTCATCTTTCTGTAGTGAAGCAGCACAGAGGTGGTTACACTTTCAGATCTAAATCTTCTCAAGCGTGCTTTCCAACAGACTGGGAAATTACTTTAACGGCTTTTGGCATCCAAATATCACAACTTTGTGTGTTTATTATGAAGTAATGCACAGGAAGAAAAGCTAAAAGAGAAAGAATTACTTAAGCAATGATAATATGCTGTACAACTGTCAGGAGCGTAACATTCAGATACTGTTGTATAGATCAGTAGCATCTCCATCTAAGGGAAGGTTTTCGAATTAGTTGGATCAGTGCTTTAAACATAGCTGTAAACAACTTTTTTTGTCTTGTTTCCAGTAAGATATATGGTTAGTTATAGATTTCAAACCAATTTAAATACAGTTGTCAGAAGTTTGTGTGCTGAAACTTTTTAATTTGAATAGGCTTTGCTTGTAGTTTAATTGCAAACCTTTTTTAATCATAGCAATCATAAAGTAATTGGGCTTTTTCATCAGTACAGGGATTTTTTTGCTTGTTTCTAATTTGAGTAATCTGAAATTTTTAATTTCTACTTAAAGCTGTGGAAAACAAATTATAAAGCAGAAGTGAAAAATTAAGTACTTAAGCACAATAACAACAACAAAAAAACCCACCAAGGTTTTCTTTTGCAAAACAATTTTTTCTATATGTTTTAATTTCCTTATTTCATAGAAACAGAAAATATTTAAGCTTTTATAGTATGTTAGTTTTAATAAAACATGCTTTTTAAAAAAAGAATTATGAATTGTCATCAAAGACATTTCTGAACTGATTTGCATGTTCTATCTTTAGTTAATTATGAGATAAAAGTTAACTTTGTTACAGTCCAACTGCAATTTAAAGACACTACCTTTCTTACAGTAATATAGGGGAAGAAAAATAAAGAAACCATACTCCTATTTTTGAGTAGATGGAACAGGTTTTTTTCCTAGAATTTGTACCTTGTGATATGATTATTTCTTTACTTTAATGATAAATACCTATACAATATGTAAAATAAGATTGAATCTCATGAAAAAAGCAAGCCTTGTGGTTCTTTTTTCCATAGATGCCGTTTCATTGGGAAACTGTAAATCGTAGCAGATTAAGATAGTTACAGAATCCACTCAGAAATAAAGCAATATAAGAAGTAGTGTTGCCTGTGCAGCCCAAGTTCATTCTCCTCAAATATGCTTTTAATTCAGTATATACAATTTGTGCAAATTTGTGCAAATAATGGATGGCATTTATGTTCTATTATAAATAAGGCAAGAAGTCTGTAAGGTCCATTTCATTCTTATTAGCTGTGAATGACATGGGAGATTACAAAATAAGGAAGCGTGTCATTTTGAATAAGAAATTTGACCAATATTGTGTACTTTGGATTTGCAGCAAACTGCCACAATCATAGGCTTGTGCGTACAATGTCACTGAAGAACAGTTATTTGCCCTGGCATTCATTCTTCTCTGAGAATGTATTTTGTTGTTCAGTTCAATGACAATAAGAAGTTAAAAAATTCTTCATGAGTGGGTGAATTTATGCTTATATATTGTCATATGTAAATGGTTGCTGAGCTTACTTGACAGTGGCAATTTTTTCAGTCTTTCATCACTGAAAAAAAATTAAGCTTCTGAATTTTTAAAAGGTTTTTATATTTACATACAATTTCTTGGGTAATTTTTATTACTTCTATATTTATCCAAGTTAAAGTTGAACCTTACTCTGGTTATCTAGGTACTGTATTAGACATATTACTGTTTATGGGATTGTTTGAATGAGCTTTCTTTGCCCATCTTTTAATATTAAGTAATTACGTTCAATTTTTTTTTAATAGTTTCGGGTAAGTTGTATTAATTTTCAGTACTTTTAAAATTCACCCTTGCATACGCAGATACACAGAATTTTTTAATCTTTTAAATACATTTTGGCCTTTAATGAAGCTGATTTTTTTCCCTCCCTGTCCAGTAAGTAATTCCTTTTAAAATCTACATTAATTTATAGATTCTTTTCGAAGGCTCTTCCATTTTAAAAAAATGTAGTACTAGAGTGGCTATCCCTAAAATAGGCCTGTAATCAATCCCATACCTCAACACAAGTAAGGCATGTGCTCCTGAGTCTTCCCTTAGACTTGTTTTACCATGCTATGGTTTATCTCATTCTTGCTGTTTTGTGCACTGCAGGTTTGTTTATATGTGCGTACATAGGGTCGATGTTTTAAAAAAATTAAAAGTTAAGCGCAAACTAGGTAATTAGAAAATGTGGTCTAGGAGACATATTCACCCTTTAATCTTTCATTTCCTATTCTCCAAGCACTTTTTTGATTTCTCAGGAAACTCTCTTATCAGGCATTCTAAGAAAATGCTCATCAGCATCCTGTGCTCATCATGCATAGTGGATGCTAATTACTAGTCCTGTAATTTGGTATCCCATGCTTCACTTCTCCCTGGCAGTCTGTTTTGGTTGACAGCAGCAAACACATTGAAGTGAGTACTCTGAGAAGAATTTGTGCTGAACGTTGTGTTGTTCATTGTTGCTAAGATACATTTTTAAGAAGAGCTGTCATCTTACAAGCTTTGAAGACTCCTGTTTCACAATAATGTCATACTCAAGGATGTGGCTTGTACCTTTTTTTTTCCTACGTAAACTGTATTTACTTGCCAGATTTCTCACCTGTGTAAGAGGTTGCCAGTCTTGTATTTGGCATTATACAAGGTCTGTGGGTCAAAGACTTGGTGGTGCCACCTGGTTTATTTAGTTCCCTTTTGTACCTTGTTTTGATGGTAGAGTTATTGAAGTAATAAAGATATTTTTCATCTTTCTTGTATCTGAATTCTTGAGCAGTAATCTCGGTCTGCAACCTATGAGGAACCGATGTCACTTGTTTAATTTGCAACATGAGAACTTCCTTGTTTGTCAAATAAAATTATCATTCTTAAAAACAGGCTTATTTCTGTGTAGATATGTGTAGTGGTTTATGACTAGGAATTAAGGACAAGCTCTGGACTACTTCGTGTAGGAACAAAAAATTTGCCATTAAAATCTAGTCTAGAAAAAGCCTTAGTAGAAAAATCTTCCTGGCAAGCATGTAAGTCCACTAAAAGAAGTCTCTCAATGATTTACTGATTACTGTTATGCAGAACCTGGAATGAGAGAATAAGTATATGAAGTATTTACTCTTTTGCGATAGAACAAATTGAGAGTACTTGCAGGGTCATACATTAATTTTGATGAGTATAAAACTTAGGTCAAAGTAACCAAGCTTTCGGTGTTTTTGGAGATGGCCATTTACCTTGTTCTCCAGGTTAAAGGAGGCTATAACATTCCACATGTGCAGTAAAATTATTTAGAGGTTTAATATTAATAAAGTAAAATGAGTAATGTTTAAAACACCATTCTTATACTGATGTATAAAGGTATTTATCTTGCTTCCTATTGCATCTTAAGGAAATTGTGGCAGATCAACTGAAAACAAGTGTAAGATTATCAGCAGTGTTAAAACAGTCAGGTCAACAATACATGGTGTGTGTGAGAACATGACTGGTAATAGGGGAGTATTTGAAATGCGATAAGGTCATGTGTACCTAAGCCTGGACTGATGAGATGATTGAGTTCTTTTTATTTTTTTAATTTTACCTTTGTGATTGCAGTATCACAAAGGAAGGGAAGTTTTTACTTTGGTGATTAATCCTTAACAGCTCAAAAGCTATTTCTATCAGATAAATATGTAATTAGGATTTTTTTCAAAGAGATTGATGTGGTTATGTACATACTTAATTAGGTAATTGTTACTGACAGAATTTACATTTAAATGGTCTGTTATATCCTGATCTCCTTAGAAAAACATTGCACTAGAGCAGCAGTGACTGCATAGCTGTTTCATAAAGCTTTTTGAAAACTGAAAGTGGAATATGTAAGATCTTCTAGATGAGGAAATATTACTGTGCACCTCTGCATGCAATCATATGTGTGTAGTTTTGTAGGTTGCATGCTTAGCTGGTAACTTTTAGGTTAGGTCTGTCTGAAGATACATCATCTGAAGTGTATTACAAAAAAGTAAACTTTATACAGACCTGTGCATGTAGAGTCAGAATGATTTCCTTGTACCTCTGCAAGAGCTATATGATTTGGACTTGAAGTACATGGTAATACTTTTTATATGTTAGATGAGAAATACATTTACACAATTCAGTGCTACAAATAGAACAATTTTAAGATGTTCAGAGAATTAACTTTTCTAATGTTTATACCTATTATTTTATATATTGGGTGTATGTAAAGAAAAATCATGATTTATTGATGATCTTAGTGTTACTCAATGAAAATAAAAGTAAAGCTATCTAAAACCAGAATCTGCAATTCTGTTTTCAAGCACAAGTCTTGAATTGAAATAATCTCATGTACTTTTGAGATGGTTATTTTTGCCGCTTCTATTGTTTGCCCTGAAATGCCTTATGCTCTTTCTTTTCTAAACATCTCTAGTGTGTTTATTTCTTCATACAAATAAAGAGAAGAAAAAAAAAAAAGAGGGAGTAACATGCAACTTGATTGCTTTTTCCCTTAAAACTGTGTGGGGAAAAAAAAGCACTTTGCACAATGTGCCTACACAAATAATTGAATAAATGTTAAATATGTAAACTGTTATTTTGCATATTATTCTGCCAATCAAATGTTCTTTAATTGGAGCTTGTCATGAACATGGATGGCCTTTTTTTTTTCAGCTTTAGTGTGGGAAAGGGTCATTCAAATATTCAGATTCAGATTTGAACTTCCTCAAAAAAGTGGAGCAAGTTAAGGTGAATTGATGCAGCAGAAACCATTGCACATCACTGAGCTCTTGCTTGTTTGGTGGCTTTTGTGATGCTGTGCCTTCTTTATTAGATTTACTGTCTGGATGGCTTCTACAGTGTAGCTCCTTGTTCAGCAGGCACCACATTTAAATCAAAAAGTACCAGTTAATCAAACATATACAAAATATATACTTCTTGGCTGATCTAATGAAAAATGTATTTTAGTATATCTTTTATTAGATTTACTCTTTGCAATATTTGGTTGCAGAGTTTTAAGCTAAAGTTTGAGACAGTTGTTTCACATAAGGTAAATACTGTTAGTATTAATTGAAATACAATTGAGTTGTCTTACACATTTAATTAGATTTTTTTTTTTTAATTTCAAACTTTATTCTGTGACATTAGAAGAGATGACTTAGTGATGCATGAGAAGCACAATGAGAATGAAAAGTGGACTGGAAGTAGCTTATATATTTTAAAAACATGTACAAGATCCTGAGCATTTATTTTATGTTTGAGGCTTATGAAAATGCTAGATATCAGTCAGTATATGCCACAGAAAAGCATAATGTTCTTGAATGGCTGTTCCAAAGGGGAGAGAGAACAAGAAAGCTGGATGAGTACTTTCTAAAAGTGCTATTTTTATTTCTGTAATGATTGAGCTTATGACTCTGACATTGTAGTTAGGGACTATGGATCCTTTTAGTGAAAGAATTGGATGGTTCCTAAAGGCTATCTACATCTTTTGATTTATAGGATCACCCAAACTAGAGCAGAAGGAACTTGATAATAGTTACCTTTCCATCTCTAATATTTTTTTCCCCTGTGGAATTATGAGAATTCTACTTAGAACAGTGAATTGTCATGGTTTAACCCCACCTGGCAGCTCAGCCTCACATAGCTGCTGGCTTGCTCCTCCCCGATGGGATGATGGAGAAAATCGGAAGAGTTAAAGTGAGAGAACTTGTGGGTTGAGATAAGAACAGTTTAATAATTGAAATAAATTAATAATAATAACAAACTGTAATGAAAAGGAAAATAACACAAAAAGAGAGAAATAAAACCCAAGTAAGATAAGTGATGCAAATGAAAACAATTGCTTTCAACCAACCAAGCAATGCCCAGTCTGTCCCCCAGCAGCAGCCCCCTGGTCAGCTTCCCCCAAGTTTATATACCTTGCATGACATCATATGGTATGGAATATGCCTTCAGCCAGTTTGGGTCAGCTGTCGTGGCCATACCCCCTCCCAGCTTTTTGTGTACCCCCAGCCTCCTCGCTGGCAGAGCAGAATGAGAAGCTGAAAAGTCCATGGCTTGGTGTAAGCATTGCTCAGCAACAGCTAAAATGTCAGTGTGTTCTCAACGCCATTCTCATCTCAAATCCAAAACACAGCACTATACCAGCTGCTAGGAAGAAAATTAAATCTATCATAGCCTAATCCGGGACATGAATTTATGTCGGATCTGTGTCCTTTTCAGAAGGACCTGTCCTGATATCCTCTTTGTACTTGGTGAACATACTTGTGATGAAAAGTAGTTGGAACCATTGGAAAATGTTTCTTGAAAGTTATATTCCACTTTCTGGGAAAAAAATTAAAAAATTGTCTTCCTAATTTGCTAGTCCTTCCATACTAGAACAATTAGAATCTAAATTTTCCAAAATATTAATGCTGGGGTGCCTGCTGTCCCAAGTTGCTTCAGCCTTGTTTCTCAAACCACTGTTGTTTTCTTGCAGACTGTCATTTTCACTTATTGCAGGTAGTTCAATCACAGGATGAGAAGTCTTTTGTTGGACGTTTAAAGTCTAATTTCAGTTAAGTTTAGATTTCCACAGTTTAGAGGTCTGCATTTTGCGGCAATCCTTTTAAGTTCAAGTTACAGCTAATACCGAGAAACAGGATTTTCTTCGGATGTGATTCATCTGATTTATTGTAGGTTTCTACTTTAGAACAAGACAGCTAATACTGCATCACTACTTGTTTTTTGTGTTGGCTGTGAAGGATGGTGAAAACGCCCACCTTCAATGATTAGGTGTGTTTTCAGCTTTTTTTGTTGGTTTAAATCCTGGTATGAGAATATAGTGTGAAATGGTAGGTTTTGAAAGAGAAGGATAAAAAAGAGGTAAGATAAGAAAGATGAAAAAGAGAAGATAGAAAGTCTTTTTCATTTGTTATCTTTTCATGCCTACCTGTAGAAGACTTATTATGTTATGCTATGGTTTATAACTTCCTTTTTGTTCAGCAATGTGATAGCAGTATCATGAAAAGAAAAGGTGCTCAAAGGCAGGGAATTTGCAAAGGAGCACACTAGCTGACTAGTGGTAATCTCATTCTTTCAGCAAGTGTTTAGTGAAAGAGGGCCTGAAGACTGCTTCTTTCAAGGGGAATGAAGTTCAATAATGTTTGTGTTTTACATAAACATGAGGAACTCTGGTTCATTTATTATTGTATCTGTAGTCATTGTGAGGCAGAGAGAGTAATGGGTTACTCCTTTTTTCACTGCTTAAAATAATAAAATGAAAATTAAAAATATTAACTACTATTTTTATTAAATAATAATAAGTAATACATTAATTTTTTTTTTCCCCTGGGCACTGTATAACTCTGACATTTTTATGAGTTAACATGTATAGGACATACCAAAAAACTTGTTCCTGCTGTGGAGGATACATAATGCATCTTCTTTTCTGTCTGGAAAAGTCTTTATCTTCTAAATTAATGGGAATATTCATCCTTAATTTTCATTTCTGAACTGTTAAAAAGGGCTTCTTGGCTCAAAATTGTGGGATTTTCTTGTTTCTTTTAAAATCTGAAGGCACATCAGGTTGGAGGGAGTTAGGTAGATGCTTAATATTGATTTTTCACAGGTTCATATGAAACGTGTCATCTTAAATTGACTTTTTTTGGTCCATGTTAATTCTAATAATTTTCAGTCTTTCTGTGATTAAGTCTTGTGAGTACTCTTAGGTAATTTTTCTGTTAGTGGACTTATTAATGTCAACATGTTCTTTACTAATAATTTTCTACTTTTTCTGGACTTTGAGGGACTGTTGTCTTCTTTTTGAGCAGTGGAACTGGCATTTCAATTTGGAGTAATTTTGCCAAATGTACATCACCTTAGCTACTTGTCTAATCTGAGCTAGGTTTCTTCACTGCTAGATTTTTTTGGGTTTTTTCTTGATGTTGGTCTGTTTGCCTTCAATCCTTTTTTGTTATATCCATTGTATTCAAGCATCTTTACTGTGAAAACATTTTATCTTTTCTATTATGCTAGGCTTTTCTCTTAACATGCTTTTTCTGAAAGGGTTAGATTTAATAAATGAAATGAACCCAAGTTTCTTCTAGAAGCTGTCTTTAATGAGAGGCATCTGTTAGAGAAAGCGATGGCAACGGAACAGAAAGATGTTGGAGGGGAGTGTTACCTCCCAGTTACTGCCTTTGTTACCTATGTTTTCCATAGAGTATTGTGAGAACTTGCTGTCCATTGCTGGGAGAGGAGTATGATACTGATTTCTGGGGAATTTGTCTTCCTTTTTGCTGGGAGAAATATGCTGCTGACTTTGGGCAAAGAGTTTCTTCCTCACAAAAGGGTCTGCTATTACAAAAATCTGCTATTGCAGTCTGCTACTCTTTCTTCATTGTTTTGCAAGGCAGTGTTATATCTGAGTTTATTACATAGAGCATTTAAAACATATTGGATACTTGTTTGTAGATCTTCTTTTAAAAACCCAGTTTCTAAAAGTGTACTCCAGTGCAAAGGTGGGATTCCTTTAATAACTATAAGTGACTACTGGTGCATTGTTTACTGTCCTGCCACCTCTGAGATCATGTGCTTTTATTTTATAAAGTCTCTTTAACTAATGTTTTACTAGCATGACCTGATCTCCTTGTCCTACAGCTATTAATAATTCACAATCCAAAACCGGCGATCCCTTCTAAGATGCACACCCACATACACACCAGTGCAAACAAGAATGCTTTGGTAACACCTTGCCACTCGTGTCTGCTAGTAGTGGTAAAATCACTGGTCTGTTAAAATCATTTTATAACAGGTATAATGCTCATGGTTATTACCAATTGACAAATAAGTGCTTTAAGGTAGCATAATCAAATGTGACAACCTAAAGATGTACTTAGGCTTCTGTAATGACGTACTGCAAAGCTATGGGACAGATAATAGAGGAGGTTTAAGATATTACACGTTCTTAGTTTTCTCTTACTATTTATTCTATGCTACCTTGCACTTGTGTAATACAGGAAATTCCTTCTTTGGTATATCATACTCTGTTTAAGTAGAATCAAACACCTCTCTCTTCTGCACCTCCCTTTCTCTGAGAAGCAACCAGGGCTGGGAAAGATGCTGCTTTGATTCTCATCTTGGTACAGAAAGGCACTGTGAGCTGTTGCAAGAAGGAAGCTACAACATTTACTCAGCATTCCCAGCTCATGTTAAACTCTCTTCTGGGGCTGTATGGGAGCTTTGGGAATTAGCTGGCAAGGCAGCACATTCTGTGTTCTTTTTGAAATGGATTAATTCAGATGCCATGGTTTAAAAATAAAACAACGTGGCTTAGGTGGTGAAATTTTAGTTCATAGTAAAATGTGAATTTCATTTAACACACTTGTGTTGTGACAACAGAAAGACTCAATTTCCATGAATTAGATGTCATTGGGGTTCTGTGCTTTTCCAGTATTGAGAATCATGGAGGTATTTTGGGGTGGGGTGTTAATCATCTGTTTCCTTTTGTCTGATTTCCTTCTGATTCCAATGCTTTCTTGAAAAACAAATCCTCCTTGAAAAGCTCTAGTCAGCTTTCTAAATAAATTTCACTGGTTTTCTAAAAAGTATTTTTCAGGGTTTTTTCTTCTGTCAAGAATGGCAACATATTTTGCTGTGTCTGGTGCACACATAGGCATCTTCTGCAGAGATTGTTCATACATAGCTTGAGGGCTCTCAAAGTGTTTCTTTCAGGTGTGAAATGTTTAGAATGAAGTAATTTATTATATATTAATTCTGTTTAACCAGGCATGATTTGAGATTTTCACAGTCTGCAGAAAATTAAGTATTCATTAACATTTAAAGCCATTAGATGACACAGTTGAGCAATAAATGATTCATTTAGTCCCTGTTAAAGTAAATGTGTGTTGAAGTTTCTGACTAGAAGATAATGGTGGTTGTCTTTATTTTCAATTATTTTCCTCATCCTTGCTTTATTTATTCTGTGCACTTCATTGACTTGTCTTTCTCTCTCTCTTTTCCTGAAACAGAAGAAGAAGAAGTGGAAAATTTTGATGTTTCCAGTCTGCCTGAAGAAGTGCTGCAGAACATAGAAGCTGACAGTTATTGGTGCATGAGCAAGTTGCTTGATGGTATTCAGGTAAATTGATTTTTCCTGTCTGTAAGTAGTGGAGAGAACCAATTAATGTCATGGCTTTGAACTACTTTAAGGTTGTTGAGAACGAGTACATCTATGAAAAACAGGGGAGAAGTAGATTTTCCTGTTGGAGAAATCTGCTGCAAGTTTGGCATAGTATTAAGGGAAAAAAAGGAAAAAAAAGTTGTGCAACTTTTTTGATCAAAATGTCTACATGTTTCATTGTAGTATGATGTTCTAGAGCGGAGCTGAAATCTCGAATTCTAGAGGCTTGTTGTGCACCCCAGTCATCAAGTGTGGAGAATGTTTGCTCAGGTTGCAAAGTATAAAATTGTCTCACTGAGGTGATGAAAAGCTGACTTATTTATTCATTTTTGAGTCATTAATAGAGCAACCTGTAAACAATTGCTGTGTTAATAGTTCCTGAAATTATCTTTCTATTTGAAAAACATCCATTTAAAACTTGATACTTATGCTTCTTCATTGAGTGTTGTCTGAATCTATTCTACATCGAAAAGCTATAAATCTGGGCATAATTTTCTGTTAAATGCAGCAAGTTACTTAGTAAGAATGGTGGATTTGTGTGTACATGTTTGCATTCCTTGGCATGTGAGTTTATGAAGATTAGAAGGATCTACGAGAAATAGTAAATATGTTGCTAAATATCTTGCATTTAGGTGAGGGAGGAATCCATATGATCTACCATAGATTAAATGGGAGTCCAAACATCTGTGTTTAATTTTTAGCATATTGAAACACTTTATGCTGCAGTGCTGATGCATGGTAAAGTAGAAGCTTTGGACTTTCCAGTTTATGTAGAAGTTACCTGAATTAAATTTTGTAGGCTTTGTGTTGCAATAGGCATCAAATAGTATCTAATACCTGTTTTTCAGATGTGTCTCATTTGAGATAAACGTTTTGAATCTTGCTAGAAAGTAAAAATAATCTGATGTTGTAAAGTCAGAATACATGCACTGAAATAACACTTGTTGTGAATTGCTGGGTTACGATGGGACCAAAATTGACCTTTGATAGAAGTATTAAAGTTTCTGAAAGGTGATGATTTCTATTTTGCACCTGCGATAAAGAATTGCATTTAGTGATGTTTGGTAGGCAGATGTTTGAAGTTAGGGTTCATTTGCTGCTTTCAGCAAGCTGATTAGAAAATAAATTATAGTTACAAATATTTAGCACATTGCGGCTTTTTTTTTTTTTTAATGCTCATACCTTCTCTTTCTGATTATTCTCTGCTTTCAGATGAGCTGCTTGTATAGTGTAGAGGATCTTTTCTCTGAAACTGTTTCACTATTATTTTGGTGACAGTAGAAATTGTTACAGGGATAGAAATAGTTTGATTAATTTATTCCTAACATTCTCTTCAAAGATGAGGTGATAGACAAGTGCTTCTACTGTACCTGTTAGATTCAATCCTTTTGGTAGGTTCCATGTAACTTTGTTTTGAAATGCTTTGGACAAATGCTTGAAAATTAGAGGGTTTGTTCCTCCAAGTGATTTTAATGTAGCAAGGACCCTGGAGGTTGAATTTGTGTGTGTGGAAAATGCCTATCCTCCAATCATTATTAAAATCATCATAAAATATGAATAACTGTAGAAATTCCTATGAAATGAAGCTGTACTTTTCAGTGAAACTAAATTAATGTTTTCCAGATGCTTTACTTTGATTGCATTTTTGATAGATATTTCTTTCTTACGGTACTTAGTATTTTTGAAAGTGCTTTAACATATTCTTGCGTATGACTTAAGTTTTAATATTAATGTTTCATTATTTACGGCATATTGTGAATTTAAACTTGTAACAGATTTTTTGACAAAATTGTTATAAATTGAGTCAACAAACAGAAGTCTTTAACTTCTTTGAAGGTATTTTATGTGTATTTCTCCTGGTTAAAGGTCAAATGAGTAGTAGCTCAATGTTTTGTGGAGTACCGTTGAAAAGCAGTCTTTTTGTCATGCTGATTCCTGTAAAAAAAAAAAGCTGGTTTACTTATTTGAATCTCTCAGAATTACTATATTTTAAAATATTTGACCACATATCAAAAATATGTGAGAACTTATAAACAAAAAAGTGAGAACTTGAAATCTACTTGAAAGGAAGACAGACAAGTAATGAAACGCAAACCCTCCAACTGTTTTACCTGTTTCTGGAACATCTTCTGTCACAGGCCTCCTGCTCTGTTGTTTTGGGTTTGGTTTTTTTGATTTTTAATAGAAAAGGAAATTCAGAGATTACTTAACTTCTCCCTAAAATTCTGTTTTCATACAAAACCATCAAGTTCTGATAAAATATTGAAACTGCATTGATGAAATTTTAAGGTCTTATATAAATTGAATGGTTATCAATTGGATATATTCAAGGATGCACTCATCTATCAAAACCAGGCTTGAAAGCATATGCTAGTGGTGTGACTGGTGATGTTACACTTAATTCAGTGCAACTGCAACATGCTGCTGAAATGAAAGGGTTTGCTTGGTTTTTTTCTCCCATTTTGATGTTTTGGTTCCCTTCTGTGTTGATACCACTTTACTTGTCAGATAGAGGGCTCAGGTAGTTGCAGGTTGAGTTGGTTGGGAGAACTAACCTGAAAGGAAGGGGATAAAAACCCCAGAGAATAAAGTCTGTTTTACTGAAGGGATATCATCTAAAGAGACCTTGACAGCCTTGAGGAGTGGGCCCATGAAGTTCAGCAAGGCCAAGTGCAAGGTCCTGCACCTGGGTCAGGGCAATCCCCAATATCAATACAGACTGAGGGATGAAGGGATTGAGAGCAGCCCTGCAGAGGAGGACTTGGGGATACTGGTGGATGAAAAATTGGACATGAATGTGCACTTGCAGCCCAGGAAGCCAGTTGTATCCTGGGCTGCATAAAAAGAAGTGTGACCAGCAGATCAAGGGAGGTGATTCTTTACTCTTCTTGTGAGACCCCATCTGGAGTACTGCATCCAGTCCAGGGGTCAGGTTTGATGTGGCTTTAAACAACCTGATCTAGTGGAAGATGTCCCTGCCTATGGAGGGATGTTGGACTACATGAACTTCAAATAGCCCTTCCGACTCAAACCATTGCATTATTCTATGATTCTAACTGACTTGCATACTGGATGCACGATCACCAGATCCACTGGTGGGGGGCAAGAACTAGGTGGGGATGGGTGAGGTAGGATCTGGAACCACTAAACTTAAGATCAAATTCTGCCCCAAAGGGCATATGCTAATTTACATCAAACTGTAATAATCCTATGCTCCTGGCTGCACCAGAATGCTTGTTCCTGTCTGTCCCTAGCTGAGTGCTACCTGTTGTGAGCAGATTCACAAAGCTGAACTGCCTGACAACAGAACAAAACAAAAAAAAAAACACTGGTCAGTTGTCTTGGTTTCAGCTGGCATATAGTTAATTTTCTTCCTAGTAGCTGATACAGTGCTGTGCTTTGGATTAAGGATGAGAATAATGTTGATAACACACTGATGGTTTTAGTTATTGCCAAGCAGTCAAGGACTTTTCAGCTTTTCTTACTCCCCTGCCAATGAGTAGGCTGGGGGTGCACAAGAAGCTGGGACAGGGCACAGCCAGGACAGCTGACCCCAACTGACCAAAGGGATATTCCATACCATATGACCTCATGCTCAGTGTATAAACTAGGAGGAAAGCTAGCAAGGTGGCCACTGCTTGGAAACTGACTGGCCATTGGTCAGCGGGTGGTGAGCAATTGCATTGTGTGTCACTTGTTTTGTATATTCTTTTATCATTATTCTTTTCCCTTACTTTTTTGTCCTATTAAACTATCTTATCTCAACCCATGAATTTTACCTTTTTTTCCCCTGTTTCTCTCCCCCATCCCACTGGGGTGGGATTGAGCAAATGGCTGTGTGGTGTTTAGCTTCCTTCTGGGTTAAACCACAGCAGTCATTCTGGGGCATGAAGGGGTGAGGTAACGACAGATCTGACTGGAGTGTGTTAAAACAAATCAGTTATACACTTTCATTATATTAGCGCTGAGTGGGGATAATCACTTCTCTTCATCTACTGGACCAGGACACTGCTGGCTGCCTTTGCTGCCAGGGTGTACCACCGGCTCAGTCTGAGCTTGCTGTCTGTTGAGACTTTCAGGTCCTTTTCCATAGAACTCCTCCCCAGCCAGTCTGTCTCCAGCCTCTGTTCTTGCAAGAGGCTCTAATGATGATTTATGAAAACCTGTTTCTGAGGATGTATGTGGTCATGTGCAAAATATGTCCAAATAAGATATTCTTGATTATTTTCAACACGTTAGTTGGTAATTTCCCTTTTGCAATCTGTATAACAGTGTTTTGGTGCTTTTCTATTGTGAAGAAGAATCATGTATTCTTAGGTTTATTTTACAGCTAATTAATTTCCAAGACTATTTTGTCTTGCATTTCAAGCTGAACAATCAGAAGATAAAATGTTTCTGATGTCCATCCACCGTGCTTATGGTAAAGCTGGTTGTCTTTAGAATGCTTCTAAACCATGGATGATGTATGAATATTTTTGCATTTTCATCTGTAGGAATAATGTCTGTGCATGTGGGAAAACTAGAACTTTAGGATAAGTACTTTTTCCACTTAATTAAATAGATGTTCCCATATATCCATTGTAATTATCTTTTTTATTACTAAATCATCCTTTATAACATTTTCCTCAACAGAGTCCCGTTAACATTCAAGTAAAAAGTTCATGCTGATCTGTGCCACCTGAAAATGTAATGTTCATGTATAAAAGAGTATAACTCTTCATTTTAAGTTCAAATGTAATGGTAATAAAATAACCAAAGGGGAAATATATGCATTGCATAATGATCTAACCAGATGTATTAACAATAGCAATAAAATATTAATATAATTACTTATCAGAGCTTGGGAATTTTTAGAATAAAAGGGAGATGATTAATTTTGAGGGACTGTAGTATACTGAGGTATGTATTAGCTATTTCTATGACTGATTAAATAGCAAGATTTATGATCTGCAAAGGGAATCCTGCAAAGTTCTTTCTTGCTCCTGGGTTATGGAAAGTTTGTTGCTAATGTGTGCCTCAAGTCTGAATCACGGATGGATGGATGGAATGCTTCTTGGAAAGCCTTTCAGAGGTCTGTGGGAACAGATAAATATGCAGCTCAAATGTTGAGAAGTACGTACAGAAATAACTGATGCTAGCTTTTCTGAAAATTCTTCACAGAACCTTCCAAAGATTTATTTTTAAGGAAAAAATAGGTCAAAGATAGCTTTCTTTGTACCTTTCCATTAACCTCCTGCAAGACAAGTTTCTTTTGGGTAGCTAGTTTAGCGTTATGATAAATTGCAGATCTGATATATGAGAATATGGGTTCATTAGCCAAGATAGACAGATGTAAGGGATATGTACAGTAAGTGTCTGCATGTGTCTGTTATCTGTCTCTTGTCACGTGAACCGCCTGTCTCACGCATGTGTGCTTTCGGGCATGGGTCAAGTTTCTGTATCATAGGTACCGCAGGGTCTACCTGTGCAAATGCAGAGATAGCTTGTCTAGGATTTCTGAGTGTGCATCAGCCCAGAGCTTCTGGTAAGCTTACCTAAATGGAGAAAGTAGTCTTTCCTTCCTCCTTCCTCAGCTGAACATAGCACCGCAAATGCGGTGTGTTCAGGGAAATGTGATATATGATATAACTGTCTTCAGAGTCTCCACTAACATCATATAGCTGATACTGAAAGACAGTACTGCAGTCATGCCCCAATTTCTGTATAAACAGATCCTAATGCCAGTCAGAGATGTATGTTTTAGAAATGTGGAAGCCCTGTCAGGAATTATCAGAAATGCTAGCAGTAGTTATTTCTGTACGTAGTTCTCTTAATATTTGAGCTGCATATTCATACTCAGTGTCTGTTCCTGCAGCTACTATCACTGTAACTCCATCTGTGAGATAGAAATTCTATATGGTAATAACTGTTTAGTAATTTCCAGAAATTCAGATTGTTCATTTTATGCTAGTGTCTTGTCCAAGTTGGATCCTGAGAATGACAAAACATGGTGGTTTCTTTCTTGAAGCTATGCCTATTCTAAGGAAAAACAATAGATGCTTGATCAGAATTGTGTTTTATAACACTTATAAAGTAACAGTTTTTTATTTTAGAATTAAAGCGTAAGTTGTGTTGCAAAACTTTATGAATGATAAGAAATACAGTTATAGGGATTACTGCTGATGATTGCAAACAGATTGCTCTGTCTTGCCGAAAGTGAGCTTACTGTTGATTGGAGACTTCTGTTCTGGTGAATAAATGATAGCTTGGGATTACTTTTATTCTTTTCATTATCAGTGACTTCTGTAAAGCAATTCTAAATTATGAAGAATTTAAAATTCAAATATCCAGTTTTTCAAATTTAGATATTAATTGTAAAGTCATAAACATGAGAAATTTCAGGAGAAAGAGATTCCACGATTAGGGCAGGCATTTCTGCCTGTTCAGGATTGTAGAATGGCTTTTCTTCTAATGAGAAACTGACAACTTCAACATTTTTAGTAATCACTTATCAAACGATACCCCTAAATGGTTGTGTTGGGTTTGCATGGCAAGGTTTTGGTAGCGGGGGGGGGGGCTGCAGGGGTGGCTTCTGTGAGAAGCTGCTAGAAGCTTCCCCTGTGTCTGATAGAGCCAATGCCAGCCGGCTCCAAGACGGACCCACCGCTGGCCAAGGCTGAGCCCATCAGTGCCTCTGTGATAACATATTTAAGAAGGAAGAAAAAAACCAGTTAGAGAGAGCTTTTGGAGCCGGAGAGAGGAGTGAGAAGATGTGAGAAACTCTGCAGACACCAAGGTCAGTGCAGAAGGAAGGGGAGGAGGTGTTCCAGGCGCCGGAGCAGAGATCCCCCTGCAGCCCGTGGTGAAGACCATGGTGAAGCAGGCTGTCCCCCTGCAGCCCATGGAGGAAGGATGAGGGGGTGTAGAGATTCCACCTGCAGCCCGTGGAGGACCCCACGCCGGAGCAGGTGGAGACACCTGAAGGAGGCTGTGACCCCGTGGGAAGCCCGCGCTGGAGCAAGCTCCTGGCAGGACCTGTGGATCCGTGGAGAGAGGAGCCCACGCCAGAGCAGGTTTGCTGACAGGACTTGTGACCCCGTGGGGGACGCCACGCTGGAGCAGTTTGCTCCTGAAGGTCTGCACCCCGTGGAAGAGACCATGCTGGAGCAGTTCGTGAAGGACTGTAGCCCGTGGGAGAGACTCACGTTGGAGAAGGTCGTGAAGGACTGTCTCCCGTGAGAGGGACCCCATGCTGGAGCGGGGGAACGATGAGAGGAGTCCTCCCCCTGAGGATGAAGAAGCGGCAGAAACACCATGTGATGAACTGACTGTAACCCCCACTCCCTGTCCCCCTGTGCCGCTGAGGGGGGCGGAGGTTGAAGCCGGGAGTGAAGTTGAGCCCGGGAAGATGGGAGGGGGTGGGGGGAGGGGTTTTAAGATTTGGTTTTATTTCTCATTCCTCTACTCTGTTTTGCTTAGTAATAAATAAGATGAATTCCCTCTCTAAGTTTGGTCTGTTTTGCTTGTGACGATAATTAGTGAGTGATCTCTCCCTGCCCTTATCTCGACCCATAAGCTTTTTGTTACACTTTTTCTCCCCTGTCTAATGAAAGAGGGGAGTGACAGAGCGGCTCTGGTGGGCACCTGGCCCCCAGCCAGGGTCAACCCACCACAATGGTATTTTTCTGTTAATCTATCTGCATGCCATAGCTGAGACTCAGATCTTTTGAAACTTAAGCATGGCCACAACAGGTGCTTCTATCCAGAATCCTTTCTGTATTCATGCTTGGATGTCTGTTTCTATTTTTCTGACATAATCTGTTGGAGCAAATACTGTTTTATTGTGTTTTAAACTTAGAGTAAAGGAAAAGAAGATTCAAAGTAGAACAAGAGTCTAGAAATTTTTCTGTAAGCAGCTTTTACCTTTCTCAGTTCAAGAAAATTTTCATACACAGAATACGCATAAATTACTGTTAAGAGTGAATACCATTAAGGGCAGACTTTTTTGAGGGCAAAACACATTCAGTATTGTGTCATCCTGTGTGACTTTTCCTTTTCCAAAGGTCCTTCAGATCTTCAAAGTCTTGTTTGAAGCTCCTCTTCATAGAGGTCTTTGAAGACTTTATTAGTACTTGAAGAAAAAAAAAATTGAACAATGCTAGTCAGTTAATAAACAAACTCAGGCAGCAGAGTTGTTGTAACTAGGAGCTGTTGGAATGTAATTAACACAATTGTTATGTTAGTCCTGTTCTTTCGATGTGACAGTAATTAAATTATGTCTGTTATTGTCTGTTCAAAACTTGGAATAGTTAAAATGTAAAAAAAGCGTATCTGCTGTGGTCTTCCTGTATGGCTCTGAGTCGATTTAGTCTGAGCAGCTAAGGACTGTATCATGGTTGTTGATGATCAGACCTCATACACATTATTTCAAAGTAGATCCTGAAACTCTTGATATACCAAAATCTGAGTTTGAAGAATCATTTGTACAAAAAATCTAATTTGTTGACATTTTTAAACTCATCTACACTGAGACTGTCATTAGCAATGAGCCTGAGTGCGATAGCATCAGTGTCTACTTTGCAAAGTAGAAATTGTACGTTGATGTAGAGGAATTGCAATTTAATCCATTGCTTGTGATATCACTAAACTGTATGGTAGGAATGTGCCACAACAGTAAGCTTTGTATGAAAATTGCTGAGTTTGGACTAGCCCCTGTCCGTGAGAGATCTTTTGGAAATTTCTAGTGGCTTGCTTGGTCACTGGAAGACTTCTGTTCTTCCCCATCACTTGAGAAGATTGAATGCATCACGAGGATACTGTGCATCAGGATGCACAGTAAGAATTTCAGAAGCAGTTCCTAACTCTGCTCAATTTGAAATATATCTGTGATTATCTCCTATGAGGGTTTCTGGTAATGGGTAAACAAGATGATCAATGATAAAAACTGCTTTAGTGTGAGAGGAATGGAATGGGGTGGATATGACATCAGATTTTGAAAATGATTTCAAGGGGATTTAGAAGAGCACAGACAATGAGACATGCACATCAGGAAAGCGTAGAAAGTATAAAAATAACCAGAATTAGTGGTTAAAGGATAAAACCCATATTATTTAATATTTTCTATAACTCTTGTAGAGCAGCACAAATCTGGCAGGTTTTGGAAGGAATCAGTGAGCCTGTGAACAACTGTTTGGAAATGCAATTAAACCGTAATGCATTTTGATATAGTCCTTTACCAGAAGTTCATAAAGAAGCTAAGCATCCATGGTAGAAGCATTGCCTGTTACCACGTAGGGAGGAGAAGGGTTTAGATAAGTAGTCATCAAGAGAGAAAACATTACTTCACTACTTTTAAAACCTAAAATGACCTTGTCTTCAGTATGCTGTTCTAATCCCTTCTGTCCATGCCATTTTGAAATGATATATTGAAAGTTAAAAAAAGATAATAATGGAGCAAGATAAGTGTGATCAACGGTATAGAACAGTTTCTGGGTGATGGATTATATTCTTCAGCTTGGATGACTTAGTTAAGTGGAGAAATGTAGTAGAAGTCTTTAAAATGATGAGCTGCATGAAGAAGGTGAATAGGGAGTAGTTGCTTCCTATCTCTTCTAATGCAGGACCTAGACAGTATCTCGTAATACTGCTGAGTGATAGGCTTAAAAAAAAAAAAAAAAAAAAAGAGTGGTTGAGTAACTAAGCTGCGGGGCTACTTAGCAAAGGATGAAAAGCATCTTACATGGGTTTAGAACCTGAACAGTTTGAAGTTTGGTTGAAAAATCTTTAAACAACTTTACCAGGATACCACCTTGAGTTAGGGAAGTCTCAGCGCTGGAAACTGCAAGAATGCCGCAAGTGCATCACTGCGGCCTTATTTTGCTCCTACTGTCCCCTGTAGGCATTTGCTGCTGACTGCTCTTAAAAGGGAAAACACAAGGTGGTGGTTTTGTTTGGCCCACTAGCCAATTTTAAGTTTGTAACAATAAGCCTTTGTTGGGACTTCAGGTAATAGAAAATTGAGGGCATCAGGAGGACGTATCCTGAGGGCTGTAGTTTTTCTTCAGGACAGGTGTCTTCAGAAGCTCTTAAGGAGCTTGTGTCTCTTTGGAAGCCAATAATGCAGTTTGCTAACCTGGCACTGAAAGTAAAATTTTCAGGAAGAGAACAAACCTAGTAATAATTGGTTCTCAATACTTACATAAAAGACATTGTTTTCTGTGATTTAGATGAAATATATGGTGCTATCAGTATGCTTCAGAATGAAAATATTTTATCGTCTACATAAAATTTACAGCATCAGCTTTTGGGATTGTAAGTGGCCATATTTATGATTTCTAGCTCTTACCCAGATTTGAACTGTTGTCTGGCCTACCGTAATCCAAAAATATACCCTGAGCACTTCTTTTATTGCTATTTTAAGTTTCTGTAATTTATAATATATTGAGTTGTGTAAAACTGTGGTTTCATTACATAGCCCAACAGAAGATTTAGTCTTTGATTCTGAGACTATGGATACTATTATAACATGAGAATCAGCACCTACTTTTTAATAAGATACTGCTTTTTCCATCCTGTTATGTAGGGAAAAAAATACCGTATTCAGTGTAGAAAATTTTGGGCTGCAACACTTTGTAAATCTCTTTCTTACAGCTTAGGAAATTTTTAAGTTTTCAAGAGTCCGGCTTAATTAATATAAAGGTTGAAAGATCCTTTCTTTCAAAGGAAGTATCTTGGAGTAATTGTGGAATATGATATGAAATATGTGCACACAGCATGCTCCAGCACACTTGTGTGTATGTGTGTTCTTGTGGATGTGCACTCTTTCTCACCTGAACTGTCTTTAAGATTCAATTTACATTATAATTTCCAGCTTCAAGAGAGATTTTGGGTAAACTTTGCTTACCATTGATAGTGTTAATATACATGGTGGCTATGATCATACAAGTGTCATGCTTCCCTCCCACCTGCCCCCACATTTTCGCATAACATTGGGAGCAAGGTGAACCAAGATTTTTAAATAGGAGTTTGCTTAGAGGCTTCACAAATGTGAATGAAGTACTTAAATGAGTTGAAAAATTAAAATTGAGAAGATCCCTTTCTAACTGTCATGGTTTAGCCTCAGCCTGTAACTGAGCACTGTGCAGCTGCTCACTCAGTCCTCCCCCTGCCCCCAAGGGGGTGGGGAGGAGAATGGAAAAAAAATCTCGTGGGTTGAGATAAAGACAGTTTAATAGGAGAACAAAGGAAGAGAATAATAATAATAGTAATAATAATAACAATAAAACAAGTGATGCACAAATGCAGTTGCTCACCACATGCAGAAGGGAGAAAAACTGCAACCTGATGCCCAGTCTGTTTCTGAGCAGTGATCCCACCTCCCGGCTAGCCTCCCCAGTTATATCCGGAGCATGGCGTTATATGGTCAGGGAATATCCCTCTGGCCAGGCTGGGTCAGCTGTCCTGGCTCTGCTCTCCCACCTTCTTGTGCACCTGGCAGGGCATGGGAAGCTGAAAAGTCCTTGACTTAGTGTAGACACTACAACTACCCAGCAACAACTGAAAACATCAGTGTGTTATCACATTATTCTCATACTAAATCCAAACCACAGCACTATACTGACTTCTAGAAATAAAAACTAACTCTATCTCAGCTGAAACCAGAACACTGACATAATTAGAAAAATATAGAATGTCAGAAAGCTTTTTTTTTGTCATCTGTTGTTCATGTGATAATTTACTTGAACATATCTAAATTGATGTATAGGAATTCTTAAATATACATCAGTAGAAAACTTAGAGCTGTAGATATGCCATATACAGATTACTTAATGTATCCTTTATATTTAAAAGTGCTCTGATTGGTAAAACCGTATTAAAAACAAGCAAACAACACATGAAGACTTTGTGTCAAAACTTTGCATTTGCTTCTGTAAATGGTTCTGATATTTTCATCAGTACATTGTTGGTGAACAGCTTGTGTGACCTGAAAAGATTAGAAGCACTCTGCCTATATTTGTGCTTGGCTGCAGTTATTATCATCAAATTATTGACAGTGTTTTTTCTTTTCAATTTGACTGGCTCTATTTCTCCTTCCATGATGATATAAACGGTTGTTTTCCTTTCCTCTTCAGCTTTCTTCCTCTGTTAAAATTATCCTGTCATCACCTATTTAAAGAAAAGTTGGGGGACTTTGTTTAGCTAAAGCCTGCAAAATCTGAATTTTCAAAATAGAAAGTATCCTGATAATGGTAACTGTAGTTGAGGTCTTATGTGCAATACATTAAGTAGTGCAGTAAGGTTCTGTATCATTCAGAGAGCATTGTATCCCCAAGGCTCTTAGCTTAGAGAGTTGCAAATTTATTTAATTTTCTGACCCTGGGAAACAACTTTTAATACTCTGAAATTCCTTCTATATATTTTAAAATATATAAATCAGTGCGGAAGGGCAAAGGATCTAAAATGTTAAAATTTCTGATATGTAGATAAGAAAAGTGGAGAGTGCCCCTGCCCGCAGCAGGGGGGTTGGAACTAGATGATCTTTATGGTCCCTTCCAATCCAAACCATTCTATGATTCTATGAAAAGTTGCATTTTGAAACTTGAAAATATTTCCTAAGGAATGAGTAAAAAAAGTAATATAGTGTGTTTTCATTTGTGTGTGTAAATATATAAAGTGTGTGTGTGTATATATATGTTTTTATATATATACAGAAGGATATATGTGTATAGATTACACTTACAAATTTATTATATATAATTAATAATATACATATGTTACTATGTTTGTATATAATACTCAGTATGCATTTGATTCCTTCTGTGTATGCTTATAGCTGCCTTTGTACTTTTACACCAGATGGCACCCACAAATGCTATTTACATTCCATTTTCCATGTGTAATTGAAATAACTGAAGAAGTCAAAGAAAGATTTTCAGATTTATTACAGACTCATTGTTATGAAGTACTCGTAGTATTCTGGAAGAGATTTAAAATTAAAGTAACATGGAGATATGTTGAACGTACTGAACAGTTGCTTTGGAAGTAGATTTAATGTGCACTTGTAAAGTATCTGTGTTCTTTTTAGCACTCCATTGTAAGTTAGTAATATTTTGAACAAATAGCTGTCAGTACTGTGGCTGCATGTCGTAATTAGAAATGGAATATGTTTGTTACAATATGCATCAGAGTGACTAATAAGAATCTCATTGATATATGTGGTTGAAAATACTGGAATCTACTTTGGTATTTTGTTCTAGATAGATAGACAAATAAGAAATGCTAGCAGTGTATAGTGTAGATACTGCAACATTTGGAGGATATTCAGAATGCAAGTAAGACCATCCTTAGTTCACTCAATATCACTTTCTCAGGGTATCCACAGAAAATGTTACTCAAGGACTTAATTTTCAAGGTAAATACCTTTCCAAGTTATATCTTACTGTCATCATTCAGAATAGAGCTAGCTGGCACTATGGATGGGATTTGATACTCAGTGGTTAATCATGCTTTTAGAAACTGGGATCTCTGTCTTTTTTTTTGTGAGTGTGGGAGGATAGTCTCTGTTAAATTTGTTCAGTGCATTTTTTCTTTATTTTCACTTTCTAATCAACTTTCTTCCATTTAGAAGTTCGCTAACCATAAAAAAAAGTGAGGAATTATGTAATACATATTTTCATGTTTAGTGAAGACAATAATTGAAATATTTTATTTTCAATTATAATGATTATTTTTTTGAGGAGAAGCCCTGACAGACCTAGTTGTAGTTGCAGAGCAGTGAGTTGATTATACTAGCCTCTACAGAGTAGGTACAGACTACTAACACAAGGACTTCAGAGTGAGGCAAGTTTTGAGCCCTTGTGACATTATAAAGTCTTAACCTCCTGTACTGTAAGGTGAAACTAATTATGTGTCGGAGTCTGAACTAGATATTATAACTATTCAGCTGTGAAGAAGGTTAACTTAGTTCACTGAAAGTAAGTTGGATGCTACCTGAGCAGAACATCAAGGAATTTAGATACTGCACACTAATGCATGAATTTTTAATTTTTGTCATAGATCTGTTGTATTCATGCATACTTTGTCATATGTGAATACTTACTAGAAAGCATCAAGAACAGTGGTTAGAGATACAAGGCATTTTATGTTAACTGTTTACTGAAGATCTGTTGAGGCAAGACAATCCTGTTCTCAGTTACTTACTACTTTTTTCAGAGTTCTGTCTTTTGCTTAATATCGATGCTCAAAGCTACACAAGGAATAAATAAGGAAATGTAACAAAAATTTGCTGGATGAGTAATGCAACATTCCTGTGAGGACCCACAATTCTGAAGGAAAACAGGCAGGAGAGTTGAATACTGGAATGCTTTTTTCTCAGAAGATAGCAGAGAACTTGGATTGGATTTATGTGACAAGGTTTTGGTAGCATGGGAGTTGCAGGGGTGTCTTCTGTGAGAAGAGGCCCCATGTTGGACAGAACCAGTTCCAGCTAGCTCCAAGATGGACCTGCCGGTAGCCAAAGCAGAGCTCATTGGTGATGTTGGTGGTGCATGTGTGCGAACGTATTTAAGAAAGGGTAAAAAAGACTGCACAGCAGCTGTGAGAGAGGAGTGAGGAAAAAGTGGGAGAAACAGCCCTGCAGACACCAAGGTCAGTGCAGAAGGAGGGGCAGGAGGTGCTCCAGGCGCCGGAGCAGAGATTCCCCTGCAGCCCCTGGAGAAGACCATGGTGAGGCAGGCTGTCCCCTTGCAGCCCATAGAGGATGATGGTGGAGCAGATATCCACCTGCAGCCCATGGAGGACCCCATGCCAGAGCAGGGGGATGTGCCTTGATGGAAGCTGCAGCCTGTGGAGGGCCCGTGCTGGAGCAGGCTCCTGAACTATGGCCCGTGGAGAGGAGCCCACACAGGCTGTCTGGCAGGACGTGTGGCCCCTGGGAAGCAGCAGAGATGAAGTGTTATGAACTGACCGCAACCCCCATTCCCCCATCCCCCTGTGCCACTTGGTGGGGAGGAGGTAGAAGAGTAAAGTTGATTCAAATTTTGAAGCTGGTATCACTAATTAAATTGTATGGTAGAAGAATGAAAATCTTAACCACTGTACTTCTATATCGCCCTGAGGAATAATTCATAAATTTAATGAGTTTGACATGTTTTTTCTTTAACTGTATTACTAGCTTTTTCCTCCACCTATACGCACAAAAGGAGTAATAGGTAACAGAATACTTTTTATGTTTAGAAAGTCCTTCTCTCAGTTTCACAAACTTCAGAAAGTCAATTACAAGTGTCATAGGAGGGAATATATGTACAGCATAGCTTAATTAGAAGAGAGGACTGGAGGAGCCAAAGAAGATCTTTCCACTTAGATGAGTCAGCACAAGTAGGAGAGGCTCACAGCTGTGTTCATTTGTAGCTGAAATAATGAACAGAAAAAATAGATGAATAGCAAAAGATAAAATATAGTGAAGAGCAAATTTATCTGTTTTCAAATCCAAGATGGCAGTTTGGCCTTGCGTTTCCAAGTGTGTATGGAGTGAATGATGATTTGAGCAAGAAAACAGTTTCAGATTCATAGATCACAGTTGGGAGTTGCACCACCTGGGGTGAGACTAATGATTGAAGTAGTAGTATTTTAGCGCTGTGTTGACTTTCAGTGTTAAATATGTGAAGATACTTTTACAGAGGATCTGCTATAGGTTAAATAATTGAGTATCATATTGCTGTACTTTGAGTACAGTACTACTTCTAGAAAGATCAGTTAACTTTAAATAGAAGAGTATATAAACATTTGAAAAAATATATAGTTTTCATAGGTAAAGTTCTGTAGAAACAAATTATTGTACTATTTCCTAAAGATGCTGTTTCCTGGATATGATACATAACTAATACAGGAGTGTGTCAGAGTTGTACAAAAGGTACTGTCCCAGTGCATGGGATAGTTTCTCTGTCCCTGAAATAAGATGATAGATTTGAACTGTGTGAGACTTTCCATTCTTTCAGTTTTGATACTTTGTTGTACTACTGAGGATGCTCATGTTCTGTTTGAGAGACAACGCCAACAAGATTAAATGTTTGCCTATTGTAGTGATTCCTGTGGAAAATTCCAAAATTCAGAGAATTATTCTTGCTTCCTCGTCAACACTGTTTTGGTTTATATATTGATTTCTAATATCGAATACTCTGCAAGTGCTG